>NC_043999.1:6787644-7127241 GCF_902150065.1 Myripristis murdjan | reverse complement strand
ACTCATTTGCATATCGCTTTGTGCCCCTCTAAAGAGCGTTTCAGCATGCAGGAGCACTTACTGTACAAGGTATGTGGCGTGCTCTACAAAATGCAGATGTATCCCAGATTACACCTTACATTAACGTGACAGTATGTCAACACTCAGACAATTAAAAAGGACAAAGAGTGTTAAAAGATGACATTGTTAATATTAATGGTATAATTAGAACTGTCAAAAGAGTTAATTATCAGCGCCTTTTAAATGTGCGGGATATGTCAACAAACCAGGGCTGATTTGATTCCTCCTCTGCAGCAGCGTCACATCGTTTCCTCTCAGATGAATGGGAGAGGAGCGGGGATCCACGTGCAAAGAAAAGAAGAGGACCCGCAAACATGTAATTTCACTTTATTTTTCACTGATTCATGTTTACTGAATAAATCTTATAAGGAGAATCTGAAAAGGCGTCTTCCATTTAATGAGCATCCTTTACCTAAAGATTTTTTTTTTTCGCAGTGCAGATAGAAGTTCAATACCTGTGAGGAGACACATGGCTGCTGGTGAGCGCACTGGCTGTGAACTCGAATTAAGCAGATATATCAACTCTTTGATACAAATAGGGCGTTTTATTAGAGAGCGGACATCAGCCAGTCACTGTTGTCCTCTGCCAGCATGATGGAGGTTCCTCCCTGACCACAGCTCCATTAAACAGCCTATACAACCTGCAATAAAAATATATTTACTTTGCACCTTTTTTTTTTTTTTTCATTTAATTGATCTCTCGGCCATAAAGGAACACATTAACATTTTTTTTTTAAAAGAGGGGGAGGCTACTATATTGCGTTTTTGCTGCTGTTTTGTTTTCATTTGACAGTGACTCGAGCACCAGTGGATTGAGGGTTTAGTGCCAATCTGACCGCACCTTAACACCTCTGCTTTAGGCTGCAGGATATATACACTCAGCGGCCACTTTATTAGGTCCACCTGCACAATCTAATACAATCCAATCCAATACAAATGCTATTAAGTTTCCTTTTATGATGCCTATAATGCTCAGGCTTTCTTGTTGACACAGTAATAGAGGTGTTCATTCAATTCTATGTTTGGCATTGAGCTCATAGTTAATAGTGCTGTTGTGCTGGACTGTGTTTTATTGAGAGGTGTTTCCACTATTTTGTCCCTCTCATGTGTATAAAATGAGGAGGGACAAAAAATTAGAAACACCTCAATATAATGTAGTCCAGTACAAGAGCTCAGCAAACTACAACCTCAGTAATAAACATAGAATTGAATTTCTCCACAACGTCAACAAAAAACTGAACATGATAAACTTTATTAAAAAGGTAGAATTGATGGCAGAGCTCAAGCTGCATTAGATTGTACAGGTGGACCTGATAATGTGGCCACTGAGTGTAGATATTTCCTCATTAAAAGCTACAGTGTCTGTGCCGAGAATATCTCTCCGTGACGTAAGTTCGCTTTTGGTTCACTTTGGGCTAGTTAGCCACGGGAATAACAAGAACACAAGATCAAACAACAAAACGGCACCTAGAAATGCAATGTAAATCACCAGTCCAAGGTTTTAAACAGTGTTAATTTGGTTAAGGGGGTGTATCTTTCCTTTAGTTCTTCATTCAAAGGCTGTTATTTTTTGCCCTAGATTCTCCACTTACCTAAACCCCGGGGAAAACAACGCAAGGTCAGACTTTAACACATAAAATATTAGCTTTAAATATTGGCTTTTGGCAGCTGTAACACAAAAAGTATCAGTCTCAGTACCGGCCTTCAAAAACACATATTGGTGCAACCCAGCTGTGAACCTGTGAATTTTAGTTACCACCACTTGGGAACCTTTCTACCCTTGGTGGTTTATATAACAGCAGCAGCCTCTAAAAGCACCTTACTTACTTTCAAAGCTCGGTCTGCTATATCCAAGAAAAGAAAAGCTCATTAAAGCTCCGCTGTCTTCCTCGCTGGACGTAGTGGAGGAACTTTATTGTAAACAATAAATAATTAAAATCAAACTTTGCGGGCAAGCATCATTGCATTGTATTGCCAGCATGCAGTGATGTTGCTAATGAGATTGTGGTAATGGAGCATACTCTCCCACAGGTGTTGTAATAGATGGGTCTTCAACAGTTTTGGTGCAGCCAGGAAATTGCCTTGCCTTGGGCTCTATACCCTGATGAGCTTTGATTTCTTCAAAGGAAATGGAGCACCTTTATGATCTTTGCTCCCGTGAAGACGCCACTGAACGGCTGTTGCACGACGGTAGGATGATTTGTCACTCTTATTGTGCGCCGTGCAGACATCACACGTTGCTATTTTGGTGTCTGATCGTCAACAACAGCAAATCGTTTCGGGCGTCATTCGGGCTCAAAGTGATGTTTCGCACACGTTCACGGTGTCAGATGTTACTCTCGTACCACAAAGACCCACATACATAAACATTACGTACGCATGTAAATTACTTTTGGCATCGTTTATTTATCTAATCCACACTGAGATTATTTTTAGGCGTATTTTAAATCTTTGCATTTGATATCATGTGAAGTTACTTTCAAGACGCCGGTCTGTAATACTCCTGAAATAGGCTATTTGTTGTCCTTTAATCGTATTCTCTTATTCCCGCAGCTGATGTCTCATCACTTGCATAAGATAGACCAATCTGTCATTCAAATACAAGCGCTCTGTTACATAAAAAAAATATATCATTTTACATTTATTTATACTTAGATAATGATTTCACCTGCCTGCTTGGAGACAATCCACGAGCTTGAAACACCTCAGTGGAAAAACCAAACCGGAAACATGACAGATGTGACAATAACTGTCAAATCTGTCATTGTTATGCAATTACTGTGGTGTTCGATGTAGAATAAGGCCGGAGAGAGGAGGAGGACTTGACAATCACAGTGTAACATCAGCCCCGCAATCTACAAAATCTCCCTTTCTTTCTTTCTTGCAATATTTCATCAGTGGGAAAATTGCTCCTGTCTGACATATTCATCAGTCCATAAAGGAAACTGCCAACATTTAGAGAGTAAAGGCACAATAAACTACCCATGAAGATATATTTATATATTTCTTACAATCCAGTTCCCTTGTTTCCTAACCTTTTTTTTCCTTTGGGATGTGTGAAATATCTAATTGAACAGCGAGTCTCTCTATAGAGCTGTTTTGCAAAGCGAACAAAATTAAAATTCGCCTCACTAAGGACAATAATTATTCACCGAGGGGCTTCCAGAGAATGCCAGCCTCTGCACTAGCAGCTTGAATTCAAGTTGATTCAAACACAATGTCCGACCGAAACCAATATGCTGTATTAATATGAATGTGCCAAAGCGCACTTATTAGTTGTAGGCAGAGGGCTGGCTTAAACTGGCTTAACAGGCTTAAAATTTAGTGTGATCAATCTAAAACCTCGGTTTCATTTCTCTCCGAGCATGAAAAATTATAATATGTACACAGCTGCAGGAAGTCCATTAAACAAGCAGGCCGCTGCACCGCCTCACTGTGTAAATGGTAGAATTACATTAAATTTACATATAGATTCCTGTGTGAAAAGTCAATCAATTTCAGAGTGGAAAGAAACACTTCTTGGGGAAAAAAAGTAATTTGTTGGAGGACTGCGGTGAAACAATATGACATTATTCTTTCTTGTATTACGTTGAACTCTCATGTTGCGTAATGTCAACATTAATTTAGAGTATGAACAGTTTACCCATCTGGCACTTGATGGAAAAATATGTCAGATACATTAAATTAATATTGATGTTGGCATTTGTTAAGTGTCAGCTTACATTAGCTTAAAAGACACTCTTACATGCACACAGCACATTAATATTTTTTTAAAATATACTTGCATGGCAGATAATCTATGATTAGTCGTTATAACTTATGAGGTAGTCTGTATGTGATATTCAAATATAAACAGCGACTATTCATTGTGCAGATGTGTCCTCCTTTCAGTCACATGTGATTGTGTCCGGCACCTTGGGTTGGATGTGCACACTAGTTTGTGCTTTCCACCCTAAAATATGAACTAATTATGAAATTAAAAGGGAAAAAAAATCACAGCAAAAGGAGAAGAGGAGAAAAAGAGAAGAATTTTCTTATTTTTCCTACAGACAACCTGAGAACGTCAGCTGCACATGTCCTCTTTTGCTTTAACCTAAAATGGTAAATGTTGATACGTTAACTCAGATGTATGAATTCATCTAGCTGTCTTTTTTTTTTTTTTTTTTCCCGCCCCAACTTTATTCACAGAAATGGCAAGAATCCAAAAGCCGGTTTGACGTGAATCAACCTCAGAAACCTCCATCTGTTCCACCCAAACATCGACTGTGTTCGGCATTTGCTACCGTGTACACTTGTGTTAGTTTCAAGTTAGTGATCAAAAAGTGCTCATCTATGTAGGTGTTCATATATAATCTGCATATTTAGTGTATATTTCATTATTTAGTATTTATTGCTGATTGATCGATGACATACATACTAATGTGCCATTCAAAATGCACACACAGGGCTACACACACACACACACACAAACATGCACAGATGGTCGTGAGAAAGAAAATGTCTCATTTTCCCATTTAGAGAGACTAATAAAACATGTTTTGACAGCTTTTCCATAGTATCATGTCTCTTAATTATTGCACATAATATTGACCTCATGTTGACATTTGTTTTGTTGATGTTACTGATGGTTCATTGGTTATTGACGCTTTTTATTGATTCATGAAGTGTGTTAAGAAGATGACACACGTGATATGATATCAATCTTGACTTCAAAAATTATCAGCATTGTATTTTTTTTTTTTTTAATTATTTTTAAAACAAAGAATAGTCATTTTTGACCCAGGCTTGGAAAAGTGCAGGCTCCCATCTTCTTGACATCTTTGTGAGAATGCAATAGGAAGTGAGTTGATAATGCTATATAGCTCTGTATGGCTGCAGTAAATGGGTCAAGCGGCGCTGTGTGTGGATGATGCCTACACATGGCATTTGTCCAACAAAAAGTAAATCTCAGTCTGTTGTGAAATGTGGATGGCACAACAAGTGACGGGTCCATTGTAGCTCTCCAACAAAGGAGCTGAAATCATAACACAAAGAGCCTGGAGCGTGACCAGAGATTACACAGCACAACCTCGCCTCCCGAAGCTCCATACATCATGACAGACGAGGAATAATGAACCGAACATGTGGTGATTCAGAAATATTCATGAAGGTGTTCCAGTGTCATTCTTCAGACGTACTGTACAGCTCATCTCAATAATTTAACCACATTTTAAATGTGATTTTGGTGTTTTGAATTCATTTTGACAGCGTGGCGCGCCGTGAAGAGATTGCGCCGCAACCAGAAAGGTCACCGGTTCAAGGTTTAAAGGAATATTCCACCAGAAAAATACAGCATCGCCAGTTCACAAACAGCGACTGGCAGCTTACGTCACATTTCTGGTGCAGCTTTGCTGTTTTAGGTTGCAAATATGATACAAACGTAGCAGAAGTACCCAAATTCTTTGCTATGAATGGTCAAAAATGCATCTGGGTGGAGGAGATTACATTAAAATGTGTTATAAAGAAAATGAATATGGTAATTCTTCATAGATAAGACAGGGAAGCTTAATAGGAAAGCTCAGATTATGTACTTTATGTACTTTCTAGCAATGTCTCCTGTTGTCCTTTTGCAAAACACTGAACTTTCTTCATGCTCAGCCATTGTAAGTCTTTCAGAGCCGCTCTTGCACTCACTGGCATTGTGTTAAAAAAAAAAAAATACTGTAAGTGAATGTAAAGTATATCATATGAACTTTTTATGGCTGTGCAGTATTTATTTTTGAATCTTAAGTGTTTGAATCAGTGATATTATTCTCTGAGCGGTTTTAGTTTCAGCGTCGGGAGGCAAAAGTGCTATTAAGAGCCTGTTAATTTTCTGGGAACGCAAATATCGAAAGGGAGAAATTAGTGGAGTTCTCCAGAAATATTAAAAACAAGTTGCGCGCGAGTCGACTTTGGAAACAGTCGGGGTCGGTGGGCGATATTGGCTGCTATGTGTCAAGATGCTCTGGACATCTTTATTCATGAACTGGTGTCTCGGGCAGTTTGCTCACAGCTAATGAGATCTCTGTGTAGCTTACTAAGGCCTTACCTGTGTTACCTCAGGGTATGGTGTGCCTGGAGATCCTCAGCGAGTCTCTGAATTATGCGTGTACACACACACACACACACACACACACACAGGCACGCACGCACATGTACACACTGCACGTGAATATGCACTCGACTCAACCCATACAGCCATCGTAATTACAATTTTTAATTGGACTTGTAGTATTTCACGGGACGGATCCATAAGGAAGAGGATTCAAATTACCTCCATAAACCTTTTTTTTTTTCCTGTGGAAATGTATCTCCAAATGCTCATTACTTCCTGTAGTGAACAGACATACACTTGCATTTCAAATTAATTAAAAAAAAAAAAAAAAAAAAAAAAAATCACCACTAATTGCAAAAAATATATCAACAGCAATCAAATAGTGCAGATGACAGCTTTGGCCAAAACATAAAATAAAATAAATAAATAAATAAAAAGAGCACACACATGCACACACAGTAAATATAGCCTATATGTTTTTAGACTTTATCCATAACTATCTAGAGTGAAATTTAACTAAACCATAACCGGCTTAGCTTCCCATTAGCTGATAAACGTGTGAATTTCTCATACTGACAATTGCATTATTTCTGTTTTTATCATTGTTTTGAACCATTAAATGTTATGGACGTGTTATTAATATAATAAATATTAGTCAGAACATTAGGCTTGATGACTAGTGCGTCCTCATGTATTATCAAACTGTACCCAGACTCCAGCTGAGAGTTAATGTGCAAGGATCAATGGGTGTGTCTCAGTAAATCCATCTCGCTCTCAAATGCTTGAGACCTGCTTGAATGATTAAATAGGGGGGGAGAAAAAAATGCAAACAGCCTGGCAGAGATACTGGCATTTTGCCCGCATACCGGAAATGTTCAGGGAAGGGTGAGGCGAGGTCTCTGATTAGATTCAGATGCAGCGAGCTCACGGTGCAGTCACATCCGAAATGAGCGGGCGCGTGTCATGATATTTTAACTGCATCATGTTAACACAAAAAGGCTTGTGTTACGGCGGGGCATAATGCACGTTGTGCTCTTGTTTGTTTAAATGCTACAACAAAATATCCTGCTCAGAATTGGGTTTTGCCGCATCAGCCAGGACACGAGTTTGTCTGGCCCTCACTTAGGCTCGCTAATCCTTGATTTCAAAGACCCAAACCTCCCCCGAGATCTTTAAATAATGAACGACCCCTCGCTATTTCAAAGAAAAACTTTCGCAATCCATTTTGCTGAGATATGTCTGTCAAAGGCGGCACTGTGTGAAAGGCTTACATTTTTTATGAACTTTCATTAACTTGATTGAATAATTCAGCGATCCCTTTGAAGGAGGCGACACCATTCTCGTCGCTCTCGTCGTTGTCAGGTTTTTTTTTTTTTTTTTACACTTTGTCTAAACAAGATCACCCGAGTGCATTATGCAACCCGTATTTGCGACACATGTGCCTGTGACAAACCAAAAGCTCATTTTTGTCCTATTTGTTTTGTTTTATTTATTCATTTATTCTTTTTTTCCCATAAAAACAAGTAATTGTTTTATAATGCCTTGGTATTTAGGGGGGCACAAGGTCAGACATTGTAAAAAAAAAAAAAAAAGGCTGTGATTAAATTACGTATGCAGTGCTGCAGCCCGGAGGCACGCACTAAATTGTAGCACAGTGTTGCTATGTCATGCATATGGGATGTAAGGTGATGTTTATGCATAGGTAACAGGATTTACCTGAAGAGGGAAAATGCGGTGAGAACATGCACTCAGACTATGCACTACTAAGTTTTGCATGATTTAAACTGTTGAGATTACACTCAAGTAGTGCATGCAAAAAAAAAAAAAAATTCCTTCTGCATAACTCTCTGGTGGCAGCAACAGCCTTGAGATTAGCAGAGTAGAAAAAGGAAGAGTGCAAGGTAAAGTCCCAGGATTAGCAGCTCAGCGTGCAGAGAAATTAGCTGACAGAATGGATGATACAGGTGTCATCTCAGCAAGAAATATGGCCTCCTCTCAGGGCGAGGCCCCTCCCCGTCTTCACACCTCCACCCGGCCACTATAATCTCACTCAGCCACACTTCAGCGTCTCTGTGTGCCATTTTAATTTATTTATCCTGGCGACTATTCGAGCTTTTAAAATAGACATATTTTAAATCAGTTGTGTTTTTTTGCGATGCCTTAGCCGGAGGTTTCTGTGGAACTGATTGCCTCTTGTCTCTCTTTGTTGCCGCTGTTTGTTTGATGTGTTCTTGTTTTAGATTTTAATCTCAGTGAGACTTTTTCACTCGATAAAAGTTAAATATTGACTCATGCAGAGTGTGTGCTATTGTGAGATTATTATTTTCTTGTAAAAACAAAAAATGCATTCTTTTCTCATTATTTTATAATCTTTGGTCATTATTTTGCTGTAACTCCCAGATAATAAGCTGAAAAATGTAAAGCCAACCCGAACCCTCCTTATCTTCTCCTCACAATAACTGAAAATGATTTCCATAGAACGACAACAACAACAGATTTGGTAATAATGATATTTTTCCATTACATGATCCTGTTGTCATTATACTGGTAAAATATCTCGCAATAACAAATGATCACTTAACTAGAAGGGGTTCTGAAAATTTCTTGAATTTGCAAGAATCCTAGCTGGATCTTTAGTCTCATATTCAGTGTTCAAATCCTGTTTTACTGAAAAACAAGTGTAAAAATCAGCCAGTGGGATCATATGATGCCCTCTAACCAAAATGTTCCCAGCATTTTCTTGAATCAAGTGTCATTTTCTTGATCCTAGTGGGTTGATCTGCCTTGTATTTTTCCTTGTTTGAACATATTTAGATCCCAGAAAAATTCCCAAAACAAATGAAACTGCATTGGAAACAAGTGATTATCTTGTCCCACTGGCAGATTTTTCACTTGTTTCAAGGAAAAATAAGATTTTCACCGTACATATTGGACTAAATGACTTGTTAAGACGAAGATTTTGTTGTTGTTGTTTTCAGTGCATTCTCCAACAATGGGAAAAAAAATAGTAGGAGGTGAATAAGGCTCAATATGTCAGCAGAGGGTTTCATCGAGATGCAAACAAACTTGCCGCCGGACCACACGGCGGATCTCATCAGCAGCCATAATAATGAGCCACTGTCGAAAGTGTTTCTTTTTAAAAGAGGGCTCTTGGTTTCTCCAAACCAGCCAAGGTCTCTGGAGCTCCACAGACAACAACTCCTCTGCCTAATGTGGCATCTTCCTCCGCACGATGGCCCTTTGTCCGCTGCACTGATCCCCGTGGCATCCAGTGCACAGTCCAGAGTTTTCAGGCTGAGGAACTGCAAATGTGACAGAAACTGTACCTGGTGTAATGAGCGTGCCTCTGACCCAGTTTCCGACCATTTTTGCCGAGTTTGGAGTCATTTAGCAAACATGGTGAATAGCATTTCAGAAACGGGTTCCACCCAGTGAGGAAAAACAATCTTGAAATACCTCAAACTCGATCCAGTTATGACTTTCTGCTCCACAAAATCCAGTTATTCCATTTTCTCTGCACTTAAAAATGTCATATTTATTCTCTTGTTCACAGCCTTGCCTTTTATTTACTCAGAGTCTCCCTCAACAAGTCTGATAATACTATACAATAATGTATACTCTGACTGACAAAAAGTCAACGCTTTGTCTTCTGTGCCAGTGCGAATCAGATGTAAACAGCATGTGGGTGAGCATATAACTGAAGGTGTGTGTAAATGTATTGATCGGAGATTAGAAAGGCACTCATCTACCTCATCTGGCACATTGTGCAAGTATTTAAATGAATCCTCTTTCAACACATCTTTGGTCTCTTACAAGTGACAGGCTCTTCCACATTTGTTTAACAGCGCATATATTTCATATGTCATATTTATTCCCTTATTGTTCACAACACATGAAAAATTCCAGTGCTTTGTGTTCTGTGCGAGTGCAAATTAGATGTAAACAGCTTGTAGGCTGAATTCTTTAATGTCATATAACTGAAAGTGCGTGTAAAATAATTATAATTGTACTGACTGTACATTAGAAATGCACTCATGTACCTGGCATATTATGCACGTATCTACATGATTACTTAAACATATCTTTGTTTTCTTATTAAGTGACAGGTTCTTCAGTGTCTTGCTTAACAGTGTATACTTCCCTCTGGCTGTTAATGAAACACAAAGGGTAGGCTGAGACATGAAATGCACTTTTAATTATTTAGCAATCTGCTGAATGGGGCTGAAGCACCGTTCCCATCATCCGACGGTGACGTGAAGAGTCGGGATCTACCGCAGTCACTCATCAGCTGACGCTCTCCACTCCCTGAGCTGTCTGCTTAACTAACTGCTGGCACAGTCCCTGTTTGCCGGGGAAATGCTTCTTATTTTAATAGATCTTTAACTCACAGCCGCAGCCCTGACACCGCAGCCTGCCCGCTGCCCCAACCTTCGATTCCCCAAAGCTCAGAGCCTTTCATCTGCTCAACTCGGCCGGAGAATCTGGGCATTTTTGGGATAACGTTGCCGGAGGGTTTGACAAGGAAACACAGCCGAGCCTCAGCTGGAAGACCCTTTGTTTGAATGGAGGGATTGCTAGTCCATCCAGCAGCTAATCGATGATCTTTAATGATTTGCTAAGGGCCATGAGAAGTGTTAATGTGCCAGGCTAGAAGGTGGCCAGACAGCAGCTTTGTACAGCATTGCTGCGTTAAAGCTTTAGAGGGCTTTCAGGTGACATAGCACACATTCTGGCAACCATATGGACGGTCCTCAGCTCTCAGGGAGGAGTGGCTGTCAACAGCTGATTGCATTTCTAATTGTATGCAAGATAGCTGTCTCAACAGAGCTGAATATGCTGTCTGTCTCGCGGAAGGAACAAAGGAAACTTCCTAGAATGGAAGCATTTTTTAGGAATTATGGCCACTTAGGATTGTCTCATTACAGCAGGAAAGTGAGGACACATCCTAGTTGAGCAGCTGCCATACCTTGGAAACATTAGGCACTGTAATGTGAGACAGCTTATATGTCTGTTTAAACAGTTTTCAGTAGCATAGTAGCACCCTTTCATTGGTCAAAGACTGAAACATGCTGTAAATATCTTAAAACTTCAATTAATAGCCCAGACTTTTATTCGATTCATTGAACACAAGCGGCCTGTATTTGGGACAGGTGTCCATAAGAGACTTTTGGAAAAACAAATTGTTTATTTAAATCAATAAGCATGAATATTACCTGTATGAAATGAGGCTTTCTCACTACCAAGCATATCAACTGATGGACTGCAAACTGTGATGAAAAGAAGAACAAAACTGCATGCATGGTAAAGACAAAAACTGAGATTAGAGTTTCATTTGTCAATATGTGTGCATATACCTGGCCAATAGGGTCAAAAGAAGGCAGAGTTCAATATTTTTCATATTTTTCAAATCCCCTCATCATCAAGTAGTTCTGTGTTGCCATGTCACATTGCCATATTGTGTGCTTTGCTGAATGTCGATTAAAATGGTAAAAAAAAAAATACACTGGAGGCAGAGGCTACGACCTGCAGAGGAAGCACAGAGGTGGTTAAGTGGAGCGTTCAAGTGAGTGACTTTATGGCATCAACTTTCCTAGATGTTGATGCCATAAAGCCCATCATGGAGGAGGAGGAGGAGGAGGAGGAGAATCAATAGATGAAGGCTACTTTCTGAACAACACCAGGTGCTAGCTGCTGTGCCAGGTGTTTCCCACACACTCAAGCTCACCGTCACACTCGGAGCCTCGACTGGCATGTGTGAAAACTCATTTTCTGTACTCAAGAATGTTTTACGGACAATGTTTCGGAAATGACGTACACTCTCTAGCAGTGGCGTGTACGGCACCCTCCTGGTTGAAAATCGCACGTTAAAGTGCTCTTTTTTTGTTGTTGTTGAAAACGCCGCACAAAAATGCCCTCCTAGTTGAAATTGACACGCTAAATTGCCCTCGTGGTTGAAAATGCTGCGCTAAATTGCCCTCTTGGTTGAAATTGTCAAATTTTCTCCCGGGGGAGAATGCCCCCGGACCCCCCTAGGGAGAGTGCCCTTTTTTCATTTTCGCCCCTGCCCCTCAAAAATCCTGTGCACGCCACTGCTCTCAAGGGTCAACGTGTTGCATTTGAGAGTGACCTTATGAAAAAGCTCTGCGCCGAATGGAAAGATGTCATCCTCAGATAGTTCGACACATGCACTCGTCGCCTCCTGCTGTTCTAATGACACAACGCCTTGATGACTTTTTGCACTTTCTTTGGTTAACCCAACCTCGACCATCCACCACTAAACCATTTAACATCACACACGTTAACAAATCAGATACTGAACTAAATGCAGCCACAGTCTCAGCTCAGCTACAATGCCCCATTTCAAGGTAATATTAGCTGCATGGAGGCAAGGCTGGTTATTTCAACAGGGTGTAACCTAATGAAGCCAATAAATGTTGTTGGGCCATTTATTTTACCATTTATGACTGAAGTGAGCTACTCCCTCAGCCAGTCTCTTCCAGCTTTCTTTCCTTCTCCAGGCTGCTTGGTATTTATTTAGACATTGTTCACATGCAGACAATTCTCCACTAGACCGTCTTGATGCTGCCGCAGAGTTTGCTGGGCCATTTGTAATGCAACTGCAAAAACCTCTGTGCGCAGTAGATATTAATATTAACAGGTTAGTGTGACAAAGCAAGTGCATGACAAAATATTAACAAGGGAGCTCTTTGTGAAATCGGGAGGCCATGGCAGTGCAACAGCCTCTGTAAAATAAATGAACTGGAAAAAACAACAACACAAAAAAAAAAAAAAAATGTACAGTGTGTTTAACATGCACATCAAAACATTTTTTTTTTTCAGCTTTTCTTTACTTTTTTTTGTTGGTGATCATTTTGGTCAAATGACACAAAAACAACCACAAAGAAAATCAAACACACATTTATTTATTTATGTATTTATTTATTTAGTTAGTTATTTACAATCAAATCACTGAAGAGATTCATGTGCCTTTTTTTTTTTTTTTTTTTTTTGAACAGCAGCTTCAAAGATTCATATCAATACTGGCTGATGCCCGGCAGCTGCAGAAATTCAGCGGAAACAGTCAGTCATAAGACAGTTATAATCAAGGCTCAGTCATCACTCATTAAAATTACATATATAGAATAAAGAATAGAAAAGGAAAAGACAATGGCCTCAGGCTGAACTTTTATGGCATGACATCATCTATGAGCAACTCCACTCGCCTGGAGATGTTTAATTTTACATCCCCCTGAGTCTCGAATAGATGCTGCTGATGCCGATTGGTGTGTGTGTGTGGGAGTGTTTTCGCTGAACGTATTATTCATTTCTCTATTATTATTTTCTTTTCTCATTCCTGTGACAGTGTGCAAAATCTTTAAAATCTGAGATATAAGTAATATTCTTAATACTAACATTTCAGATGCAGCTCATGATTACATTTGAATGGGAGGGTTTATGCACAATATTACTGTGATATGATTTTTTTTTTTTTTTTAGGCTTTGCAGAAGCTCAATGCATTGTGCAAATGTGTTTTTTTTTTTCTGTATTATCAACTGTATTTCATTTATCAGCGAGCCAGTTCCTTTCCAGCTATAAATGCACTGATTCTGCAGTTGTCCTGTGCTGGGCTTTATGCGGGAAAAAGCCACTGGTCGCTATGGAGGACAGATGTTGTGTCGTTGGCTCTCCAGGGTTTGCCTGCGCTGTATAGGTGCTGTCCTTGAACACTGAGACAAGGAGGAGGAGGTCATGTGCAAATCCCAACTGAGACCATCGGTGGCAGGATGCATTTGTGCAATAGAGTGATGAAGCGAGAGGTAAGGAGAAGTCTGAGGGAAACGAGGAGCTAGCACAAAGGAAGCTGAGGGGGGGGCGGGTTGGGGTTGGAGGGTGTGTGTGACCTCTCTCATCCCTGTAAAGCTGCAGTTTACTCCTGTAATCCCCAGCAGAACAGCTAAGGAGGATATCCGCTGTGTTTCCCTGGAGAAAATAAAGGTGACAATGAAAATGATAAATTCTTTGCTCGGGTGGGTGAAATGCATGATAACTGCTGTGCCAACTTCTTCTAAGGTCCTCTAACTAGGGGGGGAGATTCTCTCGTTTGAATAAACTCATGCATCATTTGCATTTTTCTGTCGAGCATCTCAAATATTACACCTTGTGCCGTACAATAGTTCAGAAGTAAATGCAACTGAACTCCATACTGTGAGGTGAAAGCAGCAAATACAGAAGTACAGCATGCTTGCTATGCATTTATACTGAGGCATGCCTGGTAATTGCGCTTCGATCTGTTCCGCGTGTCTGTTATTATTCTTGCTCAGTTGCTACCGGCTAATGAAAATCTCCTCAAGCTTGCCTGCAGCTAAAGATGCCTGACCAAGTCTCACCTTAAGTGCACAACACGGAAAGTATCGTGCATGTCGACCAGTATTTATTCAACCAGTTTATTCATCGAAGACATCATCGTTTGCAGAATTGCTCTGCGCTCGTGTTGAAGTGCTATATTTTTTCCTAAATTGCCCGGTGTCTTGTTTCAAATTGCTGTATGGAAATGGAGTTCATTAGCGTTCAGTTCTTACATGCCTCAGTCGCTATCTCATCCTTAAAATGTACCGCAACAGGCGGTGTTCGTCATTTTTTCTCCAAACTTGCAGGGAGTCGTGTATTTAATGCCCCATTCTCGTTGACCTGGCAAGGGATGCAGTAAACAATTTTGCAGACAACTGCAGGGAAGGCAGTAGAGTTCAGCCACATCAAGGTGCTGCAATGAGATATCAGGAAACTCAGCTCAGCTGATATGCTGTAGTGGGGCCAAATAAGAGAAATCTGTGAGAGAAGATCAGATCAGTCTCAAGCTGCATAACCCCAAAAATCAGCTTAAAGAAAGAAAGAATGTCAGCGCTGGCAACTTGACATCAAAGTAGAATCTCGCCCTCCGGATGTTTTTTTCTCCTTTATCTGCGAGGCCACAAGTTGTAGCTCCTATTGGAATGAAAAGGTAGTTCACCAAAGCCTGGTAAACTGATACAAAAGAAACAAAACGCACATCATGAAATTAGACCCGATTGCTCTCCATGAGATTACATATTGATTTGTCTGCCAAATGACTATAAAGAGATATCTCTCCAGATGATTAGGTATTTATGCTCTCGTAGGCTTATTTCCTTTTCCCGACGCCCATCGAATGGATTTGAGATTCTGAAATGATAGCAGAGCTTATGGTGTGGAAATCTGCATTTATAATAATCAATACCAGGGCACATTTTTTTTTTTTTTTTTTTTTGTATATATATTCTGAGAATTCTTCATGCACCAAAAGCTCTCAGGAACTGCACCGAGGTTCACTGAATTTCACTGCAGTTTTGCTTTTCACACTCCTTCTTTTTAGGGACTGTAGTTATTACTTTCCCTTTGACAGAGTCTGATGGAGGGGTTTAGCGCGACACTGTGACCCTGGAGCTCTCTGCTGTTTAAATCTTATTTCTACAGCATGTTGGAGAAGGGCTTACTGTGGAGAAAGTAGTAATAACCAGGGAATATGGTGAGTCATGTGGGCATTTCTTGGGCAGTCCTCATATGAAGATGCACGGGCACACGCTCGTACGCTGAGGATGCATACCCACAAACAGGAGGACACCACAGCGCCAGAGCACGCTGATGAATTATGGATGAGAGATAATCAGAAAAGTGAATCTTTGGCCTAACGGAGAGTCAATTTGCTTCGCGCTTCACAAGTTGGTGATTGAATTTAGGAACGATTTTCCTTTTTTTTTTTTTTTCTTTTTTTTTAACCATTCAGTTTCACCTGACATTTGTAAATCATGATTGAGTGGACAATTTGATTCAGTGCTTTCAGCGAAAATTTATTAATCATTACATGAATACGTGCAGCAACATCTTTTACCTGCTAAAACGTGAAAAAAAAAACATAGACAACACAATTAATTAAACTTAATCAAAAACAAAACAAGCATTAATGACTGAAAAGTTGCAATTCATATTCTGCTGAACCACCACAATGTTAGGTTTACATCTAGATCTAGACAATCTAGATCTAGGTCTTGTAGATCTCGGCTTTCTAGATCTAGGACTAGCTCATTTCATATTGATTCAGGTTGAATTCATATCCATTTATTATATTTACCTATTTTAGCAGATCAGTGCAATTGAATGGGTATAATTTATAATATGGGAGTCAGTGCAATGAATTAATTATTATGCAACTAGACATAGTCTTTTACCTGTGTTTTTACTGCTTGTTTCATCTTTTGTAAAGTGTCCTTGAGTGTTTCTGAAAGGCGCTTATAAATAAAATGTATTATTATTATTATTATTATTATTAAGATTAATAAAGAAAAGGGGAGTTCGTTTGTATTATACGAATCTGTTTAATGTATCTATTGACAGAGTGTTTATTGGTATTTTGTATATATCGTGGACGTATTTATTAGGGTTGTAAATATTTTGGGATATTTTGTGCATATATTTATTATGCATGGAGAATTTACATACTTCCTGTTAGATGGTATACGCCTACTCATTAGTTCAGCTCTCCCTATATGAGCAGGCATTCTACCTTTTGTTAGGGAGGCTGTCAGGATGATGTTGGCTGGTGTTGGTGTACCACATGTTCACGGTGCAGAAGGGGAAAAAAAATGTTCCCTGGTCTCCTACTCTCCTCTTTTGCCTCCTTAGCCACTCGGGCCTTTTAACACACTCATCCAGTTGATTGACTGATTCATTGATTTATTGACTGATTCATTCATTCATTCATTCATTTATGCATTGATTCTTCAGCGTATTCAATCATTCCCCTGTTCTAACTATACTACCACATTTAGTATATTTGTACTAATTGAGCTACTTTATGCAAAGCAGCACTGCAGTGCAGAAATCACTGTGGCGTTATGCTTGGTTGCAATTGCAAATATACCCACCCCTCAGCTGCTGGCATATTACGAGTCATGAAACATTTTGGCAGGTAATTCTAAGAGACCTACACTCCATACATTTTTCATATGGTTAATTTTTCCTGCAGCAGTGCAGTGTCTTAACAAAACAAATTACTCTCCCTCAAAAGGAACTTTTGCATGCCTCTCAGTTTCTGAACCCAAGGCATGCCCCAGACTACGTTTTCTTTGCCCACTGAGTAAAAAGTGAGTCCTACAACCTCAGCTCCATTGTTGTGCATCTCTGGGGAAACATCTAAATAGGCAAATGTCATGGTGTGGTGTCAGTCACCTAATCCAAGGTCTGTGGTTGGATAGCATGGAGCCTCAAACATCAATTACATGAACACTGGTTTTATATTTCGGGCTGTGAACAGGTGTTTCCCCTGATCGTTCCTAGGCAGTTGCCTAAGAACATTCATCCAAATGGAATAAATATTCTCACAGCTATTCAGCACATTTGATGCCTTTGGATAAGTTTGTGCGCTCATTATTCATTCGTTTTTTTTTTGTTCTCTTTCCAAGAGCAAAAGATGCAACATTTGTGAAGATGAGGTGAAATCACAAATCCTGCTCTCGGTGCTTTACATCTGTTGCCGTGTTTTAATAAAAGCAGCAACAGAGCTATGATCCTTCACCTGAGCCTGATCGCATTTCACAAGTGCCAAACTGATGATTTTTCTCTCCGTCTTGTTTTAAGGCCAGTGTATTTATGATCGATAGGCACTGCATGGCTCAGTATTGTCAGGAATGTCAGCAGGCTACGTTTTTTAATTTAAAAAAAGTGTATTATTAAAAGTGTAAATCAATCCATCCTCAGTGTGGAAGGTACATTTAGACAGGATTTATTTCAGCGAGGTGACTTTGGTTGCTTGAGTGGGGAGACAGAGGATTTGTAAATAAACACTTGGTGATAAGTGACTGCTTGTCAATTAGCCTGTAACATTAACGGAGGAAACAAATCCTCGCTTGTCTCAGTTATTGCACTTTGTTAAAACAAATTTAAAAAAAATAAAAGCTTACAAATGACACTGTCAGCACCCCTGGAGGTTGAGGCCTTTGTTTGTGATTGCTGTCCTCAATTATTCCACAATATCTTTTTTCCCCCCACCCGCTGGCACAGTTATAACATACACCCACCTTGATGAATATCCTGAAGCTGTTTGGGTAATTGTGTTTACTTATTTACTTAAAGGCAGATGCAGAGATACAGTATGTGACTCTGAATGACAGATGATAAGCGAGCATGTGTGTCCAGAAAAAAAGCAAGCAGCAGATTTTTGGGAGAGACAACATGGTAATGTAGTCAAGCATAAATTATGGGGGATGTTTTATTTTTTTATTTATTTTGGTTCAAAAAATCTATAGAGTCTATTAAATAAATGCAGCGGACGGCAATAGGGGCCATCCATACATCCATATTTTCAACAATAAAAATAATAAAAAGAAAAATAATGTAGAAAATTGCTGTTAAAAAAAAAAAAACCTTTAGAATGAGCTGAGAGAGCTGTCTTCATTTTGCACAGCTTTAAAACAAATTCCATGAATGTTCTTTTTTTTAGGTATTTATGAAGAATTTGATTTAAGTGAGGCAATGTCAAGTGCAAAAGTGAAAACCGGATGATTCTCAATATTGCTGAAGTAACAATATGTAGAAATCGACTTTATATACGCCTGCCTGTACGTTGTGAATGAACTATCGGCTCTCCTGCACTCTTCAGTCTCAGCCAAAACGTGAAATTGATGTTTTTTTTCTAGCTTCCAGCTGCTAAACGAGAGGGCAAGGACGTTGTGGAGGAAGGTGAAAAGAAGGCGGAGTGGAAAGCCCTACATCAGCCACAACCTATAGACCCATTTTCACATGTAACCTTTGACCCCTGCTGGGAGAGGCTTACTGTAGATGCACTGTAACCTCAACTTATCATGCCGCAGCTGTGTGCACCACGTGGCCCTATAGATAGCTTGTATATCAAGAGAAAAATAGATTCAGCAAGTCCCGTATTGCTCGTGTACCAAAACAGGAAAACTCAGCCTCATATATCATATGGAACCTTGAACAGAACTATATCAGATAGTCCTGATGAATAAATATGGACGAGGCATTCCTCAGTAGAAGCACATTATTCACTGAGGGGCGTTATCTCATGCAACGGACAGGCAGAGCATACTGTGAATTTGCGGTGTGACTGGGCTGCTTCAGAGGACACCCCAGTCACACAGCAATCTGAAGAGGTTTCCCAGGGAATATCACTCAAGCAAAATACAGAGTTGCAGGGAAGTAGCAGGGAAATGCTGCTGTGACTCCTCAGCCGTATCAGATGCCCCCGATGAATATATATGGACCGGGCTTCTTTGGCGGAGCGGCATTTCCTCGTGAGAGGTTTATTGCATGTAGACCAAATTGGCTAAGACCCTACTGTAACTTGTTGAAATCCTAAAGGAGCAGTTGCTATAGCACAAAATAGCCATAATGTAGCTGAGGAGGGCTTTCAGGATTTGGGGCTTTCAGGATTCACTTTTCAACCCAAACTCCTTTTTTTTTTTTTGGAGCAAAATCATGATAGAAAACAGAAATGTAACTGTGATGTGGAGTGGAGAAAACCTCATGGATTAAAGGAACACCATATTAATACTGCAGAAGATTAAGAGAAAGCATTGCATTCCATTGCCACTGTAGTGCTCGTCTTACTTCACTGGTAAATTAGCCTAGCTAAATGACTCCTCTTACAACTGTAAGAGTTTCTGCCTCAGTAGAAATGACGGTATGCCGATTGGTGAAGCAGCAATTTATTGTTACCAGAAGGGCCCATAACGTGCTGTCAATCAAATGAAGAGGGGACATGGATGTAAACACTGTAGCCTTGTAAACATTAAAAATTAAGACTTTCTGAATGCCTCTGAATGTGAGGAATTTACATAGCATAGTCGCTGGAGTCTAACTGTACTCCGCATAAGTAAAATTGTGAATGTAAACAAACAAGCTGTTTACACAAAAAGCCATGTTATTCATTTTTAATGCAATTTCAAAGCGGTGGTGCTCAATGGACCGTCTTATGTCGTCATCATCACGCATAAAAACAAGCACACAAAAATCATGCAAACAAACACACAAAAAAAACAAAACAAGGATGATTACATCTTCTAAAACTGACAATTTTTTTGTGTGATGGTGTCAAAACATGTAGTTATTTGAACGTTGAGTGCATTTTTTTCACAGTGAGTTCTAATCTTATGCCAGTAATGGTTATGTTTAAGCAGATAAAACTCCATGTTTGTTTATTGCATTTTAATTATAGCAGGAGTCCAAACATCTCAGTGGCACTGAGGTTATGCTGTAGCATCTGTCCTGAGATTGAAGTTTATGGGATCAGTCTACAATCTGATGGTAGGTCGGCTTTTAGCATTATAGAACTGTCCAAGGGAAGTTAAATGAAAATTAAAATACACTATAGTGTCAGGAGGGGAAACTTAGGAGAAGATAAACCTTTTCCAGTTGAAGAATTTTGTTTCAAAATTTGCTATGCACCATCAAAAAAGAGAGACAAAAACAGTGCTCTAAAAATTTTAAATTATCTCTAGTTCATAGTTTCTAAAATAAAGTAAGGCCTTGTTGAGACTGCCAGCCCAAATCCGATCTTTGCCATATCCAGAATGTATCCAGATTGATTTTAGAAACCCACATAGAAATCAGATCCAAACCACATCTCGAGGTGGTTTGAAATGCGATTCCAGTCGGATTTCTATAGATGTGTCTTGGTCTGGACGCTCTGGACACTCAAATAGGATTTCAAAATGTCTGTAATGTCTCTCTCAATGCAACACACGATGAAGACGTCAAATCCCGGGAGGTAGAAGTGCAGCAGAGCAGCTGAGCGGCTGAGCAGAGCCCCTGCTGCTGCTGGCAGAGCAACATGGAGGACGACACAGAGGACAAAAGTCCATGGACAGACACTAGAGCTGTCTGCCGGCAGCTTCTGGAAATTTCTCCTGCTTCCACGTTGGAAAGCTACATCACCAGCACACGCAGTTAATGATGCCTACATTGTCACCATAGCAACTCATGCAGATAGGTTGGTGCCTGAACACACAAATCCAATCTGATCAGCTGCAAATGAGCAGTGCGGACAGTCTGTCCTAAAGATCTGATTTGAGAAACAAATCCGATTTGCCTGCAGTCTGAATAAGGCGTGAGAGCCTTGGCAAAAAACATTTTCACTCACTCGATTGTCTGTTTTTAGAGACTGTTATAGTTGAGAGATACTGAATTTGAGTTTAAGGTAATTGCATTTTTCCATAATTGGTATTTCGCAATTGTGAAATGAAATTTTTTTTTTTTTTTTTTAGTCAGAGCTTAGCACTCCATTTTATGTTTCAGTGTGCACAGTCTCTTGCTGGGGTTTTGAAACACTTCAGCATATGGCAAAGGTGATGCTGAAACTTTTCTGGTTGAGTGCCTCCATGCCTCATTTAAGTGTTGGTATCATAACCTTTTCTTTTTCACAGTAAAAAAAAATAGGTACTTTTCTACAGTCTGAAGAGGACCACCTTAAAATCTGCTTCAGTCAAGACCTACCTCCCCAAACCACCTCCCCATGCACAGATACATACCTTTGATAAAGATAATTGGTCCCCATAAAATGCTTTCTCTCCCTCCGTTTCTCTCTTTGAACATACATGCACACACTCACCCTCTGTCTCCCTTCTCCAGAATAAGGGCTATTATTTCACTCTCATGGCCTGTTATTTATCCTTCCCATTGCCTTTGTGTTATTCTCCCCCTGTAGCAATGTTCAGTCTATCACCACAGAGGACACTGTAAAGACTGCTGTGGTTCAGTATTTTATTCAGCATCAAAAATAATCTACACTCAAAAAAACAAAATTCAAATATGCAGCACCGGTGCGAGAGCAACACTGCCTCTTCAGGGTAAACAGCATTGTTAGACTTCATGTACTCTTGCTTGTCCATATGCTTCCATCCCAGGCTCCCATCAGCATCTACAAAACTCAGATACATAGGGAGCGATTAATCAGGCATAGGCGCACCTCGTTGACCAGCTGGACCGCTCGTCCTCAGCTCCCAGCCAACGCTTGATTGCCGCCCTGCTGCCACAGACCCCCATTGCTTTACTTAAGCCAGGGTCCTGTCCAGCCAACAACTGATTCCCTCTTCCCCAAGCAGGAGAGGAAGTCCGCCAACTGTGCCCTCAGCCTATGGATTACTTTGAAATTGATCTCCTGGGACAAAATGGCTCGCAGCCCTCATGTTTGATGCATTGATCTGGAGAATAAAAGGCAGGATAAAGTTAGGGGGAGAGCTGGCTGAGGCAGTTTTTAACATGAGGTTGGTCAAGGGGCTGGTCAGCTTTTAGAGGGTGGGTACAAAGTGCTTGTAATAGCTAGACCCCAGGAATTGTCTGACCTTCAGGCTTGAACAAGCCAAAATACCTGTTGTTTTACCTATCTGAGGGCAGACCCCTCCACAAGCCAAACACCATAGTGCTCTCCATCCAACTACACAATTCTTTGGGTTGTGTGTGAGCTCTTAGATAGCTAAGATAGCCACATACTGCAGCTAAGTGCCACTATAGATGATGATATCATCCAAGTAGGACAGCAACCAAATGTGCCAAAGGCACCCCAAACAGCCCAAACAGAAGTGTGACAGATTGGAAAAGTTTGCACAAAGTCAAGAAAGTCATTTTTTGCTTGGAAATCTGCCAATAGCTCTCAGTCTAGTCCAGTGTCAAATAAAACCCAGAGGTGCTTAACTGATCCAGCAGTTCTCAGTGTCCTGTAAAAATAAAAATAAAAAAATCCCAATAATAATGCAGTTCCTGAAGTGCTCCTAATGTACCTTGGTCAGGCAAAATGTCCTGTTTTTGAAGATGAGCCTGGGCTTGAGCAACATTCATGGCAGACATGTTACGCAGAGATACTACTTCAGGAAATGTTGTATAATCAATCATGAGAGACACAAAATAATAACCTTGTGCCTCTGTCTGATGGCATGTGTCAGTTATTTTAAAGGAGATATCAATTCAAAGGAATGGGTGCAAAGGTACTTATGGTTGACATGTATGTCAGCTGCCAAACTATACACATCTGCACTAATGCCTGGCCATTAGAGGTGGCTTACAACAATCAGACCAGCCATCAGATGATGATAAGCCACATGGAAAAAAAAAAAAAAAACATTTGTTGATGCAAATTGCAAGGTGTTGTCCTGAGACTTGGGGAGTAAAGTCCCTCAAGCAAGCAAGCTGGAGCTCCACCAGGAGCAAAGACTCCCCTTTGGTGGAACCACACCCCTGACTTATACACTTGTCACCCTTACCTGTGAACTCAGACTTATTGTTGCCTAAAATCAAGAGGGTCAAAAGGCAGGAGCTAACTACAACCCTTACCCTGTTTATTCACATGGAATTGAATTTCCACGGGTGTGACACAACATTTGTGGCTATCTCCGCAAGCAAATGGCACTGAGACCCAAGATACTTTGCTCAATGCCCCACTCTGAAACAAGAAGTGACTGTGAGCAACCTGAATTCAACAGATCCTGTCATATACCCCGTTGTATACAAACTGGGTTTTGACACATCCCTACAGGATTGTGAGAAGGAGTTGACCCAGCGGCAACTCAAACAACATGACCCAATTTCATAAACAGGCAGTCGTCCCAAAAAAAAACAAAGACCACACACTGCCAGTAAAGACACAGGAACGTGGGGAGACATCAAGAAAAGGGTTAGTTCAGTGACGCATGAGAATAGGATGAACTAGAGGGGCAAGGACCGCAAATATGCCACTGGCGGGGAGTCAGAATGAAGTGCATCAAATCTTGGGTCTTGGGGAATGATGGTTCTCCACTTGGGCCACAGCTGCAGCCATGGTGGAGGGCCAGTAGACCAAGGATTTACTGCAGCCTTCACCTTCTAACATGGAGGAACTACAGCACATAGTAGATTAAGATCTGAAATGAGTGGGACATAGCCCTAGAACTGAATCTGAAATTGGCACCAGGCCTAGCAAGTGCAAGGTGGTAGTCAGTATGGGACACTGCAAGCAAACTGTGGGCCACAAAGTGAACCTCAGTAGTTTAAGCTGATTTATGGTCTGTGTAGCTGCAATGTTTCAATGCACCATGTAGCTGTCCACAGTAGTGTGAACGTTTAGAATGCCAAAACCCTAGGTGACCATGCAAGGTTTCATTAACTTGCATATTTATATACGTATTAAAAACTAACTAAAACTAACTAAATTAATTGAAAACTAGTGTCCACCATCAGAGACATTATGTGGTGTCCAAACTGATTCCCTCAGGTATTTCTTGCCATGAATTTGGTGTTGATATGTGGCAATCTTGATTTGGGGATGAGGATTCGTGCAAATGAAGGTTATGTTTCTCATGTCTTCTTCTGTATGAGTGGAAATCAAATGGAAACATGGGATGAAATATGAAGCGGGATCAATTGCAGTCACATTTTTTGGAGAGGTGCACATAAGCAATTGCAGCAGTCTCTGTGGGTTACCTCGGCACTGCATCTACATTGTAGCTACTACGGCATTTTGATGGCCTTCATCAGAGGTTGAGGTTGAAGGTGCCATTTCAGCTCTATCAACCCACATGCTGCATACGATCCCTCAAAGACATCCAGGAGTATCTTGGGTTCACCCTCCAGTGTCATCCTCTCCAAGATAACTTTATTTTGGGTTGACATGTAAATGTCATAACTCTGAATAAACCAAATAAACTCCTTTTCAGATTATGAGAAACCCGGTAACCCTAACCCTAACCATAACCCTGGCTCACTCCTTTCACTTTGCTTTTCACTGTGTGCATGAACTCAGGCTCACACAGTGTCACAAATACATTTTGACAATATTTTGTCAACAAAAAACATGCAGTCGGGATCAACATGTTTGCCAGGTATAACATTTAACCTACCCTTTAGTTAAAAAGGGCGATACATCTTTTCAGACTATTTTGCCAGAAGACCACTCTATCTGTGCAGCCCGGGTGAACAGGAATATTTTTTTAATTCATTTATTCATGGCATCAGGGAGTTTCAATCACAGGGTATCAAAGTTGCATGTTAACAGCTTAACCAAACAAAAGACCTATGGCTAATGGTTAGTCTGTGTCTGTTATTGCTGCTGTGGACTGCGGCTGAGCCGGCTCTCATGCAAATGAGTGAGGTGTTGGAGGTTTCACCCCAGTGGAGTTTCCATTGTTCTATTGTTTTTTGTAATTATGATCTCCCTGTACAAATAAACTAAGCCTAAATGCCAAAAGCCAGGCTCTGAAGTACAGTAATGACCACTGAGGGGTGGCAATAACCCAGTTTCTCTCTGTGCGTCAAATCTGTCCAGTTGTAAATTAAAGGTAATGTGTAATTACCTTGTCTACCGGTCTCTTTTGTAGCCAGCATCCTAAGGACAGCTTAATTATCTCTTGTGTCCACATCAAGGTGGAAAATGAAGACAAATTGTAATGTTTTGTAGTTTGAAATTAGGCAAAATTTAGAGAAAGACAGGATCGTAATCACTGAATTAGGACAGGTGATACACGTAGGCTTCTGCAGCACATCCCTCCACATAACGGTCAAAACCTTGTATCATCTCTGTTATCTCTGTTATCAGATAAATGTATTATAATTAAATGAATAAAAAGTGATTATTGTTGTTTGGGGCTTGAAACGTTACACATCATGTGATAATAAGAGTTTTGCCACATGTGCTATTTAATGAAGCATTTCTGCCAAAATTTACTTGTCACCATGCCAGAGACATAAGCTAAAGACATAAAGAAGTCATTTCTTTAGGATTTAATAAAAGTTTATAAAGTTAAAGAAAAAAGAAAAGGATGAGTAGGCGCTATAGTATTTCAACTGTAGACTTGGAATAAACACTTAGACACTGGATTATCAGTTTCCCATGTTGAATGAATTGATTTTTTTTTCAATAATGTGTAGACTTTATTCATCCCGGATCTTTAAAAAAGATGAAAAAAAAAGATGTAATAATGCAATATCTAGCAGCCATAAAATAAATAAACATCCACAGGGAGAAGTTGCTCATAGGCACAGGTCTCTGAGGACCTTAGAGGGCGAGAGAGGAATGTGTGTGTTAATAACTGGGAAAAATAGTCAGCATTCTTGAAAAATGAATAACCTGTCTTTTTGAAGCAAGCACAACTGGTGTGAATGTTGAATAAAGGCATGATTCACTCATTTTCAAGTTCCATGTCCTTTGGTGGTGTCTATCTATCTATCTATCTATCTATCTATCTATCTATTGGTTGAGTGTTGATGTTTATATTCCCATTCACTTGTGGGAGGTGATCTCTGCTTGTTTATCCACTGTGAAATGCCTGCAGTTCCCATAAGTAAGCCTGTGCTGTATTGCTAATGTTGTAGACAGTGGAGGAGCGAATGTGTCCATAAACACTACAAGCATCACTTATTATTTTTGCTGACCTTCGGATTGACCCCAGTCAATCAAACCGCTGTCCATATCCCTCTGGCGAGCTGCACGTACCTCCAGGCCGTCAGTCAAGCCGCAGATCTCCAGGTGCTGATGTGTTGTTTGTGGCAGCCGGGTGCGCTGTATATGACAGCCGGCATTTTTGAATTTCGTTGCTTTCCTTCCCACAAGTGAAAAAATGCACCCGTGTCCTGATATCAGTTCACCTGATTCCACTTGATTGAGGAATTTTTGCAGCAGATGTGAGCGTTTAATATAATTGATGATACAAATGAAGCTCTTGAAATGATTTGACCCCGGTGGCATTTTTTTTATTTGAATGTACAATTGTAAGACTGGGTACAAGGACAAGGTTAAATGAATTCTTAAACTTATGTAAGGCAACATTTTTATGTAAAAATACATATATCTTATCAGGCTCTCATCACAAAGAATACACAAGAGTGTCCAATTCTCCCTAATAAAAATGTAGATATGCCTTGTTTGTCCAGATTAAATTATTATAGCAGCTATGTACACTTCTCCTCTGACAGAAAATGTTCATCTTTGTATGAAGATTTTGCCAATTTTGTTGTTTATTTATACGTCATTTTAAACACTTGTGAAGTTTGCATGTCTGCATGGTGAGTTTATTAGTGCATCTCTTCATCAGCTTTCTCCAAAACAACTGAAGTCAAAAGGAGCTGATTCTTTAGAGACTTAAAAAAGGCCAAAAAAGGCCATAAAATTGCTCCAAACAGCTCATGCTGCATAATCCTTGAGCTCTGAAACCAAATTGCACTGTGAGTCCAGAAGACGTACGGTATATTTACACCAGCGTTTAGCTCAAGTGTTCATTAAAACAGTTGCTTTTGAAAGCACTCAGGCTTGTGCACACCCACACGTTGCAAGCTTGTTGGGAGGAAATAATAACAAAGCCTTCCTTTTTGAGGGAACCAGTCCTTTAAGGCTGTATTATGTAACTGTCTCAGCAGTTAGTGAGCACTCTGACCAGGGAAAGCACGGCCGACCATGTTAGATCTTTTGCCTCTCTGATCCCTTGGTGTTCTTTGGCTACATGATTTCGGGGTGTTGAAGTTCAAATATTTCACACAAGAACCTCCTGCTGCTTTTGGAGCCTCTGCTGCCAACTGTGGCCTTAAGACGGACTATTTCTTTGTGTCTGTGTTAGTGTATACTAGTGAAGTATTTCTATACTTTGAAGCATCAACAACCATTCTGTGAGCAGTTATGTTTGAAAATGTCAGTGTGTACGAAGAAAGCCAAGGAATTTGGGAATTTACAGTGTCAGTTTTGGGGATTTATTTTGTGTTAAATCTCCTAAAAAGACTATTAAGACGACACAAACACTTTTGATATATGCTTGAAGGTGATTTAATGTGATTTTAATAGAATATCATAGCAACAGATATGACAGTCGCAAAGAACAGAGCGGCGTTCTAAGGGCTGTACGTTTTCCAGTGGCAAACTAAAACACTTCAAGCTGACAGCCTTTCTTAATCAGGCTGCAATGTGGAGGTACGTGCCTGTACAGTATTTCCATAGATTACATCCACAGACCAGAGCACATGTCTGACAACCAATAAATGAGCCGGAATTCGTCACGGTGACGTTTGTGAAGGCACGTATCGACAAGTCACATGGTCGAGGGATAATTGCACCTCGCTGTCGGCACAAGGGGACGGTGCAGGGCACACAATAGGGAGCAGATGCGACATATCACTCTACATATATGCATTCAGCTTTCAATCAAACGTGGCGCGCGGTGCGGTTTCATCTGTAGAGAGCAATGGCTGCGGTCCACATCTATCACATGCCAACCTTGCATCTCAATGTGAAGTGAGTTCATCATCGAGTCCTCCATCATTTCCGCTCGGCAGTTTATCATCACGCGAGTAGCCCATGCAATTTAACTGTCAAATGCCGTATGATATTTCTAGCGGACTGTGGGGGTAGCATGGATGCACACATACAGATCTAGCATCAGTGCCTGGCAGTGGAGGCTCAGCCCGTGGCCTGTTCTGCAGAGATAAACAAGATGAAGATACCGGCCGGCTTTACAGGGACTTACAGTTCTGGCTCGAGCACACAGATTAACATGCAGCCACACCATTCTTTGCAAAAGCAGCCCAACGTCCCGATTCCCTTAAACATCATCTGACAGTCTTCTCTGCATTGGTATGGAGCGATGCAGAAAGAGGATTTCAGGTGTAACGGCTACAGGTCTTCCAATAACGTTATCCATAATTTATTTGTTTATCTATTTGCATCACCGCGAGCTTTGTCATAGCAACCGCATGCCCTATCTCAAATCATATCAAACACACGAACGCCCTCTGCTTCTGTTAAAACCCCTTGGACTTCCTAACACTATTTTCAGAGGGCTGATTTTAAAAGTTAATCACATTTAAATTCAGTTTTGATGGCAGCATAAAATGAAGTGGACCAAAAGAAACCAGAGGTTCTTTGTTCTCCAGAGACATCCTGACAGGCTTATGTTTATTTGATGAACTGAAGCGGGGGAAAAGGGTGTCTGAAGTTGGGTAGCCAGAATATCTCGCCTATGTCTGTCTGAACATATATGGCAAAATGTGGTGCAGAATCAACATGGAGTATTGCAGTCACGCCAGCCTTTGAAATACATCCCTCTGATTCAGAAAGTGACATTTGTGTATATAATGCTATGATGAATAGGCCTCCTGTGACCTAAAAATTCATGAGTATAGTTTACTGACTGCTGTGTTTATGTGTTTTCTGTGTATAAGAATGTACAGTTTAAAAAATGAATGGATAAATAAATAAAAATGACATAACATATACACTGATATTTATTTATACACAACTTTAGATTCAGAGGACATACAAGAGATCATGAAGGACATTTGGAACATTTTTTGAATCATGATTTATGTGCATTTTGCCTGCCCAAAAATTTTAGTTATTGCACTTTTGATGTTGTCACGGTATTAGGCATAATCCAGGCAAAACAATTGCAAGTCCACATTTTTGCACTGGTGAAGTTTAACACTCCTCTGCACCCTAAAAGACCTACATCTGTAAAAATTCCACAAAGGTGACTCTATTACAACCATAATCTCACAGGACCAGGTTGCACCAATTTTCTCCTTAAATTTATTCCAAGTTTTTGGCCTGAAGTGTTATCTGCAGCGCTTAGTGACAAATGAGTCACTAAGTTTGGTGGCGCTTTGAGTATTTGGAGCATTCGTTTGGATGTTAAATTAGTCCAAAGCTCAGAAATCAACAATAAACGAATGAAAGCTCAAGCATTCTGATGATTATTTTTAATTTCAGTCTCCACATGTATCAGCATTGCCGCTCCATTTTCAATGCTTTGCCACGATTTCAGTGTGAGAAAAATCAGCTGCTCACGTCTTAAGAGTTTAGTTTTGGGGAAACATATTTGAGGACATGCTCATCAAACAATTTTGTTATTCTCTCTCTGAATGCACTCAAGAGTCTTTGTTGTCCCACAAGGACATAAAAGGTGTGAGTTGCTTTCAAAGAAGGCACTTTTCCTATTTGCAGTGGAACCCTGCCTCTATCTGACCCTTTAGCTTAGAAGTTTTCCAACTTATTCATAATGAGCCTCTCCAAAGGCAACTCTGTGTTTGTGCTGTTAGCGGCAGAGAAGGAGGTACTTTCTTGTGAATAACACTCAGATGAGGATACTAGGATAAACAGGAAAGAAAAAAAAAAAAAAAAAAAGAAAAACCTAGAATCAGGCACTTAGGGAGCCCATCCCTCAAACTCCATGACTGCAGAATTTTTTTTCCTGCTGAAGTGTCCTTGAGCAAGACACTAAATCCCCAACAGGAGCTTTCAAGGAGCGCTGTGGTGGAGTCTCATCTCCCTGTGGAGGACAGCAATTGAAAAGACAAATTTCTCCTTCGAGCATCAACAAAATATCGCATGCACACATTTGCACACACACACAGAGACATAAAAAGTTCCCTTGCTGTACAGATAGATAGCCAGACAGACAGATAGATCATGTCACTATCTGCATTATAACATGAAGTAACACACAACATAAAGGTAATTTACTGATTTCCCACCCAGCAAAACCTTGATTCGTGTCACCAAGGCACACACATCCTTAGTTGCTTGATTTTTCTGTCTTGGTTCAGCAAAGGGAGTGATTCCATTTGGGATTTTCAGGAATACGATCATACATCGGAGTAATTTAGCACTCTTGGAACACCTCCTGTCCGATCGCAGTGTGCGGTCCTCACACCGGCAATCATTTTGTCCCCGTAGGTGTCACCGCGTCTTTCCAAATGACTGATAGCTCATTTGGGAGTGAAAATCTTTCATGTGTTGTATTGACATGGGAAAACACTGCCTGGCCATCCCATTTGGCTACAGATTGTCATCCTGTCATTCACTTGGAACAGCGTGGCACAACAAAAAGGATGACCTGCTGTGGCTTCTGTCACTCATGGTTAGAGTGTGTGCCCACCAGGAACCTATTTTTTACAACGCTGAGGGTTTCTCTTTTTTGGGGGGGTGGGGTTGTTTTCTTTTGGAGAGGAGTCACTGTTGCATGCTCCCAACAACGCTGAGGGCTTTACATATTTTAAGCTCTCACAGCGCCAAAGTTTATTATAGACTCATAGCAGCAACAACAACCACAACTATCATCTCTCACAAAAAAAAAAAAAAAAAAAAAAAAAAAAGAGGTTCCAGTGGACACAGGAGCTTATGCTAACGTCCATTCCATTCATGTGCATATCAGAAATTGCCAGTCGGCATGGTGTAATTGCAGCCATCACAACCGTTTCATCGGTCCAGCTTTGAAAAATCAGGGGGGGAACATGGACACCCTTGACTTTTTCTTTTCTTTTCATGTAAAATCCCCCCCCCAGTTTAACAGTTAATTTTATGTCACTTATATTTGGCAGTGTTTGTTGGCTAGTTAGCGCACATGATTCACATTTGTATGTGAAATTGCCAGTGCAGGTGCTGTGATAAATTTAAGCCCATGCAAAGCTGAGAACACTGAAAATGAACCCGTATTACCGTGCATGACACTGCACGGTAAAGACAGCTATGTGTTTGCACGTTTTCAGTGCTGACCATCTCTGCAATAACAGTTTTTGAGTCCCACCATTGTTAAAATGAATTGCCATAATAAAAATGTAATATGTGCATGGAGAATTTCGCTTTCGACCACCCTCTTACTCACTTACTTATCAAGGCCGATTAGCTACAGCATCGCCCATAACTGAGCATCATTTATTATACTCGCACAGGCATTTTATTATAAATCCACAGTTTTTACTAAATCCACAACTAAATTTCCCAAGGTCATTTTGTTTTCAAACTTTGAATTAAAAATGCATGCAGACGGTTAAGAGGGTTTGTTGCCTGTGCACCGTTGCATTTTTCAGCCGAATCTGGTTGGTAGCAGGGAGAGACGCCGCGCTTCAGTATTCAGCGGCGGTCCTGATAATGTGTTGGTTTCTTCCCCCTACAGGAATGATTGATTTACATGGCAAGCAGTGTATTCAGAGCATGCCTCTCCCCATAGTCAGATTTATGGTCGTGCAAATATGCGTAGAGGTCAAAAAACAACACTGAGTTTGAGAAGCTGAGATGCAGACACTTGTGTGGAGCTGCGTTACTCTGCAAACAAAGTATTCTGCATTTAGAAATCAATAATTTTCCTGTACTATCGCTCTTTGTGTACACAGTGCTTGCCATATTGTGCAAGTGGAAATAGTAATTACAGTAGCAGTTAACATTATTAATCAAACAGAGATCCATCCAGAATAGTCTACTATAGTAAAAAAAAAAAAAAAAAAAAAATGCAATAAAGAATGTGGAGAGTGTTAAAGATGTAGTATTTCTCCATATTTTGACTATTTTGAGTGCTGCAGAAATCTATGTCAATATGTGATCCATGATGTAAAATATGGCTTTTTTTATCTCCATTATTCGGTCATATTAAAATAAAATTTCATCCTTTCTACTTCTTGCTTTTAGACACAGTCACCCACTGTTATGTTAGCCAACCAGCTGGTTAACAGAGCAGTTTACAGCACCGCTCTGTCTGGAGCATCCTGCCACCATTGCTCTCCAGACACACCGTAATTACTGAATCAAATTGCTTTCAAATCGCCGTTTTATTTCGAGTTTAAAGCTGCACGAACAGGCGACTATGCACTTTGGGGGCTCTAATGTAAACCATTGTGCGAGATAACTGCATGTATTTTTTTTTTTTTTCTGCAAATAACTTCACTTCAAAATCCATGTTAAGAATGATGCAAACCATGTACTGGCTGTTGGATGAGGAAAAAAATAAAATAAATGAGGTTTAAAAGAACCAAGGCGGTTCACTCCCTGGCTACCCGTAATAATCTCGGGAAAATATCTGAAATCTGTCTCATCTCAGCAGCATTTGAAAGATTTTTAAGAACTTTTGGGTGCGATTTGATGATGCAGGCTGATGGTTTTCTGTGTCATCTATAAAAAGGATGTATGTGATTTACCATTAACCTAATAGCAATGCAGGATTTGTGTTGAATTTATATGAAGTAACAGAATTGTGCCCACAGTGTGGCTTCGTGCGTGAGGTTGACTATGGGCAGCGGCAAACTTGTTGAAGACGTCGTTCATTTTGACCCGAGCTGCACCTCGTCCCTCCCCCTGAATCCTCTTGATGCTTTAAATTACAGGGACGGGACAGACAAAAGATCTCTCTGCGGATGGAGTTTTTACCAGCTGCTGCTTAGAGACTCAATTTTCCTCTTAATTTCCAATTTGTCACTTCCTGTGGGCGGAGAGGTTTAAATGCCCGACATCTGAAAAACCAGGGTGTTAAGTAGCAGCGATGGAACTTCTGCATCCACACTGCAAACCCATTTTGTGATCTAAGTTGATTAAATGAGCGTGTTTTTTTTACATATAATATATATTATATAGTGCAGCTTGAGATGAGATATTACAGTTTCTGATTTATTACACTGTGAACTCCGTCGCAAATATGCTGAATCAACTGGTTTTCGAATAAGAGCAGGATGATTTATGTACAGTGTCAGCTAGCCAACTTCACGCAGTGTTAATTATCCTCTCTTGATTGTACAATAAAGAGAAAATTGAAAAAGCACCAGAAAGTCCATGATGATTCATCGTCCAGGTGCCCATTATTTAGTGGTAGGAGAGGCAAATTAGCAACTTGGATTGCTGGGGGATGAAATCGCTTTCAAATTTATTCAAACGGGCAAGTAAAATGTACAAAACTGTTATTATTGCTACTGTTGGACGTGGCAGTTAATATAGTTTATAGATTAATTGGCTGCTCTGTTATTGTGTTGTGCAAGTGTAACCGGGAATGGCCTGTTGATATTGTCACGGAAAGTGTAGACCATCTGAAAATGAAAATTGGGGCTTTTATGCTCTTATTTTAATAATAAACATAAACCAATGCAGAACATACTGAGCGGTTTGTGATTACCGTGGTACTGTTGTATTGCGCGCACACACACACACACACACACACACACACAAATACAAAAATCTCTGGCCCCATTTTTCAGGCGTTTATGAAGCACTTATTCTGTTCCTTGTTCTTTTATCCCTTATTTTATTATCTCTTTTTTTCTTGCCATCTTGTTTATAGTATTTCTGTCTTTTGTTTCCTTTAAAGCTCTTCTTGACAAATCTGTTTGTTAAAAGTGCTTTAGGAGTGGATTTGACCTAATTCGACTTGACTGCTGGATGTGTAACTCCACCGGCAGTATTTAGTTCTCCAAATTAGAGTGAAACAGTTCATTGCAGGATAATAGCGGGGATAAATTCGCTTGCGAAATTACACCCCGTGATTCACTCCCGCGTCTCGCCCTCTCTTCCACAAATGAACACAATTTGCAAAACAACACCTTCATGCACTACAGGTTCAGGTGTGGTGTCAAATTATCGTATAAGGCTGAATTCAGTTGCATCACGTCTTTGAAATGTTCTGCCCAAGCCTATCGAAGCTGTGAGGGTGCTGAGGACAAGAGCCGTTTTCTAGACATCGTGTGTTGTTGTAAAACACACAAGCAGCTCCGGAGGACTGATACTGGGAGGAGGAAGAGGAGAAAACGCAGAGGAGAGATCAGGCCCGGTTCTGACAGATTTGTCACACTTAAAGCATGACTCTTTGCCTCCTGAAGATCACCGTTCAAGTGACTTTCCGTGACAAATCCCTCCGCGGTTTTATCATAACTCATGCAGGACCGTCCAAACAAGTTGCAGAAGGTGCATGCATCACCAACCTCTCCATAAATCCAAGTTTAAATACTAAAAACTTAGTGGGACTTTGTTATGAGAAATATAAAGATCAATTATCAAATCTGGATTAGTGAGTATCATGCACTACAACCAACAAGCTATTGTCGTATTGTTGTGAATAAATGTTCATTTGTACAACACAGAAATGGACAGAAAGTGATTTCTTTGTTAAGAAAGGGTATTTTTTTTTTTTTAAGGGAATTTATAAACGCTTTGCTCTCTTTTTTGTCTTTAGGATGTTAGTAGCTGCATAATCTGTTGCATTTCTATAAAATATGATATACTTTTTTTTCTGATTCAAGGTAAGGTCAGTGAAGTAAGGTAAGGTCAATGAAGACTGCTTAAGACTTTTTCAGACTGATATTTCGGCATATCCAAAACTAGAGTCAGATTGATTTTATGAAGTTTAAATAAAAAATAAATAAATAAATAAATAAAAATAAGGAAACTGATGTTAAGCCACATTGGAATGTTGTTTGAAATGTGATTGAAATCTCCTTTGTTTTTGTTTTGATGTTTGCGAGTGATCACTGTGGCCACTCAAAATCTCTTTTCAAATTTCTCCTACACGACTCATAATGATGGCATCACATCCTCAGCGCAAGAAATGAAATGACTCATTTGACAAAAAAAAAAATACCAATATGATAGTTGAGTGTACATGATTCTCATTGTTGTTACATTTTTCTTGGTGCACCTCAAACAGGGTAAAAATAAGTTTTAAGTGTTATATGAATATCTATTATGATGTGCAATACCAGAACTGTAAAAATAAGCTTTAACTCTAAAGGGTTAAAAGAGTCGATCAAATTATTCCTCTGAATTGTGCAGATTTTGTAACTGGACTCGATCTCCATTACCACAAATAAGCCGCTCATATAAGCAACTTGCTCTGCGCTGTTTAATTCCCTTTTCTAAAAGCGGCCTACAGGGTTGGGGAAAAAAAGCTGCTTTAAAAGGTGGATATGGATTTTGTAGCTCGAGCTCTAAAACTGTCATCCTTTCCCCAAAAAATGCGAGCTTATTTGTCTCCTGACACTTTAATGCTCGGCTCAAGCAAGTCTGTCATAAAGCCGCTCTGTGTAATAAAATGAGGGGGGAACCGATATCACAATGTAAACACCGACGCGCTATGGAGGAAGTGCGCGCTTTCGCCGGCGACTGTGTCCCTCAAGGAGAGAGATGTGCCTCTCTGCTCTCAGCCTGGAAATGCAACTTGTAATATACAAAGTGAAAAAGGAAGTGTTATTCCAGATTTTTCCTCTATGAACTGCACTTTCCTGCAGAGCCAAACACCAGTAACTACTTTCGGTGTGTTTTACAGGTCAAGACTAGGGCTTAGATATAATATCAGCGAGCAAAATTACTCCTATAAACGCTGCTAAATGATGAACAGTCCACTTCTGTACCAACAATAGGTTTATTGGGAGCGGAGATAAATAACTGAAGTGTTTTTTTTTTTTTTTTTTTCTTCCTCAATTTCATTTCTCCCACAGTTAGTGCTCTTTGGCTTCACAGGACAATGGAGGCAGCCTGCAAGCCTATTCTTAACATCTACCGTGCTGATAATACATGGAAATGGGCAGTTTGAGAGGGGTATTGCATATTAATGAACATTTAAAAAAAACAATGTAAATATGCCAGATTTAGCCTGCAGGCCAATTTTCATTTGTAATCCCGAGGTAAGGGTGATGTAAAAGTGCAAGATGCAGAATGGAAAGCTTCATGCAAAAGTACGGAAATGTTAAAATTACAAGATGCAAGTAGAAATAATGTCATGACACAGATAGGTAAGCTTCATGCAAAGGTGTAAACTCGCATGCTGAACATACACTTTTATCATGCATATGATGACCGAGGAGATATGTCTCTGTTTAAAAGGTGAAGAAATTCTTGATTATGCAACAGCCATCTTTTCATTTTTTTTTTTAAATTTATTTATAGGCAGGTCCTTTTGCAGAAATACTCTCTAGAACATAGATATGGATTCATCTTAATTGTTAAATATGTCTAAACTAAATTTTTGTGATGCATGATTATTTTACGTGTCCTCATGTTGAATGGGGATTCAAATCCTATTTTATCGGCGAGGTTGCCTCTCCTCCTCAGTTCCGGTTTTTAACACACGGCACACCTCTCTTTTATCCACTGTGACGCACCGTGCAGTCGCCAAAAAACAGTTTGTGACTCAAATGACGGATAATGTGAAGATTTCATTCCCGAACACGCTATCCTCATGTGTCCGTCACATGAGAAGGCGAGCCGACGGCACAGTCCAGTTGAGGTTAGAGTCAAGATTTCGGCTTTTAAAACAATTTGGTTGAGATTAGGTTACAGTTTGACATGTTTAATAGGTAAAAAATCTTGCTGAGAGCTCCAGTGAGGGTATAAAAATTCTCAGCATGAGTTGGGAAGTTAGACGGGCTGAAGGTAAATGCATCCAAAACCCCTGTGAGGCTGTGTGTGACCTGCGTACCCTATGACTGCCTGTTTCTGGCTCTTGAATAGGAAATCCTTAATTTATTTTGCACCAAGAAACAATAAGTTACAAGGTGCTTTGTAATAAAAGAAGGGATATGTAACAAGAGAGCCCAGACACAAAGCAATGCACAACAGATAAAAGCATAATAACACGACCAAGAAACCACCAGTGAAAATAAATGAGTTTTGTGATTTGCTTTAAAAAGGTGCACTGACTCAGCCTCCCCGAAGCTTTGAGGGAGGTTGTTTCAAGGTTTTTGGACCTCAATCGTGGAGGCAGGGTCACCTTTAGCTCTTAGCCTTGACTTTGGATAGTTAAGAGTCCACGCTCTGATGACCCAGGGGCCCTGACAGTGTTGAAAGGGCGCAGCGCATCGCTTAAATACAAAAGAGCCAGAGTGCGCAGTGACTGCCACTAAATCATAACTTTAATTTCCCTTGATGAATGCCTTATTATAAAAAAATAAATAAATAAATAAAAAAATACAGTTTGTTCTATCCCATTATGTTTCTGGGCCCCTCTGGTCTGAATAAATCTCTGCATCAAACAGTGATCTGAATCATCTGAACAGCGTTTTTAAATTGTGACGCCGATTGTCTAATGAATCTAAATTTGGAAAACGTGACCCCCCCCCCCTGCTCGAATTAGGTCATTTACAGGAGAGCATCATAACAAATCATGGTATTTTTGGATACCACCACACCTCTTAATCGACTAAATTAAGACTCATTTTAGGGATCTGGGAAGGATGTGCAGTGTACGTTTGCCGAAATCGGAGTGCAGCTTGTACACGGTGCTGCACATTCCTAGTGCAGCAGCCATTGGAATTGAACTAGATTACCCATGGCAGGATGAAACTTTCACACACAGTGGAATTAAGCACACTGCAGTGCATACTGAAAATGACCCCCGCATGCACACACACACACACACACACACAGAAACACACATACCATTCACAAAAGTTCACAGGAGTCAGCTGGACTACATCTTGTTGCTGGAAGGCTTCTCGGGCAGCTACAGAAGTCTGATCATAACTGACTACAGAGAGGAAGTGTTGTTCCTCTGATTTCTTTCTCCTCTCAGCTGTGAGCCGTGTGTGTGCAGAGTTCACTGAGCACAGAAACAAAGGGAGAAAAACTCACCCAGTCACCAGGATAAAAACACTGGTATTTTCACATTACCGCAAACAAGGGATGCATTGAAATGTGAGGTTTTGTGACGTGGTATAAAGCGAGCGGTGAAGAGGTGGCGGATGGCACAATCAGCAATCAACCACAACTTTGCTGCTGCACACTGGGTCCCATGTTTGATTTTAGCTAACATTAGGCACCTGACATTTCATAATGTAAGACAGGGTTTTTGGGTGTCTTACCAATTGTCTTAAATTATAGGAGGGCTGTGGATGTCGTCAGAGCACAGGGACAACTTCTCTCATGCCACTCGAACCACTTTATTGACCAGAGCGAGAAAAAGACAGCTCACCACTAACAACCAAAATGACATCTCACCAGTTTATACAACACTCCGCCACTCCTAACCACAACTCAAATTACCTGCACGCAATGCGCACCACACCATATAGTTCCAAATGAAAAACTAAACAACTGAACACAATATTTATAAATGCAGTGACCATTAATTAAATTATGTGTACTCAAAATAATAAACAATACAAAATAAGGCAATCTGGTGAATATGTCCTCAAAAATAAATCTCTTCTTACAATAATGTCAACCATGACCCTGTCCAAACCATAACCACGTAGTTTTGGTGGCTAACAAAGCCAGTAAAGCAAATAAAAGTGGCTAATGTTGCTAACAAGCACTGTTGGAGGTAATGCATTTCTGCAATCACATTGCATTCGCCTGTAACACAGTGAAGTAATGCATTACTGTTCTGAAATGCAGTAATCACATTGCAGTTAGATATCAAGCAGCTGTGGTGTTGCTTGTGTTACATATGTTTTTCAGTTATCTGCATAATAGGCGGATAGAAAAAAAAATAGTCTACCGTGTCTTCATGCTTGTGCAACAGTCGCCTGACCTTTGACCTCTCGTGAGTCGTTACCTCACTTTGGCTTGAGTTTATGCAGGAGAAAGAACAAAATGGCAGAGCAGGCTACAACTTTTAAGCAGTGGAGATGTGCACATTATTTCCAATTTGTTGCATGAAAGGAGAGGAAGTGCAAACCGTGGCCAGAAACAACTCTCCACTGCTGCGAACACAACATCAAACGGGCTGCTTTTATTGTGCTATTACTTTATTAAAGAGCATAAAAGAAATATCTTGTGTATGTCTTTTGAATTAGGATGGAGATTTATGCCAGTAGGTGATCATATGTAAAGTTTAATGTCATATTGTTAACTGGCAATTGCATGAAAACGCATCTCAGGTGATGTTCCAGAGTAACACATAAGTAAGTAACTTTCCACCAGGATTAACTAAGTAAAGTAAAATGTTGGCATGTGACATTGACACAGGCTCCAGTCTAAATGTTGATATGCAACCCACTTTGGGGTCATAAATTTTAACATTTCAACGTATTTGTCATTTGCAGAAAAGTAAAATTGCAGCATTTTACTCTGGCGCCTGGGTCGGAGGAAACCGATACATGCAAACGAGGGAGAAAATGAATAATTTTCCATGTTTAACTCGAGTGCCATCTCTGTTAAAAGTCTTCTTTTGACCTGTGGCTGCTACGTAGACTACACTGTTTTACCGCTTTATCGCATAAGAAAAAAGTAAACAGGCAAAAGAAGTTATAATTCATGTGGTACTGGAAATGAAATCTTAAATTCTGTGGATGCTTGAGAAGAATGAAAAGAAGCTAATTGCCACAATCAGAAAACTGAATCCTCTAATTGATGTCAGCTGTGAGTAGAAGAGTGCCATCTCATCTCTCAATTTTGGCTGCGGGCATAATGAAATAAAAGCCAACACAGCCACATGTACATGGGTAAAACATTTATATTCATTATGACCGTAATTTAAAAAATGCTCTGTAATCATATCAGTCTTTGGATGGCACTGTTTTGATGATGCACAGATAGTTTGACTTTATATCCAAAATGCTCCCAGTTGTAGAGAAAAGTTAATTCCTCACCTGAAATATATAAATGATCCAATTCGTTTTTGCTAAGCCCCGCCCCCTTCCGGCAAAGTTTACGTTATAGGAAACACCCCATTGGGCCAATCAGTGTGCAAAGTGCTGCTTTGACCCAAAACCAACCATCCTATGTTTGTAGTGTTACATGAATGCATTTTATATGACCATGTGTGTGCTAAGTCCCGCCCACTGCCATGCACACATGATGCTGATTGGCCTGCATGTATTATTATTTATTTGTTGGCCCAGTGATCAACCTCCTTGTCAGATTTTGTGATATACAAAAAGCAAAAAGAGGATCTCTATTATATGCATGTTAAGAGCTACCCTAATGTTCCTAATAGCAGGTGTCTTTTTTTTTATTTATTTATTTTTTTAAAGGTGGACATTATATATATTGCGAACAGGTTTTGCCAATGACTGAATTATCTTTTTGAGCACCAGCCACAGCCACCGCTGTGTTTTGTGTCATCCGGTTTTTCCATCCGGTCTACCCTCGTAGCCTCCTAGTGCCTCAGTGGAACAACAGGCTTAGTGCAGCATTTTCCTTCATGTCGTTTTCAATTAAAGTCATCCTCATCAAATCTGGTCGGCCGGATTCTTCTCGCTAAATATCGTGGTGCCTGGAAGCGGTGCTCGTGTTAAAAGCAGACCACCCCTGCTATGCTGCGCCAGTCAAAAAACTCTCTCTTGGTTTATGCATTTTTTTTTTTTGTTTTGTTTTGTTTTGTTCTTTTTTCGGTGTAACGGTGGGCAGAGGAGGAGGAAACACAGTGTGTGTGTGTAAATAGATGCTAGAGTGGAAATCAAATACAGCCATGTACAGTATGCGATCTCATAAGAAAAGCTCTCTGATAGTGTCAACCTTGGTGAAATATCCAACAATATTCAGACATGACAGCTATATCTGTTTGAAATGCACAGCACCGGCTCTTATTCTCATTCATGATCACTGAAATCTAAAACTCTGGAATATAACATCAACAAAATAGCCAAACGATGTTCATCCAGAGGACAAATTATCTGCGGCACGGGTAATTTTTGTCTCGGCTCATGAGTCCAAAACCTCTTCCTCTCCTTCTCATTTACACCGTCACATGTGAACTCATGGAGTAGGCAGCAACTGGAGCCCTGCCAGGACAAATAACACAGCCATTAGTCTCGCAAAGACATAAAATGTCTGCAGATACCTTCAACTACTTTGTAAACTAGTGAACGTATTGTCTGCTCTCCGCTGCTGTGTTTATGATTCATGCTGTTTTTGGTGCTGGCCACGCAAAACGAAGTTCCCGTGGGACGTAAAAATTGTGTTGCTGTTGCATTTTGTATTATTCTGCCAATATGGTCAGTTGAGAATGAATAATACATATCAAAAGGACCCCGGTCAGAGAAAAAAAAACAAAAGGTACACTATTTTCCGGATGAGTCACACCACAAAAACCTCCATCTCCTGAGTTCATTTCAACTTGAAGTGGATCTTAAAGTGCTTTTCTTCAATAAAGTGACGATATCTGCCAGTGGGATGAGGTAATCCCACTTGTTTCCAGTGCATTGTCATTCAAGTGTCATTTTTTTTCATTCATTTCATTCTTTTTTTTTTTTATACTATTTGTTCCCTGCAAAAAACATCCTGAAACTGCACTGGAAACAAGCAGGATTATTTCATCCTTTCCCCCCCAATTGTTTAAAGATATTAAAGATAAACAAGATTTTAAGACATAATCTGAGGCTAAATGATTTGATTTTTTTTTTTATGTTTTTACAGTGCAGAAGAAGCAGGAGCTTAAACTTAATTCCCTGCAACATAAATTAAAAAATAAATTAAACAAATATTAAAAATTAACAAGCTGTTTAGTCAGGTACTGAGGTGTTAAAGTGTTTTGTTTTGTTTTTTGTTTTTTTCCTCAAAACAAATGAAATTATTTGCATTTGTTGCCAGTGGCATTTTTTTTTTTTCTTCCTCTCTTTTTCCCTGAAAATACAGACAGAAAACAACATTAAGTGACAGATTTATTATGCGCTACATGACTCACTGGATGAAAACTGCAAAGCTGACGTGGCTCAGACTTGCTGACGTGATTCAGATGACTTCATCTGCAAAATTCATGTTGATTCACTCTGGAGACACTCACTGTGAGACTGTGAAGCCACTCCTTGCAACAGGTAGTTATTCAAAAAGTCATTGAGCTGCCGCTTTTCACACCGTTTCCACACAAACCCACATTTCAATGTACAAAAATACAATAAAGTCATGGAAACAACATCACACCCTCATGTAGGTTAACACAAAATATGCACATAAGTTTTTCCTGGAGATGATGCCATCACTCCGACAATATACACAGCAATCTTACCCCTGCTAATGTTGATTTTTGTGTGACAAATATTTGGCGTTGACAAGCCCTGATTGGAGACTTGTTTATTGACTCTTTGAGCTGATATGGCTCTGGGGCAGCCGCTCAAAACTATCGAAAGTGCTAAATTAACTCTGATAGGTGTGAATTTACATAAACACTGGCGTGGTGTTGATTTTTGCACTCTCAGAGTGTAATTCACATCGACAATTTCGCTGGATGAAGGCTTTGCAGCTGCCTTGCGTATCTCCAAGCAACCGTGAAAGGAAAACAGAGGCTTAATTAGCCGTGCACAAACATTTGCTAAATATAGCGCTATACCTAGAAAATACAGGAACCTGAAAAAGAATATGTGTGAGTGCAGATCCGTTCAGCACGTGAATGTTATGCGCAAAAGAGAATAGTTTGATGAGTTCGACTTGTTTCTAAGTACGTTCTGTCACAATGAATTGTCTTGTCTTTAGCCCTGGTCACTCTGGGTTTTAGGTTGCTCTCTGTTTGCATGGTCCAAATGTTTATTTGTGCATCGAGGAGGATTCGAGAAACAGAGAGGCTGTTCCCACCCAGTGTTAACAGCCATCTAGAGAAATCTGGATACAAGCTGACACCTTTAAGTGCCAGTGTAAACAACAGCAATGCATCCTGAGTGATGGGATCTCAGGCTGCATTTGGAGGTGGTCTAGGGCGCTTGTGTCTGCATCACATTAGAGGTGTAAACACACACGTGTCCCAGGATGCATTGAACGACCGCCTACTAACCCAATGTCCTCTGTCTTGTCCAGCCCAGCACCCCCAACGCCGGCCAGATCGTCATTTTTCCAGAAGAGAAAATATCTCACCTGACTCTTCCCAGCAGCTGAACTATCAGATCGGTTGGTTAAATGCAAACTGAAGTGCAGGTCGACTATAAAACAGCAGTTTGATGAGTAAAAACTCCCCGTAAGAAGACATGAGCTACCCTGAAAACAAGGTACAAGAAATTTTGGGGGTCTCTCTCTCTCTCTCTCTCTCTTCCTCTCTCTCTGAAATGTCACATGTTTATTTGCATACACAGAGGTGGTAAAGTGAGATCCGAACACAAGTGGGCAGGCGAGATGCATGTGCAGACGCATGTTAATGCCAGGCGTGTACGGGCGGACTGACAGCTGTCCACTTGTATTCGGATTTCTCAGGACGGTTGTTAAAACCAGGTGGAAACAGCCTCAGAGTGTCAGAGAGGATGAGGTGAGGATACCGGTCTGTTGTTTTATTTGAACAGTGCTGGGGAGCAAATAGTGACATGTAACTAAATGCAGCTAATTCAGTTACAAAATAAATGAAACTGTAATCAGTTACAGTTACTGAAAATTAGTTACTAATCAAAATGCTGATGATTACTAAGGGGTTCCATCCGAATATATTCTCGTTTTTTTTTTTTTTTTTGATAAAAAGCCTCTATGTAGCATATTATTTTAAAAAAAAAATATATATATAGAAAATTAATTCTGTCGTTTTGCATCTTTTCGTCGTGCATGAATGTCTTCTTTTGGCAGATTTCCAGACAACAGGAGTCAGCAAAGTCACTGAGACAAATTTAAGTGCAACATGTGTGCCCTGGTAGCTCAAAGGATAAGAGGCGATTCCCGATCGCAGTGTCCTGAGTTCAAATCCGACCTCAGACCGTTTGCTGCATTGCTGCATGTCGTCCTCTCTCTCTCTCCCCCAAATGAGTGAAGTATATTCCAGAAAGCCAATTTATTGTCACTGCATGTTCACATTAAACGAAATTTGCTGTCTCACATAAAAGAAAACTGTCCCTTTCACTCTGCCCAAACACACACTCACATACCCACCGACACCAACCCCCCACCAACACCCCACCCCACCCCTCCCGCCTTTCCTGTCTCTCTCTACTGTGACTGTCAAATACAAAAGCAGAAATGCCAAAAAAATAAATAAATTAAAAAAATCTTTGTGTGCAACACCATCAAAGGTAGGAGAGTCAGTGTCGAGACCGGCTCCATTCACTTGGCTTAGAAGCTTGTTTACCAACAAAAAAATGTTAGGAAAGTCATCAAAAAGTAATCAAATGCAAGTTACATTAGCGAGTCACCTTCCCAACACTGATTTTGAAGAAGGTGCTCTGTCGTCGGAGCTCAGGACCAACGTGGAGGGTGGAGATACAACAGCAGGGTCGTGATTTCATAAGTGCCTCACAAGGGAGATGGATGAGATACGGCAGGCGATAAATTCTTTTCTCAAACCACCGTTGGCAGCGTTGGCGAGGTTACCTTTCTCCCTTCAAATGAACCGCTCCAGAGTTCACTTGGATCTGATCCAAGACCACCTCTATTTGATATTTATTTGATGCGCACCACATGTCGATTAGACTCTCGCCCGAGACGTAGTGAAGGGGTAAACGCGCCAGGGTTTGGACTCAGCTGGACCAAAGGGATCAGTTTCAGAAGCGCCAGTTCTGCTACGACCTGAACAAATGACTGTTTTCTGGCATTGTGAACGAGTGAACCAGCCAGCAGGACAATGTGGCAAAGTAAAACATGACCTCTACCCAGTAGTAATACTATTTTCTAGTAGATATATTCGCTAGACAGAGGTATTTTGCTGAGAATGTGAAGAAACAAAGCACCACACCAGGGGTGGACCAGCCTCGTGTCCTGCTAGTTTCCCTTCTCGCCATCTGATCAAGGCAACGGTTTGCACCTGGGATTCGCCATAATTAACCGAAATTAGCTGGCTGACAGCACCGAAAACCAGCAGCGCTCTGCGTGAGGAGCCACCGCTGCAGCGCATAAAAAAAAAAAAAAAAAAAAAAACACTGCTTCCTGCCAGTGTGTGTGAATATTTTATTTCACTTATTCTTAGCCTACATCAGGTAATGCATTAATTCTCCGTAATCCTCAATTTAACAGTTAACTTGTTTTCACATGGAGGCGGAATAAATAAATAAATAAACAAACAAAGAAACAGAAACAAAAGAAAAAAAAAAACAGATCTCCAAAGGCTGTGTGATATTATTCCTCAAATCATAACAGGCATAAAAGCCAAATATTGGAAGCATATAAAGTGAAACTTGACCCAAAAACATATTTCTTGTGAGTTGCACAGGGTTGATTAACATATACCCGGCCTTTATTTTATTTTATTTATTTATTTATTTATTTATTTATTGTGAGGGTTAGGGTTAGGGATCAAACTCAAACAACCCCCTGCAGATAAAGCCATATTATATCATCAGTCATTTTGTGTTATGGACGGTAAAAATCTTAGTTATTATAGCACAGTCAGATTACTATATTAGTATCATATATGTGATAATGCGATGGTTAGAGAGGCAGGCTTGTGACTGGCGGGTTGCTAGTTTGAGACCTGCAGCGATAGCTATTACCGAGGTGCTCTTGAAAAAGGCTCGGCAGCTGCCACAGTGCCCCGGTGGAAGATTGTGCCAGAATTAGATAATTGAATGAGATGAAAGCAGCTGAAAAAAAAAAAAAAAAAAAAAAAAAAGATTATGAGTGGTTTAGCGAGAAAAAGAAAAACCTTGGAACGGGCCCAAAAAAATGAGTGAAGTAAATGGGAAGAGTTCAAGTGCTCCTCATGCAAAAACATGCACATGATTTCTGCCGGGTCTCAGAATCATGGAAGCTCTCGGTCGTGGCAACGTGCAGGAGGTGGCAATGTTCAATGTCAGCTCAAATGAGGACAAAATTTTAACAATCTGATATTACGGCACAGTGTCATGGAGCGTTTGAAGCTTGTAGAGGAAGAAGATGATGTCTGAAATTTGTTTTGTTGCTATATTTATACATAATTTGCTTGTTTTCTTCTCTTTTCTCTCTCTCTCTCTCAGATCTGTGCCAAGTCAAAACCTTGCAGAGGAAAGATTGATTTGGGCAGTTCACTGTATTTTTAAGGATCATTATCTTTGACTTTTATTGACCTCTGCAATCAAAGACAAAATTGTTGTTGCAAAACAAAATGCAGGGCAAAAAGTGAGTTTATAACCTCATGAACTTTGTTTTCCCCTTTAATAGCTTCAAAGGTAGATTTTTTTTTTCTATCTTTTAGAACAATGTCATATCCGTATTCTGTGTCTGCTGGTTGCAGAGTCATTGAAGCACCATCCCTCTTACACCGAGTGAAATATTAGATGTCCATGCATCACTTTATGCATATTTCCTTGTAATTCAGCAGCATGTATTTGGCATATTTGGAAACTTTTGGGTTTCAAACAGGATTTAAATTCAAGGCAATGGTGAACCCTTGCATGGGAGTTGAAGAGGTTAAAGAAATCTCGAACTGATCACCAGCCCGATCAAACTCAAACAACCCCCTGCAGTTAAAGCCATATCACATCATCGGCCATTTCCTGTTATGGACGGGTAAAAATCTTAGTTATTGCACCACCTTTTAATTTAAAAATGTGGGCGGCTCGGAGGAGGGGCGCACCAGATGCAGCTCATGAGCCACCGGTTGCTCGTCGGTGGAGAAACACGGGTCACAGGTGAAGCAGGAAATGTCCACAAGCTCACACCTTGCTATCATTAGTGCCAGATGAGGCTCTGCAAGCCGATACGAGGCAGACAGGCGAGACAGAGCTGTGACCCGGCGGTGTGGTGACTAATGGCCCCGACAATGCTCACTAAATCTCCCCGGCAGAAGTGTGTCACCCAAACCAAAAGGCTCGGAGCGGGTGTGTAGGCTGCAGGCACCCAAACCGTATTTTCCATCTCCCCGTGTGCAATGACAAATCCACGCATGTTGCAATCGAGTGTGAATTCCAGCAAATAACACGTTCATTCTGGCTAAGTCCTCCACGGTAAACAGCCACTGATTTTTACAGAGTGTGTACAGTGTTTTTCCTTGGGTTTTTCTATTCATACATTTTGAGTTTCTGCCAGTGCTGCTCTTTTCTCTACTCGTCTATTCAGCCGCCACGGCTATCGTCGCTCATGCTTACTAACCGCCGTCGCTGTCTGTTCCAAATAAAATGCTGTTGCTGCAGCTGTAGAACATAAAACGCTTCACTTCCTGCGCACCAGGAGATTCTTCCTTGGAAAACGTCTCCCTCACAGCAGGTGTGCATCCCGAAGCTGTTCTCCCTCGCCACCTGTCCTGTCCAGCGTTGGGCGAGTTTCTCGGAAAATGGAGTACATCGCTCATTAGTTATTAGTCATCTTCAAAGTTAATCACTTTACTTTTTAAAGTGCGTATAAAAAGAATATAATGGCGCTAACACTTCAACACAACAAGTAATTAGTTACATTACCAGTTACTTTGCCATTTCCCTGCAAACAAAAGACGTCTGACACAATTATATTAGATTGACATGGCTTTATGTAGTCCAATTGTCCTCCAATAATTGTTATAATTTCATTTTAGTCATTATTCCAAAACCAAGATCCACATCAGCTATATGACACATCTTAAATTAACCCCCGAAACTCTGATTTGCATTTAAAATTCCCCTCAAGTAGCCTCAAAGTAAAATGAGGAATACTTAGTTTTCACTAGTATTCAATTAGAATTGTTCTTACTGTCGTGGTCCTGAGGTAAAATCTCTTCAAACGGGAATACGTGGCTCGGTGAAATTCAACTTGGAGGTCCAGAGCATTAAAAAAAAAAAAAAAAAAAAAAAAAAAAAGGTTTTAGGCCGTTTCTGTCTTTTGTTCATGTCGTTTCTCAGTCATCACTGGTCTTAACTCCCTGAGAGCGCCGAGCCGAGTCTTCCTGCTGGCAAAGTCACAGATCAGGTCTTTGAAATCCAACCTCATAACCTAAAGAGAGTCCTGACTCTGTGGTGCTCATAAGACACAGACTACATGACATATCCTATGTAATATCTTCATCATGCCATATCACCTTCAGGCACCACCCTTCTGCTTACTTTGATTTTGCAATACGTACATTTTATCAACTGTCAATATAACATGTACATAACAGTGGTGATAATATTGAGTGACTGATTGTAATTTAACACTGCCAGTCGGTGTTCTGACTTTCATTCATTTATTCATAATAATAATAATAATAATAAAAAAAGTTCCCAGGGACAAAGGTAGTGTAAGTAGGTTACCTGTCTGACATTGTGCTCTTCAGGGATTCACCCAGTTCACTTTTTAGCCAAAAACAAGAAAAAAAAAAAGAAAAAAAAAAAGAAAAAAAAAACAAAGACAGAAAGCTATGGTTTCATTTCTAGGAGCCTTCCTGCCGGCAAAGTCACTCTTATGTCCCCAGGGTCCTGTGCTCCCCGGATTTATATGGAGTCTAATAGGAACATGAGGAAGGGGCCCATGTTCCCAGAGTCCTATGTTCCACAGTATTCGGGGTGTGTGTGTGGAGGGGTCAGGGTTAAAGTGTGTTAACGGCACAATAGATACACTACCATAAAATAAACAATTAATACCGATTTGGTCATTATGGTCATGTATGGCTGAATAAATAAAAGGTGTTTGTATTATAAACCTTATAATCTAATATTGTCTGAGGGCCCTTAAAATCATCCCAAAGCCCCCTATCCCATATTGTCCATATCCACCATGATTTGTTTTGCTTTGGCTACATATAGAGGTTGCATGACATCCCCATATTAAACCAAACAAGGAAAATATATATATATATATATCAAAGGTGATAAAAGGAAAAAGTTGAAGGGTTATAAGAAGTACCAGAGTGACTAAGGTGTTACTGGGGAAAGTAAGAGTAATGTCATTACTGAATTTGAAACGGTAATTTGTTGCTCTGCTTGTTACTGAGTAAAGTAATGGTACATTAGTGGGTAATGCGTTACTGCCCGACACTATTCCCCTCCTACAGAGAGGCAAATGATGGAGGCGAGGGGAGGAACGGAGTCGGGCAGGGAAAAGTGAAAGCTATTTGGACAGTTCATTTGCTTCTCCATCCTCAAAAAAAGGACATGTGCTCATGAAATGCTGAGATTCACCAGTCACGATACAGATTAGAAAGTGAGAACTCGTGGAAAAAAAAGAGACTCTCTCATCTCCTCCACAACGGGGACAGCCAGCAACGTGGCAACACCAACATCGGTTTGTGGGTCATGAAGGAAAGGGGTGGTAATTTTGTAATTTTGGAGCTTTGAGGAGAAAAAGAGGCAGCGGCAGAAAGGGGCGATTTTTGTAATTTTTTTTTTTTTTTTTTGCTTTAGCTTTGGGTGGCAATTTAGCAATTGTAAAAGCCTCCGTGAACTGGGTAGAGAGAAAATCATTATTGTGGGAAATCAATCAGTAAACGAGAGCGGCGAAACCTAAATTTATTTGTACAAAAAAAATGTCACGGGTGATCATTTAAAATTTCGAAATGAAATCAGCTGTGATGTTTTTCAAGTTCAGAGGCTGCACCTTCGGTTTTCCTTCTGTGGCAGGCAGTTAGAAAATATTTCCAATCAAATGGCACGGACACACAGACAGACACACACACACACACACACATAAGAGACGCGATGTTTATGGATGATGCAATCGCGGCATGATTGAGCCATAGGTGAGGAGGAGGGGATTTCTAAAACCTCAATTAGGTGTGGGTATAGTGTGGGAAGAGTCCGCCGGGAGAATTGCAGTGTGAGTGGAGGGCTAATGCTTTTTTAGGATGGGTCACAGATGGAAGAGAGGCGAGAGTAAAGAGGCAGGCCCTGATGTCGCTGATTGGCCTCAATCATCGTGGGTGATTGGACGACAGCATGATGGAGGGGTTATTTTCTTCCTCGCTCATCGCTTTACCACTTCATATGGATTAATTAATTCATGTGTGGGGGATTACGCGTGCAAGACGAGGTAAACATGCTACATGCACGTACAGACAATCCTGAGAGTCTCATATTGCCATAATAGTGAGACGAATAATGACAAGAGAATGGAAATTTAGCAGGCATGGCAAGCTCTGTGAATACCTAAAAACTATGCCACGTTTCACAGTCATTATGTTTCATCCATTCTGTAATAATCAGCTAATTTCGCCGAACAAGGCGGCCAAGTGTATGCCTGATGGAATACAAGCGGTACACAGAATGTTGTTAACGGAGCAGAGCAAAGCAACAGCTAGCACAGAGAGTGACCTTGGTATCGTCCCGGGACGGGGCAGTGGCAGGCAGAATACACAATGCACGTCCAGTCACTCGGCGGCTAATGAGCTGCTGCGTTGCTCAGCTTAATCTCCTTAATTAATGATTGAAACGTGACTCATCAGTTCCTGGTGGAGATGTGCAAGTCAGCTCTGCGGGGATGTAACAGTAGCACCTCATGCAGAGCTATAATAGGGAGGCATCTCACAGCAAAAAGGGGGGATTATTAGGTGAGATGCTGTGTGGTGTAAGCATAAGTGCCCGGGTGTAAACGCTTTTATAGACGCACAGCTTTGTTTCCGTCACCCCGCCGCGGAAAAGTCAAAGCTGCAATAATGGAAACTGCAAAAATGAGGACTGTATAGATTCAGCTGGCAAAATGAGTAGAATAAGCAGTTAATTAGTCAGTGAGTCGGGACAAAGATGACAGCCATGTAAACTCAACCAAATTATGTGCTTATCCCACTCGTTTTGCCAGCTGACCCTGTGAGTCCCCGGTTAAATCGACCCTCGCAGTTTTTGTTTACCGCAGCTTTAGCTTTGCTGCATCTCTGCCCAATTAGAAAAGCTTGAAAACAAAAAGGTAACATGGACTGATCAGTAGCTCATCCGTCAGTGACATGAGGTTCTGCGGAGATTTTGTCTGCAGGAGGGCAAATCACATCCAGTTCCTGCAATTTTAGTTAAGAATGATGGACTTGCCTGCGCTCTTTGCCGCAATTTACCTGTTTTACCGGTAAAGGGCACTTGAGGAAATAACTGAATATGAGCATCCCTCTAGACTTCACTTTGACCTTACATGAGAATTTCCAAGCAATGAGTAAGTGCTGGCTGCCAGATGTCAACATCCGCCTCCATATTACCTGTAAAACCTTGTTGTGTTTTGTGGTCATTTATTCAGGCTGGTTCAGGTTCTGTTATAACTCACAAACCACGCTGCAATCTGTTTGGAGGAGGTGTATTCTCAGGTGTTTTGGTGCAGGTATTTGCCAGCGCCTTGGTTGAAATTGCATTGCTCTGAACTGGCCGTAAAACAAACTAATAAACACTCAAGTATGCGATTTTATCTGACCACTAGATGGCGACAAGAGGAGCAACATGTCGACACGTAAGTCACTCACCCCTTCTGCGTTATTATGAATCCCACCAGACTTCCTGGCAAGATACAGCCGCCTGGTTCAGTTTTAGAATAGACTTTAAAAAAAAAACTTTTATCGGTGTTCAAATCACTCCGAATTTTAATTTTAATGTATGCTCCCTCTACATCTCTAAGGTCCTCTGACACCCCAAGGTGAGGACAAAGAACTACAGGGAGGCGGCATTAAGTGTCTACGGTCTTCACCAGAGGAGCTGCAGTAAGGACGACACAAGCTGTAAACACCCTTTTAAAAGAAATCTTACAACTTACCTTTTAAGCCTAGAATTCTCTTAATCCATTGCATTTATCGTATTATCTTTGCTGTTATTATTTTTTCATCATTGTTTGTGTTTTAATCCACCTTAATCCCTCTTTTAGTGTGGTTCACTGGTGTTTGTCATATTTCTTATTTTATCAGTCCTCTATTTTCATGGTATTGTTAAGCACCTTCTATTGCAATTTTGCATGAAAGCTGCTATATAAATAAAGTGTGATTTGATTTGATTTGACTTGATGGTTAGGTGAGGGCTCATGTCAAGGCTGTTTTAGCAAACAGGCAACAGGCCAACAAAGTTTATGCCCAGTCACTGTGCTTGTGGGTGCAGCCTCGCCCAGAAGTCCGGTGGGATTCACACTGTGCTTCTTTGAAACAGCGGGGGAAGACGATTTTGGCAACAGAAACTGGAGAGGAGAAAAGGGCTGAAAACAGCAACATGGCTCCTGTTGAGTTCATGTTGGTTTATCTCAAAATGTCTCCGCAAACTTTCAGAATTGCTAACAGGCTGTGGAGTCGCGCGGCGCAGGTTTAACGCTCGAGATAAACTGCTCAAACATGCTCGCTGTGAACGCAGCCCCTGTCTATTGTAGCGGCAGCATATGCCTTATCAGAGCTGCGACTGTATAGATGTATTAAGGCTGAGTGATTCTGGGACGCTGGTATATATATATATTGCCGAGCCGTCTGGAGGTGTCACCGGGTGAATTCAACAGAAGACAGAAACAGATGGTGCCTTTTGATAAGTCAATGACCTACCTGCTGTCATCCGACCTTCTTTCCTCTGTCTTCCCAACCGGGGGACCTCGTTCACCCGAGTTTAACAGCAGCCATGGGAGACTCTAGATTCAGGTGCTCGATTGATTTCTAGATCTAGTTTGTAACTGTGTCATGCAAAAAGAGAACGACTTTAGAGCAAATTGCTCGATGGATCTTGGGATTACGGGGCTGCACATGAGGAGTTTCATATCTAAATAATGGCAGCGTCATTTGGAAAAAGTGGCCTACTCTTCAAAAATGTTTCAGTGGCCGCTTTATTAGGTCCACCTGCACAATATAATCAAATCCAATCCAACTGTTGTGCCATAAAGTTTCCTTTCCTGCTGCCTATAATGCTCAGGTTTTCTTTTTGTCACAGTAATAGAGGTGTTCATTCACTTCTGTGTTTGGCATTGAGCTCATACTTAGTGCTGCTGTTGGACTGGACTGCATTTTATTGAAAGGTGTTTCCACTATTCTGCCCCCCTCATTTATCTATACATAGGGAGGACAAAAAATTAGAAACACCTCTCACTATAATGTAATCCAGCAAGGCTTCTGCAAACTACAACCTCGGTAATAAACATAAAATTAAATTTCTCCACAATGTCAACAAAAACTGAACATTGTAAACTTTATTAAAACTGAACTGCATTAGACTGTGCAGGTGGACCTAATAAAGTGGCCACTGAGTGCAGATATCTGTTGTTTTTTGCTGCTCGCTTCATTGCCACCTTGGGAACACGTTGTCTTGTGACCCGTTGCTGTGTAAGCTCTATATATATAAACTGTGAGGATGCGGCCAAAAATTAATGTGCCAGACATTATTGCCACACTTCTGCTTCAGCATTTACTTAGTTGAGTGGAATTGACAATAAGCTCGACGTCAGCAGCTGTGACTGTTTATTTTCCTCTGACACTCGAGATCGAGAGAGAGAGAGAGAGAGAGAGCTGCTGCAAAATTCTCACGGTGTTAACAAGGAAGTAGATCATAAATAGATGCAGTATGCAAACAAAATGATATTCAAACAGTGGCACAGCGAGGAGGAAATGTGCTGAATCGCAGACCATAATTTTGGAGCACTCAGGCACCAAAATAAATGAGAGAGAGGAACCGTTAGTGCAGAAGGAGGCATAGACTCTGTCTACTAGCTGAACAAGCCACTACTTAAGTGTCTTTTTTTTTGTTTGTTTGTGTGGTTGTTTGTTTGTTTCTGCATGCTAATACAGCAAGTGGGGCGAGAATGTCTTCGGCACCTTTCTGTACGCCACCTCTTATTTTTCTACCCCTTTAAACTTTAAAAGCATGTTTAATAATCGCATTGCTTGCCAATTTGTTGCCATGGGGATACAACTGACATAATGGGTAGACACATAAGGCAGTCATTTTTTGAAAGGAAAATAGACACTTATCTCTGTGGAACTCAAACATGGCCGCTCTAAAAATAAACCACAGAACACAGAGGGAGGGAGGCAGGCTGTACAGTATATATTTATATATTCATCTCCATATAAGTGCATGTCTGTGCGCGCGTTCTGCATCTCCATGGATGCTTATTTATCTGCCTGATGTGCTTGAGCAACATAACCCTGTGAGACCTCTTGGATCACCAGGGAGTGGATTGCCAGTGGTGCCCAGGGCAAAATGGAGATGCAGCACAGCGTTGGAACCAACAGCCTGATGGGATATCATAACGAGCCGGGCATCGCTCTCTTTTAATAAAGTTTTGATTTCCAAGGTGCGTGGTCACAGACAGTTAAAGGGCTGCAGACCGAAATGCCTGTGAATGCAATACAGCCAATCGGAGCACAGATCGTGCGTCGGGTCTCAGCGGCACTCCTCTGTCAGTCATCGTTTCAAACCCGCCCCAAATGAGTTAAATGGTGGTGATTGGTCCAACCCGGGCTGGATCGGCTGGAAATCTGTCTGCACGGGAAGACGGGAACGTGTGCTCGCAGATACGTCTGGTTCCTAGGCCCAATCCATGCAGCTTTTAAAGCCCTTAATGTTCTCAACTCAGTGTTCTTAAAATTGAAGGTCTTATTATCATTGCATTAACCCTATAAAGCCATTCGTATCATATATGATACACATTTTCAATTCCGTTTTTCGTTTTCTGTTTGATCAAAACTTGACCAAAATACTGTTGTATTCCCCTGTTCACCCTGGTCCATACCATTGGCACTTGGCAAGTACATATCATATATCATACACCAGAAAGGTTGTGTAATAACATATTTTTTGATTTTTTTTTTTTTAATATATATTTTGTTATAGGACTAAATAAAGGGTTCAATTTCAAAAAAATTGAATTTTCTGCCAATTCTTTCATAGTTCAGGCTTTATAGGGTCAATATTATTTTTAATCTTTTTATGCTTCTATTTCTATTTCTTCACCTTTATTTTACCCTTTAGTTATGTCTTTTATTTTGCTCTTTTTCAGTTGTGTTGTTTTAACTTGGAATTGAGTTGGTTTAACTTTGGTGTTGTGCCGTACAACACCATCTACCTCTGTCTATGCTTTGTAAATAAAAAATGTCTCTGCCTTGGCTTGCCTGTCACTCAGCGTATCCACATGTGTTTAGACTGTGTGAGGGTGGAAAGTGCAAGAGAGAGAGAGAGAGTAAGGGAGAGAGAAAGAAGGAGGAGGTGCATAACCAAAGCCCGACCTCCGCCTCTCTGTCACAGGTCGTCATTTAACCTTTAGCGGGACGGCAGCCGGGGCCGTGCATGGCCACAAACCACATCCAGTATGCCTCACACCAAGAAAAATAAATAAATAAATAAATATTGCTCCGTATGTATTGCTCTTTTATTTGCATTTTCCAAGTCTATTTCTAGTGGGCCACACCACAGCTACTCCTTGTGTGCGCTACTTTTTCTTTACATATACCTTTCACTCATTGCACTCATACACCTTGACATGTTCGTGTGTCCTTTAGCTGAGTAGCTGAGAAGCATAAAGCTGAAATATAACATCAATAAATCTCCCGTTCTGTTTTCACATTGATTATTAGCCATATGGTTTCAGTGGTGAGATTTTGCATCAGTCAAAACTGTTTCTGATAATCTATATATTCTCTAGAGGATAATGTATTGATGAAAAATGGAGAGAAAATCATCTGCACTTTTTTGAACTGCAGTGCACGCAAGCATCCGTTGAATGTGCAGTAGCTAATCTGATGCAATGACGGTGGAAAGTTCTTTTTTTTTTTTTTTTTTTTTTAATCAAAAATAGGAGAAATTGATAGCAAGCTTCCCCAAAGTCTACGACACTTAGAAATGCCAGTCTATATGCCCACCCTTTTCCCGCAGCGGCACACCTCTATTTCCATATTCCAACCGCACACAGAACGGATCCTATAATACATTCATCCATTTCATCCTTTTCATCATTTTCCTTTTCTGGCTGCCCCCTAAGGTCAACCTATTTAAAGACTTACCACGAGCTATCTCGCTATGAAACGACTATACAGTATATGTATATTCCTGGAGAATCCAGCAGTCGGTCTGACTTCAGCGTCACTGTCGAGAACTTGTGTTTAATTCCTTGTGAAAAACTTCATTACCCGCAAGCTTTAGGGAGCCCCTGCCAACCAGAGGTGTTGCTTTTACCACAGGAATATTCCATATAGTTATAATCCAGACCTGCAGGGGGTTTTTGTACCCAGAACACAGTCAGGGGAACCTGTGTCAATGATTGGTGTTGTGGTTTTACTGTCTGCCTCAAATCCGTAAAAAAAGGCCGGCATTCATGACAAATCAGAATTATTAGCATTGTTCGCGTTTTGAAAATGAATTAAAGGGATCATAATGTCATTTGCCTACCGTATACATTACATTTTACATCTTATCTTTTTTCGTTTTTCATATACACTCCCGTCCTCTGAATCTCCTGTCACCAGATTATGATTGAACTTGAAGCATGTTGGTTCACCTCTCCATATTGGGATTTTTCTGAGGGCTCTATGGACAAAATGGGCAACTTAATGGGAAACTTGCCTCCGGAACCAGGGTCACTGAGAAACGACACATCATTTTTGATGGACATATATTGACTGCTGCATGGCTCACCTGGGACATTTTGGTTGCAGGACAGTCTCTCTAAAGGCCACATGGGACATGTCGTTTACAGCCTGAAACCCCTCCCTTTTCCCAGTAGTTACACTAATTAGTAGGGATGCACCTGATTCCGAATCAATATTCAGCAGGAAATGAATAATGTCTTTCCGTCAAAAATAAATGACCCTTCTCAACACTTTTCTTAAACTTCGGCTTTTAATTAGCCATGCAGTTTCTTGACAATCTGAGTTGACTTGCTAAGATAATCTTTGATATCCAGCCCTTTATTTTGAAGTTTTATGAACATAGTGGATGGAGATGGACCAAAAAAATAGACAATAACCATCACGGTGCACAAAAAAATGTGAATAATATTTTATTTCTAGAGTGGGTTTCCTAAACCTATACAGTTTTAATAAGCAGCAATGTCAGTCATTTTATATCTATTTGTAGTTAAAATCCAATAATAATAAAAAAAAAAACCCTTCCAGTTTAAGCTACACACACTTTTTTCCTGAATCGGAATCTGAAGTGAACAAATGCGAATACAAATAGCAGTGCCTCAGCACACTCCTACTAATTAGTTGCACTAATCACATATCTTTAATTCGTCCACCGTTTCATGAGAAGACAGCAGTAGTGACTGTATTTACGTTGTGTTGGTTTGGCTACTTGTCCGATGACTTAATAGGATAAAACTGGCTCAAGTGATCACTTTCTGGATGGATTAAATGATCGATTGAGTGAGCACAGCACTGCGTTATAGATTGTCAAAGTTACAGCTCGGCTTCTTGCATCTCAGAGCGAGATTCGGCTCTTAAGGTGCAAATATTATGCAAATGGGTAGAGGGGATATCATCCGTGTAAGACCTTCCTAAAACAACCTCGGGGGTTGTTTAACAAGGGCTTTAAAGCGAGAACACGTGCCCGTGTCACCGTGTTGGAGTGCGTATCCCCGCTAGCTGTGTGTTATCCATTCTGCTGCTGGATTAATGGGGCAATTGATCAACGGCAGACTTGTGTATCCCAGAGAACTGCTGATCAGTCACCTACAGCAGGCCCCGACACAGGAGGACCAATCAGCGCGGCGACTGCGAGAATGATTATGGACGCATGGCTGGGCCGCGCTGCAGAGGAGCCGACGCCGACTCCCGCCTTCCCCTGACAGCCTGACATTGACAGGGGAAGAGCCGTGGCGGGAGGAGGCGCGGGAGGAGCCGGGGACGGGTTCAACAAGGCAGAAACGTAACAGGGATGAAAACACAGGTGTAAAGCTCAGTCGCAGAGCCGAGGGCATGCTCAGAGGGAGACAAACGCTCCTCGGCGCCGTCAATACAGCGATGTACACCCGAGGAGGCATCGCAGCTGATGGTATGGATTGAAATAAAGACGGGAGAAGAGTTGCCGTCGATGGTTTCTCCAGGAGTGAAGCGTGAAAAAGAGAGAGCGGCGGCTGCCACGCATTGGTATTCAATCGGGGCGCGCACGTGCAGCCGTCTCTTAAACCAGAGACTCCAATCAGCTCAATCACCCACCTCAAACGAAAAGAGGAGAAAATGTGTCTTGGAGTAAATGGTCTCTTTCTGTCTACAACAATAACCGTTACAGAGTGCCCCAAATCTATTGTAGTACTTGTGGTGAGACCTTCAGGTATACTGGAGGAGGCTTTAACCCTATAAAGCCATTCGTATCATATATGAAACACATTTTCAATTCCGTTTTTCGTTTTCAGTTTAATCAATACTTGACCAAAATACTGTTGTACACCTTTGAACACTTCCCCTGTTCACCCTGGACCATACCATTGGCAATTGAAGTACATATCATATATCATACACCAGAAAGGTCGTGTAATAACATATTTTTTGATTTTTCTTTTTTTATATATATTTTGTTATAGGACCAAATAAAGGGTTCAGTTTCAAAAAATTGGAATTTTCTGCCAATTCTTTCATAGTTCAGGCTTTATAGGGTTAAGGGATTTGATAGGGGGGGAAAAAATCATTGCATCTCGGCGCACATTAAATGTAAAATATACATTATGCATTATGAAACATATCCTGCATTAGCTCAGTTACTAAGCCACAATTTCTTGGATATATTTAGAGGACTACTCAAGGTTGAAGGCTATTGCAGCGATTTATTATGGATGGTATTCGCTGAAACACAACCAGTAAGAATGTATTAGTCGAAGTGGTGATCTGCGAGATCTTGCTTTTTTTTTTTTTTTTTTTTTAATATTCATCATCATCTTTGGTGCTAAGTGCTCCGTGGTGTTTCGGCACCGCACTTCCCAGAGATCATCTGTCAATCACGCGGCGCTGGCGGGTCTGTGACGTCTTTTTTTTCCTTGGATTCCCTGTCGAAAGGCATGCGAGTTTTCTCTTTGCTGCTTTGCTCTGTTTAGTCACGAGCCGGCTGCCGCTGCTTATGCTAACTACCCAGCTGCCCTGTTATCTGTGCAGATAAATAAGCACAGAGGGGAAGTACAGTAGGAACTCCGCGGTGTCCCTGCACACCAATACCTCAGCGCTGATCTTGAATGGAAGTCTATAGAAGTTAGTCACATAATGAGCTGTGGCTGCTTACTGTATTGGTTCCTGAGCATTTTAGAAGTCTCGATCCATTGCATTCAGACTGCTGGGTAATTGTGACTGTGCTGCTTAGGGCTAGTTAATCAGAGCAGATGAAGTTAAAATCAGAGGTGAACCTCCGTGGTGCACGCGCTGCAGGCTCATACACAAACAAGCGTCGAACACCATTTGCATATCAGTGCCTGTCATTAGGGTTTGCTCTCCACATGCAGGAGCCGCACAGACTCCGCTGTGGTTCTACATGACGACTGATGAATATTTGAGTGCATCAGATCAGCTGGTCAAGGGAAATAGAACGGCGCAAGTGCACAACAACTCCTGCCAGCAGCTAAAGGGATTCACATCGATCTTTGTTCTTTGTTTCCTCCAATCATACCACTGTTGCTGTTGTCAGAAAGTAAAGTGCATCGCTTCATGTGCTGTGGAAGATTTTTTTTTTTCATTAAAGATGCTAAGAACAACAAATGTAAAAAGCTTGCAGATAATTACTTTAATAGATAGATAGGTAGATAGATAGAGATATACAATAGTGATTGATAGTGATTCTTTAGGTGATGGACGTTATCGTGTACCTCGCAGAAGAAGATGAAGATGTTTGACTCTACATTAGATATTTGCACATCATAGCATCGCTGTTCTGTTACTATGAAAACAAGTTTTCAACTGGAGGAGAGCAGATCTCCTCCAGGCGTATCTCCCGTTTTCCGGGCTACGTGCTAACCTTTGTGCCGAGCGAAACTTGGGAGCGACCCAGCAGCCAAACACATTTCAGATTCCAAATTAAATCACTGCGTGTTTCAAATATAATTCAGTACAGTACAGGGAGTACACTGCAAAACTCCCACTGCCTCTCTGGTTGAGTTTTTTTTCTTGCTCTCTCTGTACCTGTTTCACTTTATCACACACATTAAACCAGTGGCCTTTGCCAGAAGTCATATGGCTTTCAGTAGAAACCGTGTTTCAGAAAGAGATTGAATTAAAATATAAAAATTCAGACGACTAAGGTCTCTCTCGATTCCTCTCACTGTCTCTCTTTCACACACACACACACACACACACACACCACTTGGTCTAGCACTGCACACACACTGGCTTGCCCCGCCCCACCTCTCTAGCCCAACACACACTGGCGGCGTACGATGCGCGTCAAACAGCCGCCCCCATTATTTTCTATGTATGTCCACACACCGGCGGCGGCTAGACGCACGTCAACGTGCCGCTACCTTTTACGCCACTGTCCTATTTCCAGCGTCAACGCGCCTGAAAAAGCGTATTTTCTCCCTTCTGGATGTCCATCCCAGCTTCCGTAGCTGCTCTTCTTCTCTGCTTCTGTGGCACTTTCCTGGCTCTGTCCCAATTCAAAGGCTGTACGCTACCCAGGTCGTATTTGTAGGCTGCTTACGTCACGGCGGCGCGACAAGTGCTGTCCCAATTCAGTTTTACCGCGCAGGGTCCTGCAAATGCAGCCGACAGATCCAGCCTATTTTTGACTAATTTGCAGGAAACACCTCCACGATGCTTCGTGGCCGACATCACAGCCTACTTCCCATGGTACCTTTCGGTCCAGCTGAATTTCTGCATCAGCCACCATTGCTGGAATTATTAAGCCTGTTTTAGACCGTCTTCATGTTTATATCATGACGTTTGGATAAGTTTTCATGCCTATAATTACCACCATAGATTCTCTTTAGCTGTTAACTGTATCCCAACAACGCCTGTAAATGCAAGTTTAGTTAGATAAGCTAGATAGGCATTTTGCATGATGTTTCCATAGCAACCATCAGCGCATCAGGTACGTTACAATGTAGCCATGTGTACAATTACTTTAATTGGGATAGTCTGTTGCAATTTGTGAGGTGCAACAATTATCTTAATTTCCTGCATCTTCACGAAGACAAAATAAAATAAAATACATAAAACGACAGAGTCAATGTTGTCCATCTTGAGAGCGTTGAAGCTGCTTATCGTTTTTTTTTCATGCACAGGTGTTCACTGACACACCTCCCAAACCTACTTTGGCATTTTACGCTGCAACACTCGAATGCGCTTCGGGAAGCCTCGATAATAATGACGTAGGAATCCTCCGCAGGCTACACCGTCCCAATTCACTAAACTTTTAGTTCCGGAAAACTTGATATCGGCACCTATGTCGGACACCTCCTACGTGGGCACTGTGGGCTGCGACCTAGTAGTCATCTAGCCCTTCAATTGAGACAGACCCCCTGTATTTTCGAGCCATAGCGAGCTGTAGCTCTGGAGATTGGCTCTTCAGGTGAGAAATCCAGTTTCAGTAACGTTACTGGGTGTCAACACATGATTTTAAAACGTTACTGTCTTCACTTTGCTGTAAATCCGTTTTTAAATGAGCCATGGCAGTTTTACATATAGCTAAAACGTTGTGTTTAATTATTTTCATGTATAATAAATAAATGAAATGTAATGGATTATCTTGGTCATATCATTTTTTTAAAGATAAAACATGTTGAATTCAAGGTGATACAATGGGCGTTGGATCCTTATATATCCTTAATTATAGACGTCCACAACTGGCACAGTAGGTCAGCAGGGGAGTTATCACATGAGGAAGGTTATTGACGATCTACAGCGCGACGCCTCCAGTTTGTGTTGGGCTTCTCTGTCTCTGTCTGCTCTGTGCTCTGCTGACTTTCTTCATCAGCAGTGTGTTTTATCACTGCAAAAACTCAAAATCTTACCAAGATTATTTGTCTTATTACTAGTCAAAATATCTCATTATACTTAAAATAAGACATGATCACCTCAGAAGTAACTTGTTTTAGACAATTGTCTCTCGTTTCAAGTGAAAATTTGCTTGAAACAAGTGAAAATTTGCTTGTTTCATTGGCAAAATTTGTTGCTTGTTTCTAGCTAATTTTCACTTGTTTCAAGTGAATTTTCACTTAAAACAAGTGAAAATTGTCTAAAAACAATTTACTTCTGAGGTGATCATGTCTTATTTTAAGTGTAATGAGATATTTTGACTAGAAATAAGACATTTTTGACTTGAAATAAGACAAATAATCTTGGTAAGATTTTGCGTTTTTGCAGTGTATAAAGTCAGTAGGATGTGTGCAAAGAAAGTCACTGTGGTCGAGCAAGCTAGTCAGTGAATGAAGAAAGCGAAGAGAAATGTTTTTACAGGCTTTGAATCTGAGGCACATCTACGGGTGGGCCTGGATGGGCGTAGGCCCACCCAGATTGACAGCTTGCCCACCCTATCAGATTCAAGACCAAAAAATAACTAACTAAATAAATAAATGTTTTAATGTCCTTTTTCCAACGTGTATTTTATGCTCGTTTACAACCTCTCAGCTCGTTTACCGAGAGTTTTTTTTTTCTTTCATCATATCATTTTATACATGTCTATCTAAAAAAATAAACAAAATGAAATAACAGGCCCATCCAGAATTTTTTAGGCCCACCCATTAGCCATGTTCTGTATCCGCCACTGCTTTGAATCACTGCGACCACGAGAGGCTCTTCATCATACAGTCACACACACACACACACACACACATATATGCATGCAACCAAACACACGGTTCCCTCCAGGCTGCCTCCCGACAGAGATAATTACTCTAAAAACTACATCAGTCGTGAAGCAGGAGTTTGCACAGAGGCTGAAAAACACAATTGTTTACGTCCGTAGTCAAGCATAGCCGGGGATGCAGGCCATCAAGAATCCCAAGTCGTGATTGGCTGGTTAAAAAGAGGACCATTAGCTGCAGTCAGGGTGTACTGATTAGACAGATGAGGAATGTGTGTGTGTGTGTGTGTTTAAGTGTGTGTGTGTGGGGAGGATGGAGTGAGAGAGGAAGAGAAAGCGCCAGCGAGGGGGAGACAAGTCGGGGAGGGAAGGGGAGAAAAAAGACGAGTGTTTAGCACGCCAATGAAGAATCGGTCCCCTCTGTAACACTTGTGCTGTGAGTCTCATGTAGCATAACTCTACTGTCCCCATCCAACCCCTCCAACCTCAAACCTCAAACCTCCCAGAGCCCCCCCCCCTCCACACACACACACACACACACACACACACACACACACACACACACACACACCCCTCCTCTGCTCTGTTCACCGCACCGACCCAGCCCTTCAGTGGACTGTGCCATTTGATCCACGCAGGAGATGATTCACGCTTCATAATCTGGGGAGTGAGAGCAGCAGAGGAATCTCTCTCTCTCTCTCTTTCTCTCTCTCTCTCTCCTCCACATCCATAATTCAGCGTTTGCGCCTTCCTCCTCCTCCTCCTCCTCCTCCTCCTCTTCTTCTTCTTTTTTTTTTTTTATTTCCCTCCCCTCTACCTTCCTCCTCCTACTGCTTTCGCTGCCGCTGCTCGCTGTCGTGTGCACTCCGGCGCAGCATCCGCACAACCTGAGGTACCAGTTCGTCTGTGAGCCACCCATCTGGAACTCTCCACGTCGAGCCGCGCAGGTAAGGAGAGAGGGGGAAACAAAGTGCTGTGTACTTTTGCCTCCTTGAGACTCCAGACTTTGCGGCGTGTGTGAAATGCGCGCCCACTGCATGCGTCTCTTAAAATCTTGTGGCTGGTTTGCTTCCTAAGTTGCTGCATAATTTACCTTTTTAGTAATGGGAGGTTTTGGGATATGGGGGGGGTGGAGGTTGTGTGTGGTGGGCAGACTTGGTGAAACTGTTGCTATGCTAACCTGGAGAGAAGAAAGTAAAAGCTTGTGGTGGTCTTAACACATTAGGGATTCATCAGAGACCGTTGGAGCGTTCATATGCAATAAAGTTTTATGTCCCCCCCTCGCATCAACCCCCTCCTATTCCACCCTCCACTCCTACCAGCCCAGACACACACACACACACACACACACACACACCTACACCTACACACACACACCACTCGCCCCTCCTGCCGGCTATTGTAACCCCTCTACCTGCTCATAAAGACGGATGATGAAGCTAATCATGTGAGTTCGCTCATCCGACTCTTGGTGGAGCTCAAAGGAAAGTGGACGGCGTGCTGTGCCTGTGCCGTATGAAGCACAGAAGCAGGATGGAGCAAATTCTCTGCTGTGTTTCATGGACGGATATGGAGAGCTCAACCACGATGTTTACCATGTGGTGTGATTTTTTTTTTTTTTATGATGTGTCGCTGTATCTCGTATCGATTTCATCAGAGAGGGTTGTCTTTTTGGATGCCCGTATGGCAGATTTGTCTTTGCAGATTCTGTGTGTGTTTCTGTGAGTGCACAGGCACTGTTGTTTTGTCTGGTGCATGTCTTTTTGAGAAACTTGTGCAAAAATATGTTCATGGCTGTCTGAGTGCTCTTATTTGGGACGATAAGAGGCTTTCAGCGAAGGCAAAAAAAAGAGCCAAATTTAATCAAAATTATCATTTCAAATCAACAAAACTCAAGACATTGATGAGCATTATCCCATATTTATGTTTCTGAGTGCCAAATTGAACAAACTGCCAGAAATGAATATTTCTGAGCTGAAAAATCACTTGAATCTGTTTTGGCCTTTAAGGGAATATCTGTGCATGCCATTCACATACACACTCTCTCTCTCTCTCTCTCACACACACACACACAAATGCATTCACAGTCACCCACAGTGGCCATACAGAGTGTAGCCGTACAGAGATTGATATGCGGCCAGTGCCTGGTGAAGTGAGTTAATTTAAAATACCAAGGCATTCCTATCGGTTGATTTTGGCTTGACTTTCCATTTTAGAATGCAGTGCAGTGCACAGCAGAGTGCTGGAGAGAGCAGACAGGAAAAGGAAGAGAGAGACGCAGACGTAATATGTCAGTGAGACCGGCTCCTGATGTGCTGCACATTAGAAAGTGTTAGGGCGCGTTAAAGCCAACGTCTGAGACAAGACTGTCAACACAGCTGGATTTCAAAGAGAGTGGGATACCAAGACTGGAATAACAATGTTTACCAGGTAAAAAAAAAAAAAAAAAAAAAAACATCCTAAAAAATATTGCTTATGACTTGATCCTGGCCACTCAACTGTTCATTATTCTGTGTGCGAGTAAACACTTTTATCTTCTTTGTTTCATTTGATGATTATGAGATGGCATGTTTGCTCAGCCTTATCCCGCGTGATCCATTTTTGATCCCGAGTATGCACCGAGTATGCACAAGTCTAACTTATTCAAGACCGAGCTCACGATGCTTATAGCTATATGTGCATACAAAACAAGATGCACACTGAAGACTGTTGCCTTGGCTGCATGGGTGCAGAAGAGATGTGTTTCGGTGAGGATGGGGCATCTTCATGTCCATGAAAACAAAAGTAAAGAAGGTCTTTTTTTTTTTTTTTTTTTTTTTTAAGTGGTGATTCTTGGGATTATTTTCAGTCTCTTGTGTATTGCTGATCAGCCACTGCTTCTGTGAAAAATCCAGTGAGGAAATATGCTGGGTTTATGACAGTCTCCCACAACTCAACATCATGGTCCTGCTTTGATAGCAAATAGATATTATTGAAAAAAAAAAAAGACAACACCGATCCACCTAGGGGTCTGTCTAATCACAAATGAGTGTATTTAAAGGATGAAATTATGGGCAAATGATAACCTGAGACCATATTTATTTTCGCCATCATATGAATCTGGAACACCAGGATTGCTTTGGGATCTGTAGTCCTCAGACTGGGATTGTGCTAGCATAACAAAGGGATTTCATGAAAGACATTTGTATTTGTTGTATTGAATTGAGTTTTTTCTTGCCTGCTATGAGGATGGAGTCAGGGGATGTCGTCTTGTGGGCATGTAAAGCCCTTTGAGACTGTAAAACAGTGATACTGGGCATTAAATAAACTTGAACTTGATCTCCATGGGATTAAAATGCATAATCAAGTCGGGCTGCAAATCACTAATTTAAAAGTGAGTTTTGAAACGTAGAAGTGGCGACATGATCGTCTGCAAACAGTGAGACGTGCGCGTTTTCCTGCTCTATTTGCACTGGGAGGTCTTTCTCAGTTGCGTGTCTGTAGGTGGCGCTCTTGTCTTTGTCTGTTCAGTCACGGTAGCCATCACCGCTCATGATACCCCGCTGGTTCTTTATTTAATCCTAAGAATTTTTGACGTTTTTGCTCTGCCACTGAAAATACACGACTTTCTGCCAGGAATAGGATTTTTTTTCCCCCCAGGAGAGACGCATGGCACCAGGTGGTTGAATTAAAATATGAAAACTTTTAATAAACTAGATCCGTCAGTTCAGTGTGTGATAAGGTAAATTTCTTTCTTTGTGCAAAGTGAAGAATCTTCGTTTGGGACGCTGACGGTTGCGGCGAATCTCATTAGGTGAGTGAGTTTTATGAAACACAGAGGTCGAGGGATAATTTATTAATACTATACACAATATTAGTCTTGTGCAAATTGGACCAATGGCGACGGATGGTCTGCATCTGGGTTTCACTGTAACAGGATTTCTCTGTTGTCGCTTGCTGTATAGCTGTTGATTAAAAATGCCTCCAGCGCATGCATGTGATTAACCAGCTGCTACCTGATATTGGAATACAATAAATATAATGGTGGGGATGCTGTGCGGTCAAATTACAGAGGGCTTAGTTGTTTTGCATGTCACACACTATTCAAATTAGGAGTTTAAATGGGACCCAAATGTGTGTACGTGTAAGCACGGATGAAATAATCACTGAAAACTTTAGATATCAAGCCGGTGTTTTTTTTTTTTTTTTTTTAACCAAAGTAGTTGACACGAGATTCATGAATTCATTTATGTGCAATGTATCCTTCCTTTATCTGTTTCAGGTAAAGAATATTTGGTAGGTATTGGTGTGTTCTGAAACAAGAAATCTCAGCGTGTGTCATCGGAGTTGGTAGATGATTATTTCACGTTGGGGGTTATTATTACTCAACGATGGTGAAAGCAGTTGTTGAAATTTTGTGTGCAGCAGCCGTAGTAAACAGTGCAGCGTTTGGCTTTGAAGATGAGTTGTACAGTAGAGGCGGATATCTCGACACTCTGCAAAAAAAAAAAAAAAAAAAAAAAAAAAAATACAGATGCCGGGCTCACCAGAAAGTAATTGAGTCAAACATTATTCATGGACGGCATAAACGCAAACCTCAGCATTCATCATTACTTAAGTTATCAGATATCTCAAGCCTTCGGGGATGTAATCATATGTTATGCAATGGACACCAGATTTTGTTTTTCTCTCTCCTCCCGAGTTTTCAGAATGAAACCATTTATATTTTGAGCTGCCGCTGGTGATTTATGGACCTTTTTTTTTTTTTTTTTTTTTTTAGCCTGACTTCCTTTCTTTGAGTGAAGTTTGCCTCACTTATTATTCTGCTCTGATACATTTCTTGCCAGGCAAATCAACCTTTGATATTTACAGGCTGTGGCCTGTTTGGTGTGATTTCATTGATCCTCATCGATCCATTCCACATGGGGCGTCTCACGGAGTGTGTTTACTTTGATCAATGGCTCCAATAGGCAAATACAAATACCTGCTTCCCTTCCCCTGCTCCAGCCAGCCCATACTAATCTCCATGTATGGCTTGATGGAGATAAGATATTAATTGCACTGACCTAGAGGGCAACGGTTTCTTTCTGTCTTTGGATACCCATATGGCACATACTGTCTTTGTAGATGCTGGATTTCAGTGAGTTGTATGAATTGTATGGATATTTGTGTTTATTTATTTGGTTTATTTGTGTGGTGGATGGTTGTTAGGAAGCTTGTGCAAAATATCTTTATTGCCATTTGAGAAATTACTAAGATATTACCGAAATACTAAATGAGAAGGCAGCTCTCGCTTTGAATTCTTTTCTCTTTCTGTCTTTCTTTCTTCATCACGCCGTATCTCGATCTGTTTCCCACTTGAAATACCCCCACAACCCTCCACCCCCCCTCCTCTCTCTCTTTTACTCTGTCTCTCGCAGCTCATTTCTTTTTATGGAGATGGCACACCATTAGGGAGATGATTCTCCTACAGATTTCACAGTAAGGTACACCACAGAGAGAGGCTGCTTCAGTCTGAGAGATGTTCCGCATGAACAGTCTCTTTGGGTGGGAAAATCACATTTTATCGCCAGCCGGCTGCAAGGCCTTACGCAGCCAGAGGAGTGGATGCAGTGTCAAAGCGGCCCTGTGGAGGCGCTGTTTTTCCACCAGTGAGCTGCCTGCAGAGAGAGAGAGAGAGAGAGAGAGAGAGAGAGAGAGACTCCTAAACCAAACCTCCACTAAGCTGATGGGGAAAAACTGAAATTGGGTAAAACTGAGAAGAAAAAAAAAAAAAAAGCAAAAGGAGGCAAATGTTGATTCAAGTGAGTCATACATTATAGCATGGAAATATTTTTTTAAGTCTCAGGCTGTTTATTTCATTAACATTTCACACAAAAAGCATTCAAGCATTGACAGATTGGGCTCTCTTCTAACCACATGCACAGTTGTGTTATTATTATTATTTATTTTTTTTTGGTGAGTGTCTGTCTGCTGTCTGCTGTGGTGCTTCCATTCAAACTGACAAGTCCCACATTAAACAGTGCTACAACAACATATCATGCGGCTTTTTTTTTTTTCCTAACACGATGAAAAATGCAGTTTTGCCTCCTCCATCTAATTTCTGAACATCACACTGACTTCTGCTGCACTGAAATAGTCCAATTCATCAGGGCCTTTACTCAGCAGTGAGACTGTGGTAACACTGTGTGCTGTAAAAAGCACTTTAGAGGTGTGGGAGCCCACAGTGATGTAGAACACAAGCATGTGCCTGTTGTCTTACAATGCTACTGTATCACCACAGAGAGCCCTTTAGTCTCATATTCACTGTTACAATCACATTTTTCTTCGTATTTGAGAAAAATCTGGCATTTTTTTTGCCATGCAGTTTCACTCGTTTCAGGATTTTCTGGGGGAGGGGGGGCAACGCGCATAAATATTTTGAAACAAGGCAGATTAGTCCCCTACTATCAAGACAATTACACTTGATTCAAGAAAATTATGGAAACACGTTGATTAGTATTGGAAACGTGGGATTTCCAGACTTTTGCACTTGTTTGAAGAAGAAAAAACTGCATTGCGTTCATTATCAAGAAAATGACAAACAAATTAATTTGATTTAAAACAGGTCAAATTATCTCACTTCTGGTATACTTTCCTCACTTATTTGGAATATTGGTATACTTTCCTCACTTATTTGGAAAGAATTGTGCTTTAAGACTCAGTATTGGATGTAGAAGACTTGGCATGGAAGACTTTTTTGTTTTTGCAGTGTATAGATTATAGGAGTAATACCTCCAGGTTTGGCAATCCTAACTAGGGCCACATATGCAAAATTGTAAAATGGTAAATGGACTGCATTTCTATAGCGCTTTTTTAGTCTACTGACCTCTCAAAGTGCTCACATTCACCGGTTCACACACACATTCACGCGCTGATGGCAGAGGCTACCGTGCAAGGTGCCTAGCTGTCCATCAGGAGCAGTGAGGGGTTCAGTATCTTGCTCAAGGACACTTCCACACACTTTGGAGGAGCTGGGGATCGAACCGGGAACCCTCCGATTACCAGATGACCGCTCTACCTCCTGTATGCACACACTGGATGAAAACACCTACCTAACAGCATGTGCATGCCGTATATTAATTTTCAGATCCGTGCAAATAGAAGGAGGGTGACAAATGTCTGGCACTTCACCCCATCAAGAGGACAGACATAAAAGCTGTCATGATAGGCCATGACAGCATAAGGCGATTTTACATACACCACTGGCGTTCAAAATGCCGCACTCGCGAGATAAAGTCCCAGTTTTTAAATTGCCTCCAACTCTAAATTAGCTCTGAATCTAATAACCATTTTGCATGATTTCTTTTCACCACATGAGAAAAGTCATTATCAAGTCTCAGCACAGTATGTCAGCGATATTGCCAGCAGCGCCAGTGCAGCAGTTTAGCGCGAGGTCAGGGAGTTTTGACAGTATCTCTGTTTGTTTGTCAGCTATCAAAATCCACTGTGTTAAAGATCAAAAGACCCACGGGGGCGTTTTCAGACCTCATTCTGGTACCCGAAAGTACGGCGCGGTGCACAAAGCAGCAAAACGGCGGCGGCTGCAGCCATAGTTATGTGTGTGTGACCTCATTTTGTCATATTCTGCTCAGCACTGAGTCAGTCCCCAAACGGCGCCATGGGATAACTACATTTGTGAGCTCTGAAATTGAAAGGCTACCACGCCGAGGGTACAGTGCAAAAAAAGACTCCTCCTTAACAAGTCCCTTAATCTTGACTTGAGATCAAGCGAAAAAATCTGCCATGGTGGACAGATTACTTTGCTCGCTGCCTGACGTCTTTGAAGAGTTTTCACTTTAATCACTTGACATCTTGCCTTGTTTGAAAGAATTGAAAAGTGAAAGGTGATTGTTTTTCACTTCTTCAAGAAAGAAAGAAAAAAAAATATTTGCTTTGCTCCCCCTAGATTCAATATACCGACTCCTATTCCTAGAAGATTCTTGAGTCAAGTGAAACTGTGCTGGAGAAAAATGGAGTTATCTCACCTGACTGGCAGCATTTTTCGCGTTTTAACCTCATCAGCTCTGCCGCTCCCATTGTTGGGTTTGTCATTGCTGTGTGGCGGAGCTTCTCAAACCAGCAGAGCTTCATTTTAAATTTCAGTGGACATCAGGCGGTTTCCAAAGATACCAAAGATGTCCAGCTGAATTGAAGGGAAATGTGGAGAAAATGATGCACCAGACATTGCGATATTTTTCTATTTGATGTAACGGTGCAAACATAAAACCATGGCATCCTGAGGTTGGATACTTCACTCAATATGAGTGCAATGTGGCTTAAATAAATTTGCAACCAGCAGATGCAGAATATGGAATATGGAAAAAAAACACTTGTCATGGGGAAATTTAAGGGAAAATCAGCTCTCAGGGGGTTAAAAAAGAAAACAAGACTTTTAATATAATGAGACAATATGAGCCTAAACTCACTTGATAATGTGGACATATTTTCAGTGCAAGATAAAAATATTTTGGCATTGTGGGGGAAGAAATAACTGAAGAGCCTAATCCTTAATCCAAATTTCAACAAATGTGTTCCATGAAAGCCAAAATATCCGTTACCAAACAGCTGCTGCTCGCGATTCAGGTCCAAATATCACAAAAATGAGGCTTTATCATCGGCAATAACTCACTATTAGTCTTACTGTTATTACAACATAAGTTTTACTTTCATGTCAGCAGTCGTTTTTCAAAGTAGTGGGGATCTCATCTTTAATCGGCCGAACTTTTGATTAAAGTTCTGACAATATGTAACGTCTTATTATAATTATTATTTTAATGTACTTTGAAGCTCTGGAAGATCTGTTTACATTTATGCTGCTGGGAAACATTTGAGTAACCGCGATATGAAGCATGAAAAATGTCACACAGTTAAAAAAAAAAGAAAAATCATGTTTTTTACGGCTATAGCAGAGCAAATTAGAGCCTTAAAGGAGCCGGCAGTGACAGTATCAGAACAGTGTCAGACTGTTAAAGCGGCTACTGTTTGTGCAAAAATGCCAATTTATCATTATTTTTGACTTTCGACAAGCACAACCTGAGGTAATTTCACAGCACTGTTGCTACAAATAAGACCAAATGGCCTTGAGTGGAAGGAGGGGGTGCATATTCACCGCCAATATGAAGGTACACTCTTTAGCCATGACCTATTCTTTTTGGCCAATGGGAAAGAGAAGTGTGCCAGCATGATTAATGGTCATGATTACCTACTCAGAAAATGTGGTTTTCTGGCCCAGCAGCTTCACTTTTATGACTTAAACCTGGGGCAAGATGCTTCATCATGCAGGCGACGCTGCAGACAGACCTCAAAGACGCCGCGCCGCGATGACCAAACCAAAACACACACACACCGATAAAATGTTTACCGCCATGCTTTTTCGGTCTTTTACATGGGAGAGGAACACCTGACATAAATCGTTACACGGATATTCATGCTGAGGTGTATGCATCAAAATTGCCCTGGGAAATTTGGATTTATTACGAGAGCAACTCTAAATGCACGCCGTCTCTCTCACTGCTTGCTTGTAGGCGTTTGTGTGTAAGGGAGGGCGAGAGAGAGTGAGAGAGGGAGTGAAAGTGAGAGAACAAAGTAAAGTAATTCAATTACAAAATGCACTGAACAACACAAGCAGAGCAGGCGAGTGCACTGCAGCTCAGATGCCTCTCAAATCTCCTGCAGTACCTGACCTGAATCTAGAGCGGCCAGCTCATATCGCCCAAGTGACTCTCGGCCAGTCGTCGCTGACCAAATAATCCCAGGGAGTCTCGAGGTTTTAATCAACAAAGCCATAAGTTTGACACTGCTCATTTGCCGCACCCCTTGCTAAGTCTGTACGTGTGTTATGTTGCATGCATAAACAGCTGTGTGTGTTTGCGTGCGTGCAAAAGTGTGCCTGCATCCATGTGCTTGCCTGTGCAGTACCTATTGGCGTGCGAAGTGGCACCCAAATGACACTAGCTAATCATTAACCTTAAGTTAATTTCTGTCACAAACAGCACAGCGGCGCTCATTAGAACCCAGCACTACTCAGCCTCCTCTAAATGACTCTCCATCTTGCCACTGAGCCTCAAAGGTTAGCCTCTGTAAAAGGTTACGTCTCCATGTGACATTTCCCTTGATGACTTATTTGGTCCTTTGTTTTTGAGAAATATCAACTAGCTTGTTGTTGCCACTTGGAATTAGTCACTTGTTAAAGCATAATAAGTGAAGTGGGCATAGATTAAAGTGAACAGATACAGAGGGGACTGATTTGTGAGTCACAGATGATGAAAATAATCATGCCTGTTGGAGGATCCATTTAGTCATTTATGACTCTGTCAGTCTATCAGTGATGAAAGAATTGCAATAACATCAATAAGTCTCTTGCATAGCCTATGGTGGCATGTAAATAATAAAAGAGAGAAAAGAGATTGATCAAAAAGAGGTCATATATTAGGACCTAAAAGTATCATCCCACTTCCAAGAACTCATTTGTTTATATCACCTATCAAAAGGCCAATACAATATTTCTCTCAAATAACATTTTTTCAAACAAGACTAATGAATTTTTAAGTAAAACATAAGAGGATTCTAAGTGTTTGGCACTGTTTGCACTCTGACATCTACCTCTACAACTTTTTGATAGACTGAATAAGAGGTGAGTGGGAAAATAGCTTTTGCATTTTGGGTGAACTGTGCCTTTAATGTTTGAATGAACAACACGGTGTGGCAGCAGTTGAAGAACCCTTACCAAATAACATGTGGACGAGATGTCCAGATCTATTTCAGTTTCACACCATAAGATCTAAAAGCTGGATTTGTATCAGTTATAAATAATACATTCTTGAATAAAGTATCAACTGAGTGAGAAAATATTACTTTTTTGATAAATGATGAAAACAAACTGTTCTTGGCAGCGCTCTGTATATCACCATGCAAAAGAACTGTAATAGTGATACTTCTTTGTCAAGGCTTTTTTGGCCGGATAACAAAATGTGTTATGAGGCCAGCCTCTTGCTTTTAGCACCATCCTTCATTGTTGAGCAGTTGAAAATGCAAGTTGGTGTTTGTGTGTGTGTGTGTGTGTGTGTGTGTGTGTGTGTGTGTGTGTGTGTAACTGGGGTGGGGGACAATGACACGGATAGCATAATCCACAGCCCTTGGGGGTAAAGAGTTTCTCTGGGAACTATTTCCTACACAGGAGAACTGTGGGAGGCAAGCTATTTACCTCAAATAAATACAAATTTCACCTCGCCAAATCAAACATGGATTTTATTCTGGGTGAACTCCTCCTTTAAACTCCCTGTGAACTCGTACAGTGACTTAAATATTACATTAAATATTGTGTTTGAGGCTGGTTGAGGTCCACACACGGTTTCCTCTATCAAACATATTCCTCACTTAAACTGGCTCCCAAAAAACAGCACACCCACACAGTGTACATAATTAAGTATCACAACCTACACAAAGGAGTGAAATGTGCCACTTCGCTCCCGTCTCCCTCCTTCTGGATCAAATCAGCATTTCAGTCATTTCTGTGCAAGCTCAGCCATTCCTCTAATGACTGGCAGCTCCTGTGCTGCTGCCAGCAGGCGGACTGCAGCGGCTCAGCTGAGGCTTTAGGTGCTGCACGGCTGGCGGCCCCGTGGAGTTTGTAGCCACCAGACGTGCAGAGTGCAGCCCCGCTGGCCAGGTTGTGGACTTTTGTGCCCATTTTGGTGGCAGAGATTCATCATGGCCCGCTGTCTTGCTTATTTCTCACTTCACAGAAAAAAAATCTCCATCCTGACAAGTCATCTGGTCTCACATTCAGTGTTAAAATCTTGTTTTCTGACAACATGTGAAAAATCTGCCAGTGGGATGAGATAATCCCACTTGTTTCCAATGCAGTTTCACATCTTTATGATTTTTTTTTTTTTTTTTTTTTTTTTTTTTTATGGGAACAAGCATAAAAATCAGCCGATCAGCCCACAAGTATCAAGACGATGATGCTTGATTCAAGAAAATTCTGGAAACAAGCTGATTAAGAAACAAAGCCCAGTCGCCATGAACAGTGGCGGTTCTGCCTATGTTGCCGCCCTAGGTGAAATTACTGGCTTGCGCCCTTCCATGTTACTACTCCTACCGCCCCAGCTGCTCACCTGTCAGATCCGGCAGACCTGACCGGGTGGGCGTGGTACTGGCCGGTGCGGCGGCCAGCCCGCCTGATGCTGGCCGGTGGCTTTTTTATTCAAAGAAGATTCTGTCCATATAAAAATTAGCCTATTTTTTCTAAAAAAGGGTTTTGAAAAAGAGGGGCTGTCTTAAAATCAGGGTCGTCTTTTATGCGGGTCAATATGGTAGTCTTTTTTTTTTTTTTTTTTTTTTTTTTTTGGAGGGCGCTCGTGTGCCCCCAAGTAGATTGCGCCCTGAGCCGTTGCCCACATTGCCCATAGCAAAAACTGTCCCTGGCCATGAAAAAAAAAGTTGGAATTTCATGTTTCTGCAAGTTAAAGATGCATTGAAATGTCATGTTTTCAAGTGTTTTGATGTTGCATAAAGCAAGTACAAAATACAGCGTTCACTGTGACATACCAGATACCTAGCTAACTAATATTAGGTAACATTTCCTAATCTGAACCATGACCTTTTCCTAATTGTAACCATGTTGTTTTGGTGGCACATGAAGCAAACAAAGTAAACAACAAGCATCTAAAGTAGCTAACAAGTTAACATTAGCCTAGTTGTACACATGCAGCCACTTGACGTTAACATAGTGTTTATCAGTCTAAATGTTGATTTGCAAAATTTTTTTTTTTTTTTTTTTGGCTCAAAAACATTGACATTTCAACATATTTGTTGGTTTGCAGAAAGGAAAAATGACAACATTTTATTCCGGTGACTGGGTTGAGGGACAAGTGAGATTATCTCGTCCCACTGGCAGATTTTATTCACCTGTTTGAAGAGAAAAAAACAAGATTTTAAAACTGAATGGTGTGTTGAAACGGATTTAGTTTTTCCCCCCAGTGTCCCTTGAGAAAAGCAAACTGAGTCCTATAGTACCAGTGTGCATTGTGCCTCAGACAGTGGGATAAATATAGGCTACAGATTATAAAAGAGGGGGCTCTGGCTGGGTAAAGTCAACATTTAATACATACAATACATAATTCACATCTGCTTTGATGGAGCTGCTCAGTGGCTTTAAGTAAAGACTGTAGTTTTGCTCAGAGTGTGGATGTGCTGTACACTGCGAAAAGAAGTTTTAATTCAATAATCATAACACCACTTGTTTCCAATGTTGATCGACTTGTTTTCTAGAATTGCCTTGAATCAAACGTCATTTTCTTCATCCAAGTCGGCTCAACTCTCTTATTCTGCCTTGTCTTGACATTTTTATGCTTGTTCCCATGAAAACTCCTGACACAAGTGAAACTGCATTGGAAACAAGCAGGATTATCTCATCGCAGTGTCAGATTTTTTTGTTTCACTTGTTTGAAGAAACACTGAATAACACTGAATAAGGGTATTATATTTGTTGTGATGGAGTTTGTTTTTTTTTCGTCTTTTTGCAGTGCACTGTGTGATTGTGAAGCAAGACGTTGCTTACAAAAAAAAAAAAAAAAAAAAGGGGGATGCATGCTCAGCAAATGTTCCCCAGATGAATGCAGTGTTATTGTGTTGATTCGTGAACCGGTGCTGCTCTATAGGTGTTCCTGCGAGACGTGTTACTATGCTGAGAAGGTGTGTTTATGTTGCATGGAACAGATTAAAACCACCCAGCATAATTGTCAGTATTAATCTAATTCTAAGAGTGTAAAAATCAACGCAACGCCAGTGTTGGTGTACGTCTGCACCCATCAGAGTTAATTTAACACTTTAAATTGCTTTGAGTGCACAAACAACACTGCCAACATTTGTCAACACCAAATACATGCTATTCAAAGCATATCACTTCTTAACTAACAATGTAAAATATTTGGTGTAGACAGAAAAAAACAAATCATATTAATTAATTAACACCAAAAGTATTCTGTGCAGACAGAAAAAAATCTGAATCATTAGACATACATCATCTCAGAGGACTATAAATAAATATATTGCACAATTTTCCAAAGTGGTTCTTGATGGAAGGACAAAAAAAAAAGCTTATTATTTCCTTTGATGAATAGGCCTATACAAAGTAGAAAATTACTATGATCTTGAATCATTAATAAAACTTGTTAAGAGGCTTGCAAGGCTGAATTTGTCTGGCATACAGTAACATTATTTAGATAAGGCTCAGTTTAATGCACAGCACTTCTATGGATTGTCTATCCTTTGCATTTGGCATCGCCATTTCAAAAAAAAAACAAAAACGTATGGGATTATACTATAATAATCCTCTCATTTATTATCAACTCACTCGTATTATGGTTTTCGCGTACCCCACACATCATTGACTTCTGTGTGTGTGGATACTTGTCGAGGTTGCGCCGGGGTGAGCGCACATTCTCACGAAAAAAGGTGTACGTATTGTTTTAGCGTGCATGAACGCCTCATCCATCTGTCCCTTAATGTGCCTCTTTTAGCTGTGTTACATGGGCCGTGAATTTAGAGCCTTCTCTTGTGGACTTCCGCTAATGTCTCCAATCCCAAGGGAGAGCAGCCCTCTCCCAGGCAGGGCGGTGATTCATCTGAGGCATCGTCTGTGTTACGTGGTACCTGTGAATGTGTAGTATTTTTTTAAAGCCACAGAGAATATTTAACCCGTTTTCTAAGATTTAGGACATCTCGCTTTTTATATTTTATGTTCTGCTCTCGAGTATCTTGTCATTGTGCGGTGGAAACCATGCATCTCCAAAATGTCAGCTTTCCAGGAGCTAAGGAAAAAAAAAAAGCCTTTGTTTTTTAGCTTGGTGACAATTCATTTTGACTTTATCCAGTGAGTTTTGGAAGGGTTTCATAAGCCCAAGAGGTCAGACGATTCACTCGGCCCGTGGAGAATGATGTAATCCCCCGACTGGAGGGAAAACATGAAAATCATCAAAATGGGAGTTCAAAGATTTCCCACACAGCAGCAGTGATATGTCACAGTTTGATTCACATCTGAAGCCTCTGTGCTGCCGTCCATGCGTGACATGTCACTGTGTGTATCTGCAAGCATTTGCAAGTAGAACCAGAGAGGCAACAGAATATAAAATATATTAATTAATAATAATAATAAAAAAAAAATCATTTGACACCTTGTAACAAGAGATAAAGTTATAACTCCATTAACGGAAAGGGATATAACACCCCTTAAGAAAATGTCACATGTGAAATATGCCTTTTCACATGTTAAAATTTGAATTTCACATGTGAAATTACCATTTTCACATGTGACCCTCAATATTCACATGTGAACTAACATTTTTACAAGTGAAAAGGAAATAATCTCACATGTGAATTAGATATATTCACATGTGATGCATGACTGAAAATTTCCACATGTGACAAGAAAATTGGTCACACAGAGTCATGTGGAATTAGCATTTTCACATGTGATTGGCCTCTGAACTGGACTTTCCACATGTGAAAGCAACATGAAATCACATGAGATTTGTATCTTCACATGTGAATTCCACATTGTCACATGTGAATGTATTCACTTCATGTGGACTATAATTATCACATGCAAAATGTGGAAAAACCAACTTGCTTTTTCACATGTGAAATAATCAAATGTGGTTTCATACCACACGTGGAAAAACCAACATGAAAATCGCATGTGAAATCATTAAATCACATGTGGTTTATCATGTGATTTTTTTTCATAAAGGCTGTTGTGAACATATTGTTATATTTGCAAATTGTACTTTATCATATGGTTTTCTAATTGATCGCTGATTAGTAATACTAGGTTTGCTCTCTGTAAAGTCCTTTGTGATGAACTGACTTGACTTGAAGAAGTTATCATAACTTTATTCTTATAAAAGTTTTGTCATTACTATTATTCTTAAATCATGTCCTTTCTTAATTTTTTGTAGTTTTGTTGCTGCTGAATGTGAGATTTATGGCAAATTTCTGTAATCAGTTGACCTTCTATTCTTTTTCATTTTAATCTCTTACATTTACAAAAGCCCTTCTAGGGATGGGTGGATGTTGCAAATTAGCATCCACTACAAACACTATGATACTTGAATTGGATAGCTGTTTTCAGTTTACGCACACTATTTTGGTACCTATAAAATGAACCATGAAAAAATAAATCATCATCAGTTAAAAATGTTATACTCCAAGGGAATGTGGTACTGTAATTTTTATGACATCTAATGATTTATCACATTAACAGTTTGAACATGGACTTGTTATTGTTACATTATCAGTTGGTACACTCTTGTTCATAAAATTTGCAATCATAATAATAACACTGATAATTTATTTTATTAATTTGATTTATTAATCTTTTATTTAAAGTTCAGTACACCTACTCTTAATGAGTGAACCTGGCAAAGCCTATAGGCACATGTTCATCCCAATGCATTTATTATAGACAAGATATGAAAGTAACAGAGCAAGTTGAAAGCCTTTTAGTTCCTTCATTACTGCGTCGATTTTTCCTGCTCCAAGAAATCTGGCAGTGTGCACAGGGCATCTGCAACCTATGGGATTAAGACGAAGAAAAAAAATAAAAAATGCTTAGCCGCCTCTAGGAAACTAATGGTAGAAACAAAAATACCTGATTCACTTGGCAGCCTGTGCACTTCTTTGTAAAACAGCCAACTAATACTGGCTATTTATTGTTCAAAGAGTCACTCAAACTGCTGATGTATGACAGCAAACTGTGTTGTCAGGGAATGGTGGGGAGCCTGTGTTTGTCAACATTTAACAATGATGGATTTCAACTTTAAGGGGAAATCTCTATTTCATGACAGATGAATGGCAGGCATTCCTATGAAAAGTGCTCTGCCGCTTGTACTGAGAATAGCTTTGTGCAAAGTGCGGCACAAGTAGCACGGCTGTCTGTACCTCCTCCGTTTAGCAACACATATCTGCATGTTGTTAGTGTTGTGTTGGGTGCTGAGTGCAGGTTTCCCATGCAAAATAAAGGCAACGTGTACTAATCTGACTTGACGAATGGACCGCGCAAATAGACCGAGTGAAAATCCTCCCTTAAGCAACCGAAAATTAAAATTATCATCAATCCAAATTCTCCCAAAAACACTAAGAGTAGAGTGCCTGAAAGTCCTGTAAGTGCTATTGGTGGTCGGGCCTTAATGGAACAATAAAAGCCCTCCGCAGACACAATAATACCCAAGACAAATCATTACATCCGCTTAAATGAATAATGATCTATGCCCGTATTTAAACCGCTAACTACTCTTAATAAATTAAAATAGTAAATGTTATCACCACAGTAAAAAATGCAAAAGAGGTCCCACATGCAAAAATCTTGGGGAAATCTTTGTTTAATTAGCAGCGAGTTCAGCGTGTGGAGGAACCGAAAGCCCAAATGAAGCTTTATGGCTTCTCTCCAAGTAAAATCTTGACAAATCATTATAAATCAGGGGCATTGCCCTTAAAGTGCTGACTGTGCACATCCCGGCTCTGAAGCCGTCCTCCGAGGGCCCGGGGACCTGGTTCGGAAAATAGAGCTGACGACTCCACGCTTTAATTATTTGAACATAAAACGTAGTCGCTGCAAGTGTCTGTGCTCTGTGTCACTAACTATTGTCTGTGACAGGCATAGCAAAGAGAGAGTCAAGGTTACGTTTTGCTGTTGAACAGTCAGTCACGAGCACACAAAGCCTCGAGTGAAGGAGTCCGTCGATACTGCATGTTACAGGAGTGCAAGAGATCTCTCGCAATGCACAAAACTGCACTATTGATATGCTACGCTTCAAAAATGTGTGTGAAGTGAAGGATTGTGTGCGTTTGTCGTTACTCAAACTCAAAGTCCATCATCTCTCTAATCAAAGTGAGCCTCGAATGCAGAGGCTTTATAATCTACATGATGACTCAAAGGTAAAGAAGAGTCAATGTCAATTTGAATTAATCTCCCAACTCCATGATTGCCCCTAAAGTCTTTGAGCCGCCTAAATATCTCCCACTTTATTACTCATAAAGCAATACCAATTGTATTACTCATATCTGGGCAGATTTGATTATGGTAAAGCTCTTTGGACTCGATCGCTGTTGATTTCCCTGGAGGCCATAGAGTGAACTTTAATGAATCTTCATTTTTACCAAAAAACCCCTCGCTGTGAGGTGCTTTAATTTTACATGCCACGGGCTATGAATGAGTCAAACCGCCAGACATCTGAGATGACTAAAGGTGGCAGCTTTTGACCCGAGTCAGTAATTTCTGATTAAGTTCCATCAAAATGAAGTCCTTCATCAAAAGAATTGGCAAAAGAAACGTTTTAATATTTCAAGTGATGACTCAGTGCATCCGTGGTGACTCGCCGACGTGAGTCCTGTGCGCTTTTGTCATGCTAACGAAGTGAATGAATTACCAGGCTGGAGCTTCTCCGGTCATACAGCACCCATGCGCATGTATTTCAGGACCTCCTCTCTGTCTTTGGACTGATCACTTAAAGGCCTCCAATGTTCCTTCACCACGAAACGATTCTGTGACAGTATCATTTTCATTCCAATCCATTTTGTCTAAAGATTAATCCTAGGCACATAAAACAATATGGCTGAGGTTAGAGTTAAGGTTAAGGTGAGGTTAAGTTAAGTTTGGGTCATGGTGAAATAAGAAAACACTTAATAAATCAATTTGAAGTGTGCTATTTTGACATCAAACTACTAGCTGTTTGTAGCTGTGTAATTCTCCATGTAATTCTGTAATGGCAGGGAAATGTTCTTTGCCTGCTTTTTGCAGACAGAGCACCTTATTTCCATTTCAAAAAAAAAAAAAAAAAAAAAAAAAAAAATCTTGAGATCAGACTGACCTCTAACAAATGAGCTTCACTTTGCTTTGTAGAACATATTTATATCATGAATGTTTAAATATCTGGTTAGATGTTGGTAATTGCTTGCTGAAATTCCCCAAGATGACCAATATCCAGCATGAAAGCAAAAACTCAGAACCAGAATCCTGCTTTTTTTTTTTTTTTAATTTGCTGAATTTATTTTTTAACTTCTTTACCGACCACATTTCTGTCAAAATATGCCCGGGATACAGAAATATTTTATATGTGTTGTTGTGACACTGTGGCTCTGACCTCTGCACTCCTTACTTTATGCTCGCGTCTTGTAATGTCAGCGAACTGGGAATTTCAGCGCGCTCCGCCGATGCCCTCTTCCTCAGCTGCTTTGCTTAAGAGTGTCAACAAAAATGCCTTGAATCCAAACTATAAGTGTATAAAACTGGAACTGAAATCTAATCAAAGAGACAGCGGTGACCTGACACAATTCTACAACATGGCAGTCTGATGCAACTCGCTTGCAATGAGAGTTTAAATTGAGCATGTCTGACTTGGGTATTAAACCAGCTCTGCGTGAGCCATCGATAGCCTTTTCCGCTGACCTCCATGGCGCTCACGAAGGTTATATCTTACTAATTGGATAAGCTTGAATAAATGTTTGCCTGCTACCGCTGCAGACCAAAAAAGTCTAAATTATGTAGGTGTGGTGCGCTCCTGTAGATTTATGACGGCCCGATGTCCTCTGTAGTCACCGTTTGAGGATTAGTACTTCATTCTCTTGACGTCTGAATCGGGCTTTTGTGAGAATGCTCTCTCAACGCGTTGCAAAATCAAATTGTGTTTGTTAGGCAAATGCCAGCGTGCCTTAAACTATGATGACTGATGTTCCAGACAACCTCATGCTCTGTGTTTACGCTTTACATTGTAGGCATTTTGCTAACACGCTCATCCACAGTGTCTAATAAAAGGTGCCTCCGTGGAATGAGCTTTCCTTGAACATCACAAGGGTCAGTCAGAGCCACAGCACCTTTATCACAGATGAAGTATACAGCATATTCAGTGTGTGTGTATGTTCCAAAAAGAATTACACATGATTGAGAAGTGCTATAGACAGAGAGGTAATAACACCCAGAGAGAAAAGAGAGATGTGTTTTTTTAAATCTAATGCGTCAATTACTTTGTCTATATTCGCTTCTCAATTTCAGGTTTATTTGCAGTCTCAGTGTGTCTGCTTGGAGCCAGACACGTTGAGGAAAATGGTCGATGATTAGCAGCAGGTGAAATAACAGAGCGATTTTTTTAATGACTTGATATTTACTGTACACGTTGCCTCGCATTTTGCGCTGGAATCGGCTCCAGCCTCAGCTGACCTCAAGAAAATGAGTGAGTGAATAACTAAAATGAATGATCTTTTGACTTGTCAGGACATTGTACCCACTCCAAGTGTGTAGCCTTGCTAGACCTTTCACAATGTCACTCTCACAGATGTATGAAGAAAAAAAAAAAAGCTGAATAGCCACAGAGCAGCGTTTTCTCTAACACACTTACCCTTCAATCTGATAACTTCATGGAAAATAATCATTTTACCAACTTTCAAGCCTGAGAATACACAATTGATTATTCTTTTTTTAGGGCACACATTTGTTTATCTCAATGGAGTAGGGACCAGTCATGGTGACAGCATGTCAATTTCAAGATCAATTGTTGGCTCCTTGCCTTCAGCCATTGCATTGCATTACCATAGTAATGACTTTTTGACCCTCCTCTTAAAGTGGAGGTCTACATTCTCAGATGCTGGGGAGACAAATGGTGCACCTGAAAGTCATTTGTGATGTATAATGAATTACTCCAGCGCAGGAACTTGCCTATCCGAACCTAAAAAATCATAACTGACAAATACCAAATGGATATGATGAACTAGGAAAGAGGTAGGCTGAAAATATCATCTATTAATGGTGTACATTTTTCATCAAACTTTATTATAGTCCTATTATAGTATATTAAACTATGGAAAACCATTCTTAGTACAGTGTCAATACTGTGTTAAACTATTCCTTGTAAAAAATGTGCACAGAATAAGGTAAACACATGAAATATGCACCATAATGCACTGTGTTATGCCCTGACTTGTTGTGTCTAAGTCACAACATGAAAAAGCCCCATCTTCCCCAAGTCCCAAGCAGCCACAAAGACAAATATGCTCAATATAAAGAATGCGAATGTACTTACAATGTGAAAATAATAATAAAGATATGGCTGAATGATGTAGCTTCAGGGCAGACCAAGGCCAACATAACACGCAGAACACATCTAACTGGGAAGTAATCAATGTAACTGAACAAAACTAAAGAAACCAAATAACAATAACTTACTTCCCAACCAAATAAAAACTTGAGAAAAGAAGGTCTAACAAAACTCGCAGTCCACCCCCACCACCTGCAAATAAAGTTAACAAAACTATAAACTACGCCCCAGTCGAGCCTCGAGGAGCAGCCAATCACCGTCGAGAGCTCAGAGCCGGTCCAATCACCTCCTCATCCATTCACACACCTATTTACATAAGAGCAGGCAAGCAGAGACACCTATACTGTACATACACACCCAATATACACTCAGTGGCCACTTTATCAGGTCCACCTGATAAAGTGGTACAGTATAATGCAGTTCAATGCAGCAGCTCTGCCATAAATTCTACCTTTTCAGAAAGTTTATAATGTTCAGTTTTTCCTAAGTTGTTGTGCAGGAATGTGTAAACTTAATTCTGTGTTTATTATTGAGGTTGTGTTTTGCATTATAATGAGTGGTGTTTCCATTTTTTTGTCCTTCGTGTTTATATACAATGAGGGGGACAGAATAGTGGAAACACCTCTCAATAAAAGGCAGTCCAGTACAACAGCAGCACTAACTATGAGCTCAATGCCAAACATAGAATTGAATGAACACCTCTATCACTGTGACAAAAAGAAAACCTGAGCATTACAGGCAGCAGAAAAGGAAACTTTATGGCAGAGCTGCTGGATTGGATTGTATTATATTGTGCAGATGGACCTAATAAAGTGGCCACTGAGTGTAAACAGGAAAAAAAAAAAACCCAGTAAACAAGAATTACAACCACAGCTGCAGCAATACTGCATTAAACTTTTCCATAAATTAATGTGCTACGGAATTATGCAGATGTGCCTCTTTTTTTAAAGTGTTTTGATCTACAAATTAGATATGTGCATGGTACATTTTTTGCGAAAGCCTCAGTGTGGTAGCTTGCAAGTGTAAATGCATGCATCTGTATAAATGTAAAACAGGTCACGGCTGGGAAAGAACATGCATGCTCAGCGAACCCTCCGTGCAAGAATTCAGATTAAAAAATAGGGACTGAGTTGGCATATAACAGCTGAACCTGCACTGCAAAAATCTCCATCGTAACAAGTCATGTAGTCTCATATCCACTGAGATATGTGATGTTTCCATTTTTTCCCCAATGCTAATCAATGTGTTTCCAGAATTTGCTCGAGTCAAGTCTCATTTTCTTGATCCTAGTGGGCTGATCTGCCTTATTCTGCCTCGTTTCCAACATATTTGTGCTTGTTCCCACAAATATTCCTGTGAAACAAGCGAAATTACATTGGATTATCTCATCCCACTGGCAGATGTTTTTCACTTGTTTTGAAGAAAAAACAGATTTTAAGGCTAAGTATGAGACTAAGCGACTTGTCGAGATAGCAGTGTTTTTGCAACATATCCTTTAAGCACACTACTTTTGATTCTATCTGCAGAAAAATGTGTTGCATTTTGGGAGAATTAGAGACATATTTGCTGTTGTTTGAGATTTACATTGACCGACCCATAATGCTTAGACAAATACTAATTCCTCCACACTTTAATCAGCATCCTCATAAAGCAAAATGTCCTTGGGATGTAATTAATAGCAGATATTGTACTGTATGGTGACCATATGGGAGCTATAACATTAAGGAGTGGCGGTTTATGTAGTTTGGATTTCAAGTAGGTGCTGCAGACAGGCAGAGGGGGGCTAATTAAAAAAGAAAAAAAAAGAAAAAAGAAAGAAAAAAGAAAAATAAACAAATAAATAAATAAATCCGATGCCTATTCACAGATGGCTGAAAGCCTGCCATGCAAGATGTCCCTCAGGATAGAAACTTGTCTTCACTGCCAGGCAGAAATTTGGCTTTTTAAAACCATCAGCAAGCCTCATTTACTCTCCTGCCATCCTGTGCTCACATAGCCATATAGCCCTGGGTAGGTTAACGTAAGGCATGCCTCCACCGCTTGGCAAATAAAAGCAAATATTTTATTCTGGAGGATGTACACAATGTCACAAACAGCTCAGACGACAAGCTCAAAAGACAATTTATCTGTCAGCGGTAGAGCCACACAGTAACGTGCGCTCTTCAAGCACAGCAGTTGGTGCGGGAATTACTTTTTGCTCAGCTATACAGAACATATTCGATTATTATATATATTTTTTAATACTTGTTCTGTTACTGTTTTAAATCCACAAGAGTCAGGGGAGTCACTCAGACAACAAAGCTGCAAGTCTACCCAGCATGTGTGTGTATTTATTGAATAAGTGATATGCAGTCTGAGGTTTTATTTCTACAAACAGATGAATGCCATTTCTGACAATAAATGAAATGACAGTTAATATATATACTTTCTGACTCAGCCCAGCTCAACATCTTTATCGTGTCATGAAGGGCGACTGGTTATGTAGCGAGGCAAGAATTAATGTTGCATTTTCAAATGTCTGTCTTAAATCTAAAGTTTTGATGTCAAATGTATATAATAAACAACGGAGAACTCCTGAGGCATTTCTAAATTCTATTTTTTCCATGAGTGAGACGACACCAGACGAGCAAAAAATAGATCATAGATAATAAAAACTATGACGAGTGAGTGTGTTTGGTTATCATTGATGAAATGAGACGAAAATGTTATAGTAATAAAAGCCACTTTCAGTGCAGGGCCCTATTACCTGAAACGTCACACTGGATCATTAAATGCATGGAGTTCAGACTGAAGTGCATCTAAAATCATCTGTGTGTGTTTTAGGAAAAGTTACTGTGTTGATTTCATTTTATGCATTTATGCATTTGACTGAAATGAGACTAAAACTGGACTAAAATTAATAATTCAGATGACTAAAATGTGACTAAAACTAATATGCATTTTAGTCAAAAGACTACAACTAAATCAAAATCAGCTGCCAAAATTAACACTGTTGGGGTGCCCATGCCTTTGAAACTGCATAATCTGCCTTTAAATTAAGGAAAATATGGATGATTTCATCAGCTTTAGGTCTCTGTCGTATTTAAAGGGTGAGTTCGTATTTTTTGAAGTGGGGTTACATGAGTTAATTGAGCATAGTCATTGTGCTACCTGCAGTAGATGGGAGTCAGCAGGCCCATAGCATGGAGAGGGTCTGTCAGATGGCAAGGTAAAGTAATGAAAATATTCTAAATAATGCTTAAACTGATATACATTTGCTGATAAAATCACCCATTCACAATTTTCTTAATTGAAAGGCAGACTGTGCAGTTTCAAAAGGCAGTGATGTGGTAAAGAGCGATGAACGCCACTCAGTTTTCAAAAGAGTAGAACTGAGAAATGCCTCGGGAGTACGGCACAACTTTTTTTTTTTTTTTTTTTTTTTTTTACCCCAGAGCATTTCTCTCCATTGAGCATTTGACATCAAAACAATAGACTTAAGACAAGACATTTGCCAGTGTTGCATTAATTCTATGGGTTATTAGTCTTGGCATTAACCTGAGGGGTTTTTTATCATTCCTTCCTCCTCCTTAACATTAGGAAACAAAATGGCGTGCCCTCCCATTTGAAGCCACATAGTCTGCCTTTAACGGCAGACCGTGCAGCCCGCAATGAAAAACGGGATCACACGCTGAATAAAAGAAGCCAAAATTTCGGTGTAAAATCCAATTTCACCTATGGCCTAGTACAAGCACGGTAGCTTTATTTGATATTATCTGGGAAAACAGCATGGTTTCTAGAAATGACTACAGCTGGAGAAATCTGTGGTTTGGAAATGAGATTGAGACTGAACAGGTAAACCAAAGCTTTTATCATTCAGTGACTGCAGGCTTAACAGTCTGGCTTAATCAGAGCAAAGTTCAACAGAAAGGTGATTTCGGCTGTTTAAACAGGTGAGCTGGTGTCCGTCAATAATGCGGCTCGGTGGCAGTAAAGATGATGTCATTGTAGCGGGATGAGCGGCTCCCTGTCCGTCGTGCGCTATCAGTTGTGGGCAGCAGAAAGGAGACAGGACTTGTATTTTCCAGCTGTCCGAAGGCATCACCTTGAGTCACCTTAAACTGGAATGACAAGTTGATTGATTTTTTTCTCTGCTGAATCAATACATTCTTATACACCGGCCCTGGCAGACATTTTAGAATTGTTTTAAGGAACAGTTTACCCAGAATTGAAGCCGTGTCGTTTTCTACTCATCCCCGTGTCAGTCGAACCTCCTCTGAAATGAGGACGACCACTAAACGGACAGACAGATAAGCAGTCGGATCCCGGGGCCTCGGCTCAGTTAAAGTGAGCTCGGTCTGCTTGCCTCCAAGTTTCTAAAAAGCAGCGCCGTTCAGAAAATGTTGAACCATTTTGTATTGCAGCTCCGAGCTTTTGGAATCAGTGGAGTCGATTCCATACACAGTTTTTCTTGATTCTCGGTTCCAAAAATCTAAGCGGATCCTGTTAAATAACTAGTGTAATATCAATTAAGTGTAACAACCTTTTATTATATCAATTAATGTTATGAATGAGAAGGGGATATTGCTCTTCAATATGAATTTATTAAGTTTATCAATACATTTTGCCATCACTGACTCTTTGCTAAGAGGCTTGAGCACAGAAACAAACACACACACCAATATTCAAAACACAAAAAAAGTTTTCTGAGGTAAGATATTCACAGATATGTATGACAAAGCTGTGAGTGTTTCAGTTTTTGATGGGAAGCAGTGGGTGGGATTTGAGTCAGAGAGAGGGAGGGGATGTTTTCTCTCCAGTTTTGTATTTTCAAAATCATATTAATTTCTCATCAATCAGGGATTTTGATATCCTTTACTTTCAGAGTCTTGCTCATTCCTATGTAATTGACTATACTAGCTTTAAATGCTCAAGAAGGGAGTCAAAACTTCTGGAGTTGATTCTTCTGAGTGCAGTCAGCTCCACAGAGTCGGCTCTCACTTAATAGTACCTGAAATCAGAGAACTGACTCTTTTTGGGACTGACTCCCGGCTCCACTGTACCAAAGAGGGAAAATAACTACCATGAAAATGTACTGCACATAAACACGTGCAGCATGCATGATCCAAGTATTCTGTGGCCAAATGGTTGCATTGTGAGCCGCAATAATCGCATTTAGCCCTTTTACCTCCTATATTTATCTTGCTGACAGTTACATAACTGTGGTCGTGCACACCGCTCCCCACCTCCTCTGTTGGAGGTGCAACATGATTGTTCGCACATTAACCTACACAAATGTTGCATACATCTAAATAGTACATCTTCATCATGAAGGTTTTAGAATAGGGGAAAAAAACTCCTAGTAAAGCACTAAACTTGGTCACATCCTCGATGAAGTGTGAGTTTCTGTAGGTGGCGCTCTTTTCCTTGTCTGTTCATCTATGGTGGCTATTGCTGCTCATGTTAACCACCCAGTTCTGTTTGTGCTGCAGCTGCAAAGTTAAAAGATGTTGCTTCCTGTGCACCAGGGGATTACCAGACACCTACAACGGAAAAAAATAAAAAACGAGAGCTTTCCGAAAGCTGCCGTGAACTGGGTATAGGTTGAATCACTGTTGTGTTACGTAATTTTTGGTGACTGGCAAAGGAGACGTTCATTTATATGGTAATGTAACAGATTATTAGTTCAAAAATACGGAACTGACTTGTAAATAAACTCTCCTGGGCAGCAATATCCAAAACAATGACAAACTTCATGCCTAAAGGGAGCAGTGACTTTGGCTGTGTGTTCAACTGTTGGTCCTGACAGGCTAGTGTGTGTGTGTGTGTGTGTGTGTGTGTGTGTGTGGGTTGGTGGGTGGGTGTGAGAGAGGAAGAGCGACAGAGAGAGAGAGAGAGAGAGAGAGAGTCCATGTTCAGAAACTCCCTCAGGATCACTTCGCCCAAAAATTCCCGAAGTGCAGCGGCGTGACTTTCAGATTCGGCACGCTTTAAAACTACAAATTTCTTGCGACTTTAAAGAGGATTACCATCATCATACCTTGATAAAAGCTTAAAGTTTAGACTTTGACCATGAAGCGGTGGTCACATTCAAATGAAGCCCCCGTGGCAGTGTTTCAAGTCAATAATGAAGCGAGTTCAGTGAATGACAATGAGTAGCGTTTCTCTCCCAATCACCCACACTCAAATTTAAGGACACCACACAAAAAAAAATCCTCAGCCTACATACACGGCCTCCTCTTCATGTTTGACCTGCGTGCAATGCTGAGGAGCTGCCGTTTTTTTTTTTTTTTTTTTCCCCCCAACAAAACACCACATATTCAAATCTAACATAGCGCTAGTTACATGCTTGCCAGCTGTGGCTTGATAAATAACATCATAAAATTAAATCACCACTAGTAACTCACTCCTACGGCCTAATAACTAACATTACAGCTCGCGCGCACTTTGCAAGGCCTAATACGTTAACATTATTTATTCTATCAGGCCGGGCATAAAAGCGGTGCTACTACATTAACCGGCTAAATTGTCTCACTTAAAAACAGGCTCAAAACGAGTCGAGCGTGGATTATGGTGCATGATGACGGGACAGTGTCGGACACTTGAGCTCAAGCCATTCAGAACAAAACACAGTGCGTTTTGGTCGCTATTTCTGCTGTGTGCACGGAGGGAAAAAATGACAACTAATCCACTGAAACAAAAAAAAAAAAAAATTACAAGCCTGTTCAGGCATGGGATGCATGGCGGGGACTATTTACATATTTATCTATCCACACATACTTATTTGTACTTTTTGTACTTTTTGTATATTGTTTTATATTGTATACAGGTTGTTCATTGTATATAGGAATGTCATATATTCTTTCTATTTTATCTTTATTTTTGTTTTATTTTATTTTATTTTATTTTTTTATTATTACTATCGTTATTATTATTTTTATTTTTATTTTTTATTTTTATTTTTTACTTGCACAGTGCTGGAGTTGTCGCAATTACATTTCACTGCTGCTGTACCTGTACATTCATGCATGTGACGAATAAATCTTGAATCTTGAATCTTGAATCTTAATGAGCGCAAGGTGTTGCGTTAGAGCCGTTTGAAGGTATGATGTGATAAAATTAATTATGTAATATTGATGAGCAAAGATGATTTTTCAGGGGTTTAATCAATGGCTGGAGGGGGGGACTGCAATGCTGAGATGTGTACTCGGTGAAAAAGCTGCATCGTTGTTGTTGGACACCACAGCCTCCATGGGGGTAGTCGGTGGTTTAATGTGTTTTTCTGGCCATCACTGTGAACAGGAGCTGCTAAGTACTCCCCCATTCTCAGGATCTCTGCCCGCCTCAACTCCCTCTCCTCCATTTGCAGTCTCCCCTCCGCCCGTCTAGACTCCCTCCACCGCTCAATTTTCAGTCGCTCCTCTGTCCACACTGTCGGCCACCTTGCTCTCCTTTCAGCGCCCGGGTCTGCTCAAATTTGTAAAAGTGATAAAGGGGGAGAGAGAGAAGAAAACCTTGTGGGTATATATTCAGGGTCGGGTGCATTCTGGCTTTTGGCACCTGGCGAGACAAGGGTTGAATTATAAAATGTGTTGATACTGTATGTCAGGCGGAATTAAAGGCAGCAAGCAGACGACTGTCTACAGGTTTCTTTCCCATGCAAAACAACTGGAAGTATGAAAGATTAATGTGACAACAGAGCTGTAATACCTGACACGGGATTATTCAGGCAGATATACAACCTATGTCTTGCCTATGTCAGCCATACCGACCAATGATCTCCCAGTAGGATCAACCTCTGAGAATTTTTTTTTTTTTCTTCTTTTGTTTTCAGTGTTTTTGCTGTACTGTTCTGGCTGAGATACTATTAATATTTCCCCTTTTTTTCTTCTTAAATGAAAGATGGTTTGATGGGTTAACCACATCCATAAAACCACAGTTTTTAAACCACGTAGCCCGGCCTCGGGGACCCACGAGCACAGCGTTCCCTGCCAGATTAGCTGACATAACGCTGACAAGGCGAGAAAGAAGCGGCATCCAGAAAACACTTTTAGACAACTTCAACCAACTTGGCTAGTGGACATTTTGTCAGGTTTAGCACAGACTACAGCTACAGGGGGCTCTCAAAGTCCAGCCCTCAACACAATGAGGAACATTTTCGCCTCCACAATAATTTAATTTCCCAGAGACGTCTTTGATGCAAAAACAAATGAGTTATTATTAGTGTAACATTATGTTCTAATCTCACCTCTTTGAATCCATTTGTCAGCGTTCAAGTATGACTTCTTAGCAATTTAATGCATAACACAAGCCACAGTGTCGTTTCATATAAGGGTCCCTGCGGCGAAATCATTTCAAATGGGGATGTAGAGCTTAATGAATGTCAACTTGGGAGTCCAGAACATGAAAAAGTCTTAAAATCTCTGTATAACCAAAGCAGGCTTTAAATACAGCAGCCCAGTCGTGGCTCTCTGCAGCGGCGGATTCCCCCAACACAAAATGCCCACTGCAGCTGGGAGTCATTTCTGTTGTCTGTCTTGTAATCTATAAAATGAAATAACCTCTGTCACCTCCCTTTTTTTTTTTTTTTTTTTCTTTCACCCCCAGCTTTTTTCCCAGTCCATCGTCAGTATGGCAGTGTAGTATCTCATTTTTTTTTTTTTTTTTTTTTTTGTTGCTTCAGTCAGGTTGTTCAAGAGGTCAGCTCAAGTCAGAGCCCTGAAATTGTACAACGGTGGCTTTGGGGTTGTTTGTTTTCTTAGTGCAACATTTTTTTTTTTTCTTTTTTTCTTTGCATTTTTGTGTTCGGTTTGTACGGTTCACCCTGTCCAAGTTCAAGTGAAAAGGGGCTGATCAGCTGAAATCACACTGACATGTATTGGTAGCCAGTCCTACTGAGAGGTGAGAGGTTTGGATGGCAAAGGAATCAAAACAAATCCAATTCCAGCGCCTGTAATTTCGACTAAGCGTGATGGACTTGTCTGTGCTCTTTTCCATAATTTGCTTTTTGTTGCACCACTGTTTGGAAAAGCACAGAAACCTGCATTAAGGCGATCTTTTGGGCATGGGTTGTGCACCCTCATTTGACTGGCACCGAGACTCTGGAGCAATTACAGAAAGCTTTAATTGCTCCAAAGTTTGAATGAACTGCTGCAGAAACGGCCGGTGTGGACGCAACCACCCCTCGCAACCACCCCAAACCCTAACCATAACCTTTTTTAATTAAGACTGCAGTGACTCCTATCTTCAGCAGCAGTCAGTAACACACTTTCCTCTCATTTCATTTCAGTCACTTTGTAAGGGAATCTGCCAATTTCCTGAAATGGTTCCAACCTTTGACAGAAAAAATCATTTGATGGTCCCGAGTCCCTTTAAATTTTGGCTTCAAATGATTGCACTTCCCTTTTAAACCCCTGTTCACTCTGAAAGGGGGAGCTGGAACACCTGCCAACTTTTTTTTTTTTTTTTTTTAACCTTCAAAGAGTGTATGCACAGGTATTCTTTCTTTATTTTTCTAACACAGTGTCATTCTCAATCTAAATATGTAATAATATATAAAACACACTGAGAAAACAAAACAAAAAAAACTTGATGCTGGACTGCAATTGAAACTTCATTGCAGAAATAACAAAGCAGTGTGTATGACCACCTCTTGAAAACACAACTAATGCATGACACGTCCTGCGCGCGGAGCCGGTGGGCCTCTGAGTCTGCAGTTGTCGGGTGCGATCCCACCTCTGCAGAAGAGTCCGGCCAAGTCCGTTTCAGGCGGAAGGTCGCGTCTCCTGTTGCGATCAAGGGCACCCACAGGTGCTCCGTGGGGTTCAGGCAACCGGATCTTGGTGAATCACGCCCAGTTGGGACAGTGTCTGGCGATGCTGGCATGTGACGAGCCTGCCTACAGCATGCCGGTGGCCCTGAGTCACAATAACGTGGTTGTTTTTCTTGCAGTAAGCTTTGAATTAAAGGCTTACAAAGACGACGTGACCTTGATGCTTTTTGTGTTAACAGTAACGACCTGCGAGAGCTAAACTTGGGCCCAACCTGTCATGTCAAGGAAAAAATGTTAAGTGTTGTTATGTCTTGTCTTGTGATTTCCTGTTTTATCACTTGCCCTTCCTCTTGTGTGTTCCCTTGGTTCCCTATTACCTTGTGTGTGTATATATAGTTGGTGTTTCCCTTTGTCTTGTGCCAGTTTGTCTTGTGTCGTCTTGCTAAGAGAACCCCGCCGTTCTTGTCAGGTTTACCACAGTTTATTCTTATTGTTCTTGCCTTGTTGCAATTCTTTATTTGTTACTTTGTTGCCATTGCCGTTTGTTTTACCTGTCCTCGCTACGAGTGATTTCTGTTGCTACTTTTGTATTGATTTTCAGTTGTTACTTTTGATTATTATTGCCTCCTTGATCGAGTGTTATTTTGGTTTTGTAGTTCCTCCATGAGAGTGATTTTTGTGTTGATACTTTGTGCTTTATTAAAGACTGTTAATTATTTAAATTCTTGTCTGGAGTCGTGCTCTTGGGTTCCCGTTTTTGCTCGGTCTTGTCACAACCCGACTGTTCGCCCCATCTGAACCCAGCTTGAGCCCGAATAAAACCGTTTTTTTTTTTCCGAGTAACAATAGACAATTATAGACTAGAATCAAACAGATCAGTGGCTGCAGAGAGCCTATAGGATGACAAGCTAGAGCAAATAATCTCAAAAACAAACAAGAGAGAAAGTCCGTGTTTATGTCATTCAGGCAAAACTCTTTTTGAATTGAGGAATTAAGTCAGAAATTCGGCCTGATCTGAACCAAACTCGCTCAAACGCATAAATATCATGCTCTATGCTCTGTTTTGTTGGCCATAGGTGTTAGGACAAGTCTAGAACTTTGTGTAAAAGTATACAAAAAATATATATATATTCTGGTGCTGGAAAATCTTGTGTTTTTCTCAGTAGCCTATATACAGTATAACGATGAAACCACTGTTTATGGTAACTTTTTTATTCTGAAATGTGATGTCTTAGAGGCCACTTCTCCCCGTTTTGACCAAACTTTGACGATGCCTTCTGATGCCGTGATCTGGTATTTCAAAAAATGGTCAAATTTTCAAACTCCGAAAGGCCACAACTGCTGCAGCGCTCGCTTGATTTTGATGAAACGTGGAGGGATTACACCGATGAACTGACTGGCCCAAAGGATCAGTCACGGGGATGACATGTTTACTGTTGCCTTGTTTTGATTTTTAATTACATCAAACCTTAATGATCCCGGTGGGAAAATTGGGAATGAAGCAGTGCCTGACTGGATATGACAGAGCCACTGGGCTGCTGAGGGAATGTTACAGTAGGCTTTGTTTTTATGTATTATTGTATTTAATACAACAGTGCAATACATTTCTGTGCTAACAAGGGACATAACCTTAGAATGAGTCTTAAATTTTTAATTTCCCTAACACACACACAAAAAAAAGTGGCATTGGATAATTTATCTGACAATTTCACTAGTTTGCTCACTTTGCAGTTTTATGTTTCACATTTCCTTGAAACCTGTGATGATTACCTTGTAATCAAGGTGATGCTTTCATTAAAATTATGTTACTCGATCCAAAATAAATCTCAGAAAAAGCTGGAAACATGAAACATGAAACCAGCTGAAATGTCACTGTGGTTTATGCAGTGAAAAGTTGATCAAATGCCATTTATTTTAGCATTAACAGAGATCAGTATATTTTGTAGGTCAACAGTCATAATATTACATGTCGTTATAAAGACGTGATATTACTCAGTAGGACATGTTGACATTTTAATGGCTTCCCCACAGAAGAACAGGCTGGCTCGGTATTATTATGGTCTCAGAATATCAAAATAGATTAAACAGGGATTTATATCCCCTTATAAAGTCTCCGGCTGAGAAATCATCTTTACATTTAATGCATTAGGGTCACACTGGTGTTTCAGGGATACTGGCTTACTTAGCACTTTGTGTGTTTTTATTCCCCACATTTTCTGCCGAGTGGAGTGCTGAATGTGTTGTTTCCCCTCTCTTACAATTCATGTATAATTTTATAACATTACAGACTTCAGATGAAAAACAGCACTATGGTAAATAAGTCCCTGCAGTGTGATGTGGCAGCAATATTTTTTTTTTTTCTTATAGCTTGATATGTATTTATTTTGATATGAATTATGCGGTCTCAGGAGTGGTGGAGGACAGTTTACAGACCTCTAAATTACTTCTTGTTTACAGGAAATAAGAAGCCTTTTTTTTTTTTTTTTTTTTTTTTTTATAAACAAAATATATATCACTCCCCAGATCTGAAGAGGTAAATACACATACCATCTGTCATAGAGGTCCTTCTAACTGCAAATTGTGAAAATAGTATGGTTTTTATTGTGTTTGTGTTTTTTTTTTTGTTTGTTTGTTTGTTTGTTTTTTTTATTTGAGTTTGCAACAGACCTGAAGCCTGATGATAATAATGATGTGTTTTATAAATACAGACATAGAATGAGGAAGCACAGGAGTTTTGGAAAATTTAGAAAAGCTCATTCTCATTTTTTGGAAATTAGTTTAATGTTCAAGTTGCAGTTCAGGTTTTAAATCAGTGTTTACAGTCTTAAAGAAAACCACCTGACGTAGAGGTGGAGTCTGAGATTGTGTAGAGAGTTTGTTCATAGGTGAAATCAACACCCGGATTTACCGTCCCGCTTGCACACGTTCCTCGCGCTGCCTCCTGTCCCGCATCCTTTACATTCCTCCCCCTCCCCCTCACCATGTCCTGTGTGCACGTGCACGAACGCCTGCCTGCTGCTGATTGGCTGGATAGTGTTGTGTGGCCCGATCAGAGCCACTATTATTCCCCATTTAGCAGAACGAGTGGACCACGAGGAGATTAGTTGATTTCAAATATCAGTGATCTTTCTCCAGAATCGCCGACTCTGACTTTCACCCTCAAAGCAAGCAAGCAAAAATAATAATAATAATAATAATAATAATAATAATAATAATAAATAAAACAGACAAAATACAGAAACATGGAAGAAACCAGAGAAATGGGGATCCCTCCCTGCACGGACAGGTTGTTCAATACTGTAGGTGTCAACTTTCAGTGTTATTCTACAAATTATGAAGAACAATACAGTCAAATTCTAAAATCAGAATGAGATTCAGCTTTATTGGCCAAGTATGCATTCACATACAAGGAATTCGACTCCAGTAAACTTTAAACTCTCAGTGCAAATAGAGAAGTGAACAGTGCAAATTGACATAAATTAAAACAAACAAACAAAAAAAAAAAAACACCTTGGACAAAGACAGATTCACTCACACAAGATGTTCACACAAATGAGCCAAAAGATGATGAGGGAAAAGCATGTTCCTGTGTTTAAGACAAAGAATCTAAGAATCTGCATCAAAGTTGACTCCTGGGATTTTTGGAGGAAGCTTAAGAGCTTTGTTAAGAATCATCAACGTGGAGCTAAAACTCCCCAAATCATAGTTTGAAATGAATCATTGTCGAGTATGGACCGTTTGATCATTTGCTCTTTTCACAGATTACTCATAAAACCAGAAACAATCTCACAGTTTATAGCACTCAGTGGCGGGAAGTGAACTAGAGAGTGAAAGCACTGCTGTGGAAATTGAAAGTAAAATAGCGTATGACAAAAATATTCATCTTACAAGTCAGTTTTTCTCTTAAAATCTTTCTTTTGAAAAGTGGTGAGATAATCCCGCTTCCTGAATTTTCCTCAAGAATTTATTTCCCGATTCGTCTTAAATCAGGTGTCATTTTCTTGATCCTAGTGGGCTGATCTGCCTCACTCTGCCTTGTTTTGACATATTTACACTTGATACCTGAAACAAAGGTGAAACTGTATTGGAAACAAGTGGAATTATCACATCTCAGTGGACGGGATATGAGGCTAAATGACCTGTTAAGATAAAAACGTTTGCGGTGCATGAGAGTACAGAGTTTGACTCGGTTCATTCAATTGGAAAAATAGAAAATTCCACGATAAAGTGCACCGACAAAGAAAAGCCAAATTACTCTTCTGCTCCTTGCTCACGGACCATCCGGCACAAACGGCGCCGCAAATGAAAACAAATGAATTTATTTCGGCCTGCGATGTGATTTAAACTACAGCGAATTAAGTAAAAACACACATAAGGAAAAGTTAAATAAAGAAACACTCAAAAACAAGCACATGCGCAAAAGAGCTGCACAATGAGTGAATGTAATTAGCGACTTCCGTGGTGGTTTTAATTGTCGGGGGTGGGACAGGAGTCCGTACGGCATGTGAAGTGCACACGCCGCCCTGGGCGGTCTCCATGGTTACCTCATATTCAATACGGCCCTGCATGGACTCTGGAATTGAGCAGCCTCCCTGTTTTTTTGCCTGTTGTTGTTGGGACTATCGAGTCTGATTGTTCTTCACCCCACGGTGGCAGACACATTAGTAAACACCCACAGCGACTTTCAATGCCATTGATTTTCACCTGTGCACAAACCTCTCCTCCTAATAGGCAATCTCAGTTGCCACAGGGACGGGGAGGGCGGGGGGGAGGCCTGGTGATGTCCAGAGCTTTTCACACCTGGCCAGACCGGGGCCGAGTGCCTCTCGTTCAACGGGGCCGAGTTGTTTTTTTTAGCAACATTAAACTCTCACACTCCGATGTGAGCCGTTTGAAGCCTGAGTTCACAAACATAAAGATTACATGGCAAACTGTCTGACCCTGAATACATCTGAAGGTGAACTGACAATTTGGCTGCGTTGTCAGTATAAACCCTCCACATTTGCAGAGGACATTAAATTCAGCAGAATTGATTTTACCTCTTGATATGTTGCCAAGAAAAGCTCCAAAATACTATGGAAGAGCAAAAAATTATGCCATTGACCTTTGACTTTGCTTTTTTTTTTTCTTTACTTTGACATTTTATTACATTATCGGTCAAATTATGACATTACTTGGTTTTATCACATTTTCGATCAAGTTAACAGTATATTTTATCAGGTGTTATTACATTTATGGCTGTTAGTCATCCAACCAGAAGCAAACTAACTCAACTTTAGGTGTAAGGCAGCTGATGTTATTTGAACTTCCAGCACACCAACATAAAGTTTTATTATTATTAATATTATTATTCTGCAGATTTTGTGATCCTATTATTTCACATAACATGGAAAACAGTGACACCGTGCAAGTCCTTGTGAGGCTGCCGAAACCCGTGCAAACTTTTCAGCAATAAGGAATAAGGAATATCCATCAGTTTTTCCACAATTAGTCAAATGCCTGAGCCAAAACATTTTCAAAACCGCAGTCGGCATTCCACAGATCCTGACAAATTGCCTTACTGCTTCATCTTCACCCAACATGGAAATTTTAGATGAATTTGAACAGAAATGTCAGCTGGTAAAACCTCCCTACATCAGCTTTAATGATTTCTGGGTAACAATGTCCTCAGATTTCAACCAGTTACTTCCGCTGCCATTTGGAGCCGCCGACATCTGGAGTTACCGAGTACAGCTTTCGATATCAGTCCCGTTGAGGATGGCGATCAATAACATGCATTATGCATGTTCTGTATGAATCCGGCACACGAAGTCCTGTAAACATACTGTATGGGAGACAAACGCATGTTTATCTAGACAGAGAATCTACGTGTTTGTCCATTTAGTCCTTATGGGGTCCTTTTAAGTGTTGGAGTGCATGATGAATGACAGTCACTCAGGCGGTCAGCTGTTTCCTCTTGGCTATAAATAGAGACGGAAAAAAAATACACAGTTTGACCAAGTGCCTAACAAGTCTGGTTCCACTTTATCTGCAGAATGTAAAGCAACGGTGGATGAATTTACATGACAGCACTCTGTATGTGTGCAAGTGTTAAAGCGGAGTGACTTGTGAGGAGCACGCTCTAAATGCTCCCCTCATCATCAGCCCATTTTCATCTTTTCATACCCCTGGGCAAGGAAAAAGGCATTACAGCTGAACCTCACTTATCCCAATGTCAGACATGCTGACATCCAGCCTTCAAGACAAATGGCTTGTTAACCAAGTGGGCTTTGTGAAGGAAATATTAAGTGAGGCAAAATATACATTATTTTAATTGCACACAATTGTGGGAATTACTTTATTTTGACTGGGGAAAAAAAGCAAAAAAAAAAAAAAAAAAAATCACATCATGCACAATTGATTGTACAGGACAGTTTTCAATTAATTCTGCTGCATCCTGCTGTTCACTCATAAGCAAGTTCACAGAATAGTGTGTAATAAGGCCTCTATGGGAAGGTTTCGCACTTATAGATTAGATTTATTCTCACCTAAAATTAAAATGAAACTGACATTCCCCTTAAAAAAAAAAAAAAAAAAAAAGGATTTCAGCCAAAATTAAGCTCAATTTCATCCTTCCAACCTGCTAATTGCATTTTAGATTTTTTTTTTTTTAAATCACTCAATACTTCTAAAATATGCAGGGCATCCAGTCTGTTAACATGTCATCATTCACCAGTAACACTAATGATCTAATAAGTAACAATAATAATCATTCAATAAATCAATCATTTAGCAGAAAAACTGTTACCTTTTACTGGTGGCAAATATGATAAAATGAAAATACAACTTTCAACAGCTGACCTGAACCCAAAGCTGTGCCGTCTCTGATAGCAGAAACCCAACCAGCTGCAGTACAAACGGTGGTAAGTCAAATCCTTTGGCAGGAACTCGTGGGTCCCACCTTTTACACTGATAGATTGCCGGAGCTGAGTTATGATCTGTCAGAGCCGAGCGGTTTTGATTTTTCCTGTCCTGCGTCCGGCCGTTCCCCACTGCCAATGTCCGCCTGAAATATTGATGGCAATTATCTGACATGCTGGTGGCCACACTGAGCTGCTGCTGTCTATTCTGGGAGACGACTTGTTACTTTGCATCATGGCATCACACATTTCATAACGCGTATTAGCGCTACTCTGTGAGATCTTGGGATGCGGCCGACTCAGATCTGATCCAGATCCAGCCGCTCAAGAAGACGATTCCCCAATTTGCTGTTCAATCTTCTTTTTTCTTTTGCTTGTTTGTTTTATTCATACTCCTTCTGGTAATGAGAAAAACACAGTGGCACGCATCTCAGTGTTGATAGATCATGCGAGTAGTAGTCGAAACAATCATAATCTTTCCATAATTAAATGCATGCAAACATGTCTGAGCATTTGCAATCTATAAAATTCATTAAGACGGTAAACATAAAGATTTCTGTTGTTGTTCGACTTGAAATAGTGAGTGGCTTTGTCACAATAATAAGACAGCACGCAGGTAGATAAATAAAGCTCTCGCAACTTTATTTTTCAAACATTAGAAAAACGTAAACAACTAATTATTAAGCAATTTTTTTCCTGTGGTGGCAGCATGCAGTGTATTTATAGCAGCAGTGAAACTTCTGAATGGCTATAGAAATACAATAAGAACACCACAAGAGCTCTGCACAGGCCGTGTAAACACCGCCGCTTTTCACTTTGATCAGGGCGGTGCATCTCCACAGACTGCATTTACATTTAGGGATACATTTAGTCTGTTTTATTGTGAAATTACAGCGCACACTGAGCGTCCGGGTGCGTTCACGCCTTGTTGTCTTGTTTAGTCTGTTTGAATCAAACTCTGGTGCTTTTACCTCGTTGTTGCAGTTCATTTGGACCACTGGGAAACGAGCAATCGACCAAAACAACCGCACCGAGCCCCGGTTGAGGAGGTATTTTGGGCTGAAAAAGCTTCCGTAGCCCAGCTGTGCATTACGGGTTCATAAAGGAATAATAATAAAAGAAGCAGCGTGGTGGTTTGGAGGAGTGACGATAGACATCACCTTCGAGCCCGAACCATCACTGCGATAAGTAAAAAATGCCAGAGCTGCTGCTGAGGCTCCACGTCCACGCCGGATATCGTACGGGCCAAATGTGTTTGTACAGTCAAATGAGAGATATCTGTCTGACCCCGGCCAATGAGCAAGCTCACAGCCACCAAACCAAATCGAATGATCAATGCAACAAACTTTCCATTATTCGGCCGATTCGGACCAAAGCAAACGGCCTGTGGGCGTGAGAGCAACCTTCAAAAAATCTATGACAGACGATTCAAAGAATCGCCTCTCATGGGGTAGCCCTAGTGAGATTGTTGTTGTTTACTTCATTTTGATAAGAATTTCTTCAGTTGAATCACATTTTGCCGCTCAGTTTGAGGATTTGACTCATTTTACACAGAAACTGCATTAAAAAAAGGATTTTTTCCCCCCACCCATCACTGAGGATTTAAACAGCAAATATAAAAGCTCATGAATTGAATATAGCCTGAACTACAATTGTATTACATCCTATAGCGATATATAGTTACAAAATGGATGTATTTGCATGAAAATGTTAGATTATTACTATAATATGGTATGTTTGGTCAAGTTGTCACAATGACATGAACTTGTGTTTCGCTGAATAGTAATCCAGTTGTTCTGTCTACTGATACGTTAGAAGTGGCACATCCTTTCGAAGTGTGTCAAGGTGAGATAAGAGGCACGGACTATTTTATTTTATTTATTCAGTTTATTATAGTTTATAGTTATTATAGTTTCCTGTCCTACGTCATCTTCTGCCTTGAACCGACAAAAAAGCACATGCCCCAAATTCCACCGGCGTAAGTTGCGTGGACTCGCACCCAAACACACTGAGACGGAGAAAACACACAGCTGGAGGTCAAAACAAAGTAGTAAAGCGAGAGGAGGCATTAGAGTGACAAAGGAGCCGAGCTGGAGGAGCTGTGGGGAGGAGGACAGCGGAGATGGAGATGCTAAGTAATGACCCACTTGTGGATAAAATATATTCACTGACAAAACAAGCAGAAGCAGTGGAAGGTGGTGACCATAAAATTAAAGAGGCAGAGTAGAGAAAAAGTAACAATGAAGTGCAAAAACAGGTCGAAAAAAGGCCCAGACCAATAAATCTTCAAAATGTAATAAAATGAGCAACTTAAGATTGCATCTGAACGTGAATTATGTGAAGATCAACCAGCGCTCCTTTAGCACAAATCGGTTAATGTGACAATAATACCAGCTGGATCATGTGACGATATCATGAAGTGACCTTGACCTTGTCACCCTGTTTGTCAAATGAACTCAGGTTAGGTTATAACATACCAAAAAAAATAACAATTTCATACTTAACACAAACCAAAGAATCATTTCATAGTAGTGTCCCCAGGCCCAAACTACTTTGAAAGGGGGCCCACTGCTCGGGTGTCGAGAACATGAAAAAGTTTGAAAACCTCTGATCTAGTTGCTTTCATAGACATGTTAATATTGTGCTATCCATATTAACATGCAATCTTTGTATTGGTTGTGCATGCATGAGACTGGGGTCTAACATCTCATCTAAATCAAAGAAAGAAAGATGAAAAGCTTGCCCAAAAACAGCGAGTTATAGTCCAGTAATTTTAGGCCAAAATTGGGGTCAACCTAGGACAAATTGCAAGAGAAGCAAACTCAACTGATTCTGTATCCTCAGTTTGTCCTGAGTGAGGGAAAAAAAGTCCCAAGGAATCCCTTTGGTGGAAAGTTTTGAAAATCACCTATATATGAGCATATAATACCAAAAAACAGCCTTTTTAACACACAGGGGAAAGGGGTTCAAAATTTTACCTTCAGATATCACTATAAAAATTCACAGGTTGATTACACACACAAAGACAAGAAAAAAAGTCAATTACAAGTTCTTTGAATTATTCTGTTTACACATGCATATCACACATTATCTGATTTGATATGCGCTAATTGGAATAAATGCCAGAACAGATATTTAAACAGTGAATTAAAAGGTCACTATATGTATAGTAACCTTGAATTAAAAGGGTACTATATAACAGTGAATTAAAAGGTTACTATATAGGCTATATAGTAACCTTTTAATTAATTTAATTTAACAACCGTTTATTCCAATTAGCACATGGAATGGAATGGAATTATTCCAATTCCATTTATTCCAATTAGCGCATATCAAATCGGATAATGTGTGATATGCATGTGTAAACAGAATAATTCAAAGAACTTGTAACTGACTTTTTTTCTTGTCTTTGTGTGTGTAATCAACTTGTGAAGTTTTATAGTGATATCTGAAAGTAAAATTTTGAACCCCTTTCACCTGTGTGTTAAAAAGGGTGTTTTTTTGGTATTATATGCTCATATATAGGTGATTTTCAAAACTTTCCACCAATGGGATTCCTTGGGACTTTTTTTCCCTCACTCAGGACAAACTGAGGATACAAAATCAGTTGCGTTTGCTTCTCTTGCAATTTGTCCTAGGTTTTTTCATAAAACGACTGGACTATTAGGTAGCAACTTTGGGTTAAGATTAGGCAACCAAAACCACTTGGCTGAGGTAAGATTTTGGTCATAGTTGCATAAGAAGAAGACTATAATGTAATTATGAAATAAACTGTAACCTGTTTTGTCATGTCAACAAGGCAAATGTTCACAGCCACGCACCACCCTGTCCTCCACACCCTCACTTTCCATCCAACTATCCTAATTCAGTGTCACTGAAAGAGCCGCCTGCTTCTAGTTTCTGTGGCAAAACAAATTTCTCTCATCTTTCATGCACGGAGCATGCATGTGCATTTCAACACATCCTGCTCATTTTTGCCAGACCGGTCGTCTTCTGGTTGACGCCGCATTGGCAGATTGCATTTTTGACCTGTGAAAATCGTTAGTCTAATTTTGTTGTAATCCACCGGTTTGTTTTCTTTATGGAGCAAAAGTCAATGTTCGTATTAAAAGTTTCATTTTCAAAAGCGACGCATCCGCTTTTGGAAAAGAAAATTTTACCTGACCCTGACGGCCGCTGCTCAATACATGCGCTAAACTGTTTGTGATTTGTAAGAACAGGGTTCAACATAGCTAATAACTTGATTAATAGTCAGCAGGGATGGGTGTCAGGATGTCTGACATTTAGATAAGTGTGGTTCCGTTTTCAAGCTAGCAATTATTTTGTCTGAGTGGGTGTCACATAATTTTAAACTGTGGATATATCATTTTGGAAACAGACTGTGAATGTACAGGTTTAATAGTGTGCAGGAAGTCCTGGCTGAGAATATCCATTCCCTTTCATCATCATAAGCCCCATATTCCAGCGTGCGCTTAGGGGACAAAAATGAATTGGTGCCCACACAAAAAAGCAGCACTATTTTTATCACTTACTGGGGAACTCATAACATTTACAGCGAGGCCAAAGTAAACTCAAGAGCCTACACTGAAGCTGTTTTATATTCAATTAGTGGACATCCTCCATGTATTGCTAAAGATGAGTTAAAAGAAGGTCAGGCCTCCATTTTATGCATGTCCAATATGAGTAATAAGGTTATTAATCCCCTCACGTGACCCAGAGGTAATGAATGTTCAATCGCTGTCTTTGCAAATGAAAAGAGGAGGCCGGCTATGAACCAGGAGAAGGGAAACGAAGAGGAGACAAAGAGAAGAGAAGACCGGGAGGAGAGAGGAGAAGATAGCAGCTGAGGAATAAAAAAAAAAAAAATGAAACTGAACGCAATAAAACTTCACAAAGTGTATTTTACATCATACGAGAGTTCCTCCGTTTGAAGGCTCTATTAACTCCGAGCCGATGATAATCTGCTCCTGCCGAATTTCCCCACTGCAGACTTGACACACTCCTGAAAGCCACTGCGACATGATTAGCGAATGACCTAACACATGACCTTCCATAATTGCCTGCATTAGCTGCCCCGGCACAGACCCTTGACATCACCATGTGGATGTCTTAGATGGGAAAGTCCTCTGGGTAACTGGAGACACTGACCAAAACAGAGCCCGAGCGGAGGAATTAATAATATTGTAATCAAGCGTCAAAACCGTGACATTATGCATGCACAGTGGGAGCACATCCCCTATCGTGGCTAACCAGCATGTCAGCCGCTACCCCAGAGGGGGCGGGGCCGCGGGACTCGCAGCCACTGTCTGTCAGGATCCAACAACAAGGTCAACTGCCGTTTAGTGGCGCAGCGTTCCTCGAATGCCAGTAAAACAGATCCCTCTGCCCAGGCTCCTGACCTTGTCTTGTTTAATGAAATGTAGTGACCATGCGTAACTTCTCAGCCTGTTAAACAGCCTGTGGACCCGCCTGCATGTGAGCGATGCCGACTGTGATTCCTGCCCACTGGTCTGTGATACTTAACGGCGGGAGGGGAAGGGCCGGCGCCGACGAGCGTGCATGAATAATATCCGTGCGTTAGAGGGGATGGCTGATTGGAGAGATTTGAAATGTGGCAATCATAATAGGTAGTGAAATATTACCCGAAGTGAGCGATGCCACCGGTAGCGAAGGGGTGGGGTGGGGAGGGGGGGGCGTTGCAATAAAATTTTGAGATTTCCATCCCTCTGCTGCATCAACCTCCCTAATCACATATGCTGACAATGGCAAAGGCTAGCAAAACACTGCGAGCTGCACTTGCATGATAATAGCCCATTGATCCTCTCTCTCTTTCGCTCTCCGTCTCCTCTTCTTGCACACTCCCACTGTAAACACTCTTCACACCTTTCCACACACACACACACACACACAAGACCGGACGTTGCTGCAGGAGGATGAGCCTCCTTTGGCTCTGTGGGAAATGAGCACTCTGAATGCAAACCAGGCATGCTAACAAACACTCGCGCATGATTGCTTGATGCATTTTCAGATGACAGGAAGCAGTCCATGATGGATTAGTGTGATCCAAATCGACAATTAATCCACTCACTCATTTTTTTTTTTTTTTTTTTAATTTGGCCAGAATTCACCCCAGTGGACTGAGGCTCAGTGGTCGCCTGCATGGCTCCTTATTTACAGTTGGGACTAAAAACTGCCATGCATTTTCACTTTGTGTAATATCTTTAGATTATAGAATTATTCAGGGTGAGACAGATATATTGGTCGTGCGTTTATCAGGTCGATATTGGCCTCTCAATATCGATGACAAAGAGTTTAACAGCCTCGCTGGAGTCCTGTTTAGAGCCCAGAGTGGTTATATGGGCTGTGTGAGCAAATGACTGAGTTTGCAGCAGCGGAGTAAATCCCTCTCAAAACTAAATTATGCAAAAACTGCGCTTGCCGTATACTTTGGGAACTTTACTGAGTCAACTTTACGGGAGCCCGGCCTCATTCTGCAACACCTTAATGCAGTGTTTTCGTCATTAAGGCGTGTCTTGGCTTTTTCGGATTTGCACACCGTTGCAGTGCTGGTGTAGCTCCGCAGGAAGTTACATGTGTCGTAAATAGATCTGAATACTAATTGCAGGCTCAGCAGATGCAATAATGCACAGGACACTGTGGTAAATGTGTTTCTGGCACCACGGGCATATGATTGATTAATCACACTTTGCCTGTTATATTACTATGTCATTACAGCCTAATGCTATCACTGGTGGGGGCTAAAAATCTGATATTGGCCTGTCAGGGCTGCCTACTGTTAATATGATGGACTATAGGATAAGGTTTAATGAATTCAGCATCATACGGGAGGAGGGAGGTTCTGTGGATTTTCATGGCATGAAAAAGAGCAAAAGCACTCAGATGCATCAGAAAAATAATGACGCTTAATTCAAAGTGAGGCTCATTGTGCCGAAACGTCAAGAAGTAAATAGGTGCCTTTCGCAAGATTCACCATGTGGGATTGTAATGGCAAGGAAATGGTAAATAACAGCACAATACTGAACATATGAGTAGTTACGGAAATATGCGTCGGTTTTCGTATCAATCTGTGAAAACTTTGAACTATTAGACAAACATCTTAAGTCAGCTACCAATGTCAGCTGATGAGCCAAACGCCGGGCTTTCTTGGATGTTCTTCTGGTGAGTTTAAGCGAGTATTCCCACGGCGTGTGCCTCATCTCATTGCAACATTAGCCTTGAAAAGGAGGGAGGGGGAAAAAAATACTTTGAATGTAATGTAATTTAGCCCGCCATGTCAGTCTCCTTGATGGCTGCATCCATCATTGTCAACAAAGGGTACATCAATGCAGACCCCAAGGTTTTGCCAAAGGATACTTGGAATGTGAATGTCTCACTCAGGTGTCTGAAAACATTGTGGGTAGCAACAGACGAGTCTAAGTGAAAGTGGCAGGGAACACCATGCCCTCCTTATTTTGAACAAGGAACATCTTTCTGACTGAAAACCTCATAGATGCAGACGTACAAGTTATGAAATGCCCGGCAGATGGAAGGGGGAAAGAAAAAAAAAGAAAGTTTTGAGGTTTGGGTTTACTATTTACTATAGGCATCAGGGTAAGCTGTAATATTTTCCATATCATCCACTCGGCGAACAGGCTTATAAAAAGAAGGTCTGCTTGTGTTTTGTTTACTGTTGACATTTAAGCAGGGTAATGGCTAAGTCCTGATATTCAGTCGGGGGCTAGTTTATCATATTTCATTAGTGCGGCTCATTAGGATCAGATGAAGGCCTGCATCACGCATTTCAGAGGAGCCTCCACAGTCAGTGGTTGAGTGATGTCTGTGGCTTCTCTCCCACCTACAACTTGATGTCAAAAATATATAAATAACTAAAAAAAAAAAAAAAAAAAAACATCAAAGATTTTTACCTGCCTTTCATCATTTTCAGGTTGGCAATTTCACAAACCAGTCAATTAGGGCTCATTAAAGGCGTCACACTGCGGCTGTTCCATATCCAGACAGTTATCTGATCCTTACAGGAGTTAGTTGTACTTGGTGTGTTTTATTAGATTCAGTTTATGAGCATTTCATTACTATTGCTGTCCTAACCTTGATCAAACAGTGGCTGCAGTCAGATTTGTTTTACAGCAACACTGACCCTGTTGGCACAGAGGTTTTATTGTGTGTGGGCCTCGTTTCATTAACAAATTATCCCCAACCCTTGCATTTTATGAAATCCCTTCTCTTCGCAGGATAATGAGATAGTCACTTCCTTATTAAGCAAAGGACAGCATAAAAATTGACGTCACAAACACACACAAAAACCTCTGCAGATTCCATTACGGTCTCCATTTTTCACAACAGGAGGAAAGTAGCAGACTTGCAAATAAACGAAGATGAAGAAAATGAAATCGCAGCTGAAATTGTTGAATTCAGTCCACGGTGAGTTTTTCTTCACAAATTGCAGCCACGGCAGATTGACGCAGGATTAAAATCACTGATGATCTCTGCGGTTATTACAAATCACCAAATGTTCCCAAGTTAGTTCTGTGTGAGTTGCACTCCTAAAGTATGTCTTGTTAGTCATTTATGCAACTTGCAACGTGCAGTTTCGATGATTGGCAAGGTTCACATTTCAAAATGAGTCCATCAGAGAGAGATGGCACTCATACTGTCAGGATCCTCCAGCTCCACATGTTGGATTTTCACCAAAAGTTAATAATTTCTTCTATGCCCCATTACCAACATATTTCACATGAGGAGATGCACACATTTGCCTGTAATGGGACATGAAATTCCTCTTCAAATTTAGCTATTTTGGGAATCAGCCATATATTTCTTAAGTAGCCATTCTGCTACTGTACCAAGTTTTGGAAAAATTGGCAGGATGGATATGCATAAACTGAAAATGAGCTCTCCTCTGCACCCATGCTGTTATAATTGGATCAATAACGGAGCTTTTGCCTCTTCTTAGGTCTACTGATCGGTACACAACGTTGGAAAGTGCATGTTGCATGAATCTATTTGGAAGTTAAAGAGTCACTAAATTTCTCGGAAGCCCGACCTCTAATGGTGAAAACCTTCGTTGGGTTGAGCGTGTTTTTCCTTCTAGTAATAAAACAGCATGAGGTCTGTTTGTTTGAACAAACAGATCTGAGATAATGTCTCCCGTCAGCAATGTTGCTTTGTGTTTTACAGACTGTCATTCCACAGATCTTTTAAAAAATGCTGGTGAAAACCTCCTTCTGTGTTATGTACAATAGGGACGGATTTTCTTGCCATAATAACAATGCACCACATTGAATTGACAGAGTTCTGTATAAAGCTGACGTTAGCTTTGTACATGAGGTCAAGACAACTTTTTGAAGACATCACCTGTCATTAATATTGACCTAGGTTTGATGTCACCACCTGTTGGACTCCATGGGTGGAGACATCACCTGCCACCAAACACTAGGCACCTTATTTTTCCACCATTAGAGATTCGGCTTCACAGAGATTTGGGTTTGGGGTTTTGTTGGCCGGACGGCACGGCGCAGCCAACCCAACAAATGCAAAAGTTAACCTGAGTGATGAAGTTATACTATTGGTCAGTCGAGTGTTGGAGTTTCCCCATTAGCTCTTAGCGCCATTGCTCTTTCAAAATGAATTAGCGTGAAGTTTTCTTTTACATCCTTATGGGGTTGTTTACAGTGGTTCCACTCGTTGACTGCAGGCCATTCCAAATGCATTGCAGGCTAAGGCAACAAGACCAACTCCAAATAGCTGCTGCACATGAACAACATGAGTGCAACTCAGAGTTTTGCTGAGAAATGTATTCTTTTACATGGACACATTATCCACTACAATACAAGTTTTTCGAGTCTCACTTTGCCATTGCCTGGTTGTACACAGAGCTGTGAATAACAAGCTTAACTCTACTTAATTGTTCAATAAGCCTCCACACACGGCTCACTTGCAGTTGTGAAAAAAAAAAAAAAAAGTGGACAATTAAGTGGAATTAAAATGGTGTATTTTTTTAAAAAATGCAGAGGTTGCCAGTATTTTTTTAATTTCATCTTGCTTCGAACCTTGAGCGGAAGCCCAAAATGATATCAAAAAAACCTACCAGCTACTATCCACAACTTTTGCCTGATGGGAAATCACAAAAGGCGAGCAGAGTAGAGTTGTTCCTCTTTAAATGCCTCATAGTGAACAAGCCGCACCCACTGCCACTCCTCCCTCAGCCAGCTTTAAAGTTTTTCCCATGACCAGCCTCTCTCCGCATGGTGCTGTACAAAACATTTCCCAATATTATGAGCAAAAGCACCATCCCTGTCCAGCTCCACTGGCGGTGGCAAAACTTGACACCAATTATGAAAATGATGCATGGCTGAGAATTGAAACAAACAGTGGTATTTTCCAAAAGGCTGTACCTACCTCAGGTGTCCTCGGCTGACAAAATAAAAACACTTTTGCAGTCCGAGTCATTAATATTTTACGGTAGTTTGGGATAATTCATGTCATTTTTTTTTTTTTTTCAAATTAAATTATCAACTTCAGCTAATGGCTCATTCCCCAAAATGGATATTCAGTGTTTTCATTTCCAACCCCGTGTTCCCCCGCAGCTGTCCTCTTACAGAGCTAATTTGGGCCGTCCCTTTGAAGACTGTTAATGTGTACCCTCTGCCGGTTTGTCAATTTCTGTGACTTTTGTCTTATATTGGTTCCACCTTGAACTGGTTCCTTGGCCCACTGCGAGGCAGGAGGCAGATTAATGCCACTCCTTTGAAATCGCCGTCACATGGCAGCAGCACCAACTCAACCATGAAAATAAATCTCAAGTTTGCCATCTGTCACCAGGTTGACTAATGTCCAGAGCCAAAAACTAGCCTTGATTTTTACCCAAACTGAAAGGAGAGGGGAGAGACACAAAGACTAGTTGACTGATATTACCCCCGTGCAACTTGCTTGTCCAATCCACAGACAAAATATCCAACAAGACAGGCTTCCGACAGGTTTGAAGGAATTTTTTTTATTAGTTTCCCCTGTTCCAAATAAACGACGACATGGCTGCCGGTGAAGGGAAGGGACTCAAGTCAACACTGTCTTGTGTGAAGATTGCTTTAATTAACTCTTGAATAAAGACTAATTCAGAGTCCATGCATGCACGGAACTGACGAGTGATTTATGATACAACCAGCCTGTTACACAATCACAAACATGTATTCCTATGAAATCAATAAGCTCCAGGCGAGGCCCCTTTTCCAGGAAGGCATTGTCTTTGAAAACAAGAAGGTATAATTAGATTCCTCATTCCTATATTTATCCTTATGCGCAAGAACATGGATGATGAGAACAAACATGCTTGGGCCAATTGGCGTTATGATTATGATTATTATTATTATTATTATTATTATTATGGCATTTGTTTCATTTTAATGAACCTATTGAAGACGGCTCTGTGGCTAGGCGGGAGGATATATATATATATATATATATATATATATATATATATTATTTATATATGTACAGTACACACAGTGACTTCTGATAATGCCAGCTGTCTTTGTCATAAACATAATGAGATGCAAATTGACGTTGTCACAAATAATCAGCCATGGCAAGGTGCTGCAAAGAATTACGGAGAGAAAAGGTGCTTTTTACCTCCATATGTTTCAGACGCTTATAGATGTGCGGTGAATTTTTAAGTCCGCCTCGACTCTGCAGTTTGCTGTGGTTGTGTGCCTCCGAGATGCATGATGATAACGCGCCGCCGAGTGAAAGACAGTGTTTATTTCAGTGCTGCGGGTGCACATTACAGACCACTGGGAAGCCCGCTGCTGACAGGTTTATGGATCTGTGCGAAGGTCCTCGGCAAACCAAGGCAAACTCGGTTTATTTGCCCATAGAAGTGAAAGGCTGTGATACCAAACAGAAGTCTTAAATGTACACATTGTTTGCCTGGAAATCCTTGGAGAGAGCTGTGTTTCTTTCTTTCAGGCTGGATTTGAGAACGAGCAAACACACCCACTGTGTTACCCACAATGTGTGTGTGTGTGTGTATGTGTGTGTGCCCGAACGAAATGCATGTGTGCTGCTGTGTTTGCGCTCGCCCATTTATGAGTATGCAAATGCTCGTATAGTGTTTAAACCCTATATGTGATGTTTCGGGGCCTATGTGTGCTTTATGTGTTCATTTATCTCTAAGCGTGCACATTGCAATTGTGTGCATGTGTGTGTAGATGAGTGAGAAGTGTGTGTGTGGGCGAGGCACATTTGGGGGATTTTGGGGTATCATGTTGCATGGGATCTGACTACGAGTGCAAACAAATCCACACATATCGCCTCTGCGAGTAGCAATGCTCTTAATTATTGATGAGGAAGCATTGATTTCATGAATTAGCAAACAAAGGCGAGGCTTTAGATGTAACAGCAGTGTGGAGTGATAGACTTGTTGAGGGGGAAAAGGGTTTGCAAGGAGCCACACAGCAAAAAATCTGTCTTGACAAGTCATTTAGACTCATATGCAGTGTCAAAAAGGTAAGAATAAGAATAAATCCATCAGTGGGATGAGATAATCCCACTTGTTTTCAGTGCTAATCACCTTGATTCCAGATTTTTTTTTTTTTTTTTTTAAATAGAATCATTTTCTTGATACTAGTGGGCTGATCTGCCATTATTTATTAACATATCTATACATTTTTTTTAGGATTTTTTTTTTTTTTTTTTTTGATGTGCCTAACACTAACAATCCAGGGCCGGATTTGACAAAAAAAAAAAAAAAAAATCAGTGTCAATTTATTTTATTTTATTTTATTTATTTATTTGTTGTTGTTTTTTTGTCAAAATTTAAAAACAACACCTATGTTAACTGTCAAAATAAAATAAATAAAAAAAAAAAAATTAAAAACAACACAAAAGCTTCTAAATGTCCCACTCTTGAAACTTTTTCTTCATATGGCCATATGAGCACTGAACTATTGCAACTTGAAACCTGAAAACTCGCGGTCCATGTGTAAAATATTACCAAGGGGGCTTACCTCCATTTAAAAACATACCTCTCAGCTACTCTAATAGCTGTCGTTCATTTATTCATGTCCTCAAATTGTACTTATTGAGTACAATTGAGCACATGTGCCTGTGGTGACAAACGTCAGATTCATACCGCCCGTTTGACGGCAGCAATTAAAGAAGAGACGGGCTAATATACAGTATGTGTATGCAACAGTGTGTTCCAGTGCCGCTGAGCCATGTCACATTAGCGCTGGGCGGATTCAAAAGACACTGGCAAGCTTTTAGGAATTACATGAGTGATTAAAGTGAGTTCGGTAATTCAAATGTCACACGTATGAGTATTTCTGAAGTGACGTGCTAAACTAGCCCGAGGGACCAGATGGCGAACACCACTTCAGTTACCACGGCGAGGGAGACGGGACGCTCGCAGCACTCGCGCTTTACTTCAATTTCGCCCTGTCACACGAAATGCTTTTATTTCCACCGTGCAGTTTATTAATGCGCGGAGAAGACGTTTTGGGCTGATGTTTACCTCGCATCAAATTTATGAAATTCCACTTAAGCACCGTGGCAATCCTTTAAGAGGGTAAAGCCATTACAGATAATTACAGATTAGTCCCGAATGTAAAATCCATATTAGTGTGATAGAATGAGAAAAACAAGTCTATTTAAAATGAACAAATAAGAGAAAAAAAAAAGTTTTGCACAGCTTGTTGATGTAATGAAATGGCTTCTACTCAATATCACAGCAGCGAGCGGCTCAGTTTGCATGGGCTGTGCAAAGTTTTGATCCGTATTTGTTTTCTTGCATCATATTCAAACTTTTACTCTCAATTAAAAACACTTTAGCTAGTTGAATGCAAGATTAAATGTTTCCTCACATGGGCACGGCGCTATTCTTCCACATACCTGCTTTTGGAAATCCTCAGGTGTGTGAGGGACCTGCCGCTTTAACACAGGTAGAATTGATGTGGTGCAACTTCAAAATAAAGGCGGGGGAGGTGACAAAGGACGGGGTAGCAATCAACAGAAAAGAGGCGATAAACCAAATGCATAACGTGAAATATGGAGGCCCATCTCCCCGCCCATAATGCATCAGGTTTGTGGAAATTGTGGCGTTCGAGTGCCCGTATACAACGCAGGAATCAACTTTTACGGCTGTTTGGATTGACGTTAACAGATGGCAGCGTCGCTCGTTTGTTCCAACTTATTTATCTGTGCGGCGGCAAAGACGCAGGAAAGTCAGCGCAGCAGTTAAATGAAACCACTTTGCATTGCAAAAGGATGCCACGAGGACACCTGCAATTAGCCGTGTTGTAGCAGTTCCGCGACATACCTTTAATCAGAGGGAAGCACCGTATTAATCATCTTTCAATGTGCAGGATGTGTGTTTTTTTTTTTTTTTTTTCCCTTTCCCACCTGCTCCCGTGATATCGTGCTGTGTCATAGCCTTTTGCTGCCGGACCATTCATCTTCCGAGGGTGTGAAGGTTAAAGCCTGCCCACCAGACCGCCACGCCGCACCACGCCGCTGCATGAGGACGCGTGTCACGCCTGGGTCGCACGCCGCTGCTCTAGCTGCTGTGGTGTGAAAACATTTACAGTTTACGAGGCCGCTGGGAAGCCGCCTTTACAGTGCCGGCTTGGTTTCCTCCCCGCAGCGTTTGGACAGGAAGGCAAGAGAGAGACTCCATGCTCAGGCCACAAGCAAACTGATTTATTCGTTAATTTATTTATTTAGGGTGGTATAATTATTAGCTGTCATTATGATTGATTGGCTGATTGTCATAGTGGCAAACCCGTTGTACAGTTTTGAGATACAGTGTGGGGCTTTCTATGCAGAAAAAAAAGGCCTTTATTTTTTGAGCTGCTCTAGAATTGCAATGGTTAGAGATTTTGGCACCGTGGATCATTTCTTTCTTCATTTTGTTGTATTTAGAGAACATGACAGCCAAATTGGCACAATGTACCCACAAAAACTGCTGTAGCTCATTATCCCCCCCCAAAAAAGAAAAAAAAAATCTAAATTAGACTTTTTTAAAAAATATATTTTTTACATATATTGTCAGAAAAAGCACATCAGAAAGCAGACAACATTTATTTATTTATTTTTTATTACATTTGTGATATCTATATAGGTATAATTTCCTCAATAGTTGCTGAAGGTCATTTTTATATTTTATACATAAATTGCTGAAAAGTGGGCAGCATCTATCTATCTATTTATTTATTTAATTATTTTACATTTATGATATCTGGATAGGTATAATTTACCCTGTAGCTGCTGTAGGTTATCAGTATATTAATAAACAAACAAGTTTTTTTTGTTTTTTTTTATAAAATACATTTTATACGTAAAGTGTTGAAAACAAGTTTCAGAAACTGGATTTTGATTCGAAAATTTTCCTTTATGAAGCTGTCCTTTGCTACTTTCAAAAAAAGTTTTGAACTATATTTCTAGCAGTTGTAGCTTTTGAGATATTCTAAATTTTTTTTGTCAGTTAAAATTACGCGAAATGTTGCCCATTTTTGCTTTTGGATGAATAATTTGGACCTTATAACGCTGCTGCTGCTGAATCTGAATGCTTTATGTTGCTTCACGTTTCTCATCTAGAGGCATGAAACTACTTTATTTTGTGGCACGAGCGGCAGTGAAAGAGTTCGATGCTTTGAATACTTTTTCAAACCATCGAAAAATGTGAGTGCACTCTGATCTGCAAAGACTGGACCATGTGGGCTCTTTTTTGTTTGCTGATCAGACTTTAGGGGGAAAAACACTGGGCCAATCAGATCCGCCAAAAAGCTGGATTTGAGCTGCCTGTCTGAACATAGCGAGTGTCCATTTTTTTTTTTTTTTCCGTTCTGAGAGCTTAGCATGTTTTGAGCGGATCGACTGCCAAGCACCAGGAATTATAAATAATCCAACTTTTGGTAAAAGAGCACCACGCTTCAAATGAGTTTTCAATAGTCGCTTAGCAACAACAAGAGCCGTGACCATCACCTCCCACGTGCAACCAATTAGCACTGCCAGCTAAAAAAGTGGCGCCCGGCGGACACGGGGCCGCGCGGTCCCCCCCACGTTGGCGTCCGCTCACCCCATTACACGAGCCGCTCTCACAGGTCAGGGCGGCTGATTAGTGGTAAATAAAAAAGTCACACACATCCTGTTTTATCACATTCAGCTTATTAGTGCTGCAATTAAAAATTTGTCCTTAAGTGTGTGAGGGGACGGGAGGCAAAACAGAAGGAGCCGAGGGAGGAAACAAACATGCATAGATAGATAAATAGACTGCATTTGGCTTATATTCAATATTAATCTTGTTTTTCTGAAAGAAAACTATTTTTGAGTGTCATTTTCTTGATCATAGTGTACTAATCTGCCTTATTCTGCCTGGTTTCAACAAGAGATTGCACCATATTTGATTTTTTGCCGATATTTTCCAACTCTTGCCAGTACATGGACATACTATTTTCCACTTAATTGCTGTGGTGAAATTAGCGTTTTACTATGCCTGTGCTTACTGTGAAGGCCCACTGGCAGATGCACAACGCTTTTCAAAATGTACACATTTTATAACTATTTTCTTTCAATCAAAACTGCAAGATTCATCCTCCTGAAACGGGACTGGATGATGCTCTGCCTGAGAAAATCCTGACAACAGACACAGATTTGATCTATTTCTAATATTAGCATGTCATATCTGCATAAGTCTCGATTTCAGGCCGATGCCGATATTTCGCTTCTGAATTTCGAACTGATGATGCGCCGATTGTTATTGTGCGTCCCTAGTTTCACCATATTTATCCTTGCTCCCAGAGGAAATCCTGTGAAACAAGTGAAATTGCATGGGATTATCTCATCCCGCTGGCCGATTTTTCCACTTGTTTTAAGGAAAAACAAGGTTTCAACGGTGAATTCAAGGCAAGAAAAGGGGCTTTTTTTTTTGGCGGTGTGCAAGATAGATAGAGCCGGTTTGTCATTTGCCTCGCGCTCTGTAGATCGCTCCTCATAATCATGCTCTTCTTTTAGGGCCACATTACCATGGTACACACCCTACAGGCTGTCTGATTTCTCAAAGGGCCTTTGCATATTGAATCAAATCAAGTGAAACAGAGCCAGCACAACTTAATGGGAAACGCTGCTCCTCCCGACAGGCAGGAAGGCGCTGTCATCATTTTAGCAGATCACACAGTCCTCTGCCTGACCACTAAATATTCAGTCAAACATTCGCTCTTTATTGACTAAACTTGCAGGGGAAAGGCGCGGCTGATTTGGATATGAAAGGAGCTGAAATTGATTATAAAACGGTATTCAAAAAACTGATTGCATAAGAGGAGCGCCCGGGTTCATGGCGTACTTGTAGCTGAGCTGCTTTGCAATTAATATCGGGGGGAAGGGACTATGAAGGCCTTACTGGGACGCACAACACAGGCTTCGTTCCACTTCCTCTAACTCTGTGATCTAACCACGGTTCGCAGGAAGAGCAGACCCTCGTTCTTGCTATACATTAAAGGAAACCCTCCGACATTCTGGCACTATTCGGGATCATCAGCGTTTGCTCGGAAAACCGCAGCATTTTGTTTGTGTGTTGTTTGCTCTCTGTATGTATGGTGAACCCCTTTTCAAGAGGCTATCCAGTTGAGAAAAACTTGAGAGTGATATCCTTTACTCATGTATTGTAACTCGTGTACTTGTGTGATGTGGCTGAACTGAGTTTTGGTCTGTGGAGATTTCAATTGCTTTTATATCTACAATGCAAAAAATATCCATTTTTAGTCTAATATCCAGGCCTGAGATCTAGATTTTCTTCAAAAAAAAAGTTAAGTGAATTAAAAAAAAAAAAAAAAAAAATCTGCCAGTGGGATGAGATAATCTCACTCGTTTCCAGTGCTAATCACCTCCAATCAACAACTCCAGACGTTTGTTGAATCCTTTGTCATTTTCTTGATCCTAGTCAGCTCATCTGCCTTACTCTGCCTTGTTACTCTGCCTGGTTGATTATATCATCCCACTGAGACATTTTTCACTAAATTTGAACGCTGAATAGGACATAGAAGTGGACTCGAGTCACATGACTTGGACTCAAGACACTAATTTGACTTTGATTCGACAAAATCAATCAAGACTTGCATCTTGACTTTGACTTGAACATCAGTGACTCGTTTGGTCTCGGAAAAACTTGGTCCCCCAGCGTCCTCAAAGCCAGAGATTAAAAATCATGCAAATATCTGTTTACACCACAAGGTTGCCAAGGAGCTAGTAGGCACTCACCTGTCGCTGTCTCCTGGACTGTCTTGCTCCACTCTTCCCTGTCTGTCTGCAGCGGCTGGAGCGAGCTTGCTGATATTCGCCGACAGCACTCAGCAATGACACTTTCTTTGGCCAGGTGCGTTAATTTGGAGCAAAGAGGTGCAGTGATGAGGTTGTGCTTTGACAAAATCCTTGAGGACGAGCCACATAGTGCTTTAATTAACCAATCAGAATCAAGACTTCAACATAGCTGTATAATAATTTGCACATACAGGCCAGGCAGAGGTAAAATAAATGATGAAATGATGAAATTAACATTGGTAAAGAGGACATTATGGCTTGTTAAGGACCCAAAGCTCACAGTTTAGGACTTGAGACTTGTGATTTGCAAAAATAATGACTTGATCCCACTATTAGATTTTTGTTTTTTTTGTTTTTTTTTTGCAGAGGATCATGCTCTTTCTTCATGATGGACTGGCAGCAGACTCTGATATTTACCTCTTTTGTTTTAGAGAGCTGAACGGCTCCCTGTTATCATCTCCATTAGGACCCACATTAGGCCAGATCCCTGCAACATATGAAAAGCAAACAACAAAACAACAAATCTACACCAGAAATCCACGATGCATTACCTCTAACTGCTTTTTTTTTTTTTTTTTTTTTAACAGCGTTAAAGTGTTACATGGTGGATTAAACCCTTAAATGGCTTATAACAACATGACCTGCATTGTTTGGTGAGAAGAAAATGTGTTTTGAATGTAATCGGAGCTCGTCTGAAACTGTTCTCGTCTCCAGGCTTCCAGTAATAATAACAATAATAATAAAAAAAATGCTGGATTTTAATGCAAGGAAATTCTGCATGAGCTTGCAGTGTGACAGAAGGGACTGGGTATGAAACGTTAGATACAAAGCAATTATCTGCCTTTTATACCTCTGAACAGTTTTTTCCCATTTTTTTATTTTATTTTATTTATTTATTTATTTTTACAGCACTTGCTATTACTCTTGCGCTGCTATCAAGGACAATCAATATTAATGCTGTTTTTCCTGGCAGAAAGGAGGACAGCATTTGTGACCTTAATTGCTTGGCTGGAATATTTCATTAAATTGAATTATTTGTGGATAGAATAATGTTATTAAAGCTAACAGGGATGCGGGCTGAGGGACAACCGCAAAGAAATCCATCGTAATAAGTTGTTTAATGTGACGGCGTAAACCTTATTTTCCTTTAAAGAAGTGGAAATCTGTCAGCTGTGTCGGATAACTTTTTGTATTTCCAATGCAAACCAGATTATTTCAGGACTCCAGTGCACCTTAACTCTAAATATGAAAATGAATAACTTAAAATGAATGGTTTTTTTTTGTTTGTTTGTTTGTTTTTGCATTGCTGCTGCTGCATTGCATTCTCAGTGTTAAATATTTACACGTATTTTGCTGATTCCGGTGGGATGAGATAATTCCACTTGTTCTCAACTTGTTTTTTTTTTTTTTTTTTTTCTGGGAACAAGTACAAATATGTTGAAACAAGGCAGAATAAGGCAGATCGGCCCACCAGGATCAAGAAAATACCACCTGATTTAAGAAAATGCTGGACATGAGTTGATTAGTGTTGGAAACAAATGGGATTATCTCATTCCACTGGTGGATTTTTTTACCTTCTTTGGAGAAAAACAAGACTGTCACTCTGAGTATGAGACTAAATGACTTGTTAAGATGGGGACTTTTCCCTTAGTTTGCTTAGGCATTGGTTGGGTGGCACAGGAAAAGGACGAGAGTGAGAATAAACGGCTTGTTACAATGGAGATTTTATTTATTTATTTATTTGTCCCGCAGTGAGGTGACCAGATTAGATTTGTTTAGACAGTGTAATCATTTGCTGTCACCGGCTGTCACACTAAGGGCGCATTTCCAGCTCAACAAGTCTGGGTGCTGCAACAAGTTTGCAACAGGGACGCTCCTCTTCCACCACCGCCGCCGCCACCGCCGCTGCTCCTGCTGCTGCTGACTCGGCCTGTTTTTGTGATGGCATTGTTTAGTTGCAGTGCGGGATGCGTTTGTCGCAGGAGACATCAGCGATGGAGGAGGCTGATGTCTTCTGCGTTGTTTGTGTCTGAAGCGGCTGTCAATGCGCTGCTCCTCTCTGTCTGGCTCTCCCTCACGTCTGCTGTTCTGCTCTCAGCGTGTGACGTTGAGTACGTGTCGCATGGTTAGTGACAGAAAAAAGCAAAAACAAAAAACAAAAAAAAAAAAAATTGAAATCTAAACACCAATAAGAGAAATCTAACACATGGACACATTCTGTATGGCCTTATCCCAAAGCAATGTTCTTATATCATGTTAAATATATGGTTATATATGGACAGACAGTATATTAAAACATATTGTCCTTATGTGATCATATATATCCACCCATACCTGCTCAACATACTTGGTGGCTGGTGCTGCATATGTTAGACTTACATATCCATACCAATGTGGCAAATGCAAAATACATTTCATTTATGGAATAGATATACATAATCAATGTATAGAAATACCCCATATGTACATTTATTATATTTCCAGAGTTGTCAAAATCAGTTATATTTTCAAAAATGTAATTTTAACCTCTTTAGCTCTGTTGCTCCCACGGGTGGCTGTGTCATCGCTGCATGGCCGAGCTCTTGTTCAAATCCACCCAACTTTATTTTAAATTCCAGAGGAGCTCCCAGTGTGTCCAAAGATATCATAAACGTCCTGCTGAATTACAGGGAAATGTATGTAGAGAATTACATCATGCGCTGCATATGATGTAATGCTGCAGCCATAAAACAATGGCATCTTGGCTTTGAATATATCAGTCAATATAAGTGCGATGAGCTTCAATGAGCACTGCAGTGCTGCTGTGCGATATGGATTTTTTTTTTTCTAAGCTATTTAAGGCGGATTTTAAGGGAAAGGGATAAATCATATTTAAAACCACATGCACACAATGTAGTTTAAATCTGAAAAGATCGTATTGGATGTCTTATTGGATATTGTATGCATGGACAAATCCGATTTGAGCTGCCTGAAGTTCTCTCTCCTAGGTGGCCTCCTTCCTTCCCTCTAAATTCAAATTCCTGGCGCAGGGAGGAGAACCTCAGAAATCAAATTCCTTCTGTCTCAGGCTCTGACTTTCCCTCTCTCGCCCGCTAATTTGGCATGTGGGTTCGTGCGGCGGGGTCAGCGGCTGGGCCAGGCCGCCGTGGTGGCGGCGGCAGCAGGGCCGCGCGCTCCCTGTCGGTACGACCTCAGCTCTGCGCCGAGGTTCATCGTCCCACGTCGGGAACCACAGAAAGCCCTACCAGCTCATGTAAATGGGATCCTGTTTGGATTCCCCCAGCAGCTGTGTGGTTTGCCAACACAAACACACACACACACACACACACATACACACACACACACCAATTATGTTCGTGATGATTTTGAATGCAGGCTACCGACTGCCAGGGTTCTCCCACAGAATTAAGTCGTTTGGTGCTGACAACATAACAACAAACAGTGGTCACTTTCTGCTCAGCGGCGATGATTGAGGGGGCGGGCGACTGTTGTTGTGCGACAGCAATCAGAGAGAAAAAGGGACCGCCGTCCTCCCAAGATCTGTTTATGGTGCACACACAGCTAGGGAAAGAGCAGATCGATGCAGGCTACACGCTGGCTCCCATTTCCCTAAGAGGAGAGTGATGATAGTCATCATCTGCTTTGCCACACAAGCCCAGTGTGGGTCGCACCAGGTCACACCGGTCACTCATTTTCTCATTTTTCACTCGTTTTTTTCAACCCCCTATGGAAGCCGAGTAATCCTACCCTCCCAATGAGATGGCAACTGTGGCCGGCGTTGAATCATAAACACCGGTTGGCATCTTCACTGCCAAAAAAAAAAAAAAAAAAAAAATCCATTTTACCAAGTCATTTTGTCTCATCTTGAGTCTTAATCTTGTTTATCTGAAAACAAATTTAAAAAATCACCACACTTGTTGGATTCTTTTCTTTCTTTTTTTAAATGCAAATGGACTGATCTGCATTTTTTCTGCATATTTAAACACCATTATACTATACAATACAAGTGAAGCTGCACAGGAAACAGGTGGAATTATCTCACCACAATGGCTGTTTTTTTTTTTTGTTTTTTTTTTTTACCTTGTTTTTAAGAAAAAATATGATTTTTTTGACTCTGAATATGAGATGAAATGACTTGGCAAGATGGAGACTTTTTCCCGTGTTGTTGCCGCCGTGCCACATTTGTTGGGCTGTGTTTGCCTTTTTATGTGTGTGACCTTTTCCAGGAGACAGAGTACCTGTTGGAGAGCCAAAAAAGGCTGCATTCGTTTGAAGTGCAGTAAATCTAAAATGCACTTTCAGCATTTCATACAGCCACTTTTTTTTTCATGCCGCGGCTTTACTGTGAAAGCAAACAAATTAACATATTTATTAGGTTTATTAGTCTTAAAAGCAGAAGCAAACAGGGAAGCAAGACAATATTAGGGGACAATAACAGTGAAGCCATTAGTGTGACGGGAGACTAGAGACAGAATTTGCCAGTAATAAACCCAGGGGAGGAGACCTCTTGATTTAAGAAACTGTAAACACAGCAGCTTGTGGCTTTTGTGTTGTGGCATGAGATGGCATCTATCAGTAGGGGATGAATTAATGGAACAATCCAACATTACAACTGTTCTCATTTAGAGCCATCCTACTGAGTTCATGGCGTGTGACTCGGTGCAGAATAAACAATTTTTGTCACACGCACACACACACACACACACACATGCGCACACATACACTCAGAGATGTTCAGAGAGAGCTAGCACTGCCGTCGGTCCTGGGGCTAAGAAGCTCTCTGATTTACTTTGGTAATCCCAGCCGTAAGTCCCCTTATGACTGTCAGTTGCACTGCTGATGCTAAATAAGAGCACGGAGCAGGAAAAATGTAATTACTCTGAATCTTTATTTCATTTGGAGGTAATTAGCAATGTAACGTTACGACCTTGGCGAGATTTGTTTTTGTGCCGCCACTGCTAAATGAACTCATATGTACTGTACATCTAAGAGTTTAGCGGCGCCTGCGAACCATAACCGATGGCACCTGATTAGCATTTTTTGTTTACTACATGGATATCAGGTTGGCTATAGAGAATAGCCTCATTGTTGGATGGCTTTTGAAAATGCACCATGTGCCTGCTTGCCCTCGGATGTTTTTCCCTTTTTTTTCAGTGATAGTGCTGTGTGGTTTTATGTTTTAATGGATTGTGAATTACAGTAATGAATACAAATGCTCTGTTCTCAAGAACATGCACACTGAGAGGTTAAAGGCGATCGGGAAAATGGGAACATATTGCATCTTATTAAGAGTTGCTCCTTCTTCCCTGGCAGGGACAATCAGACTTGCATGTAGGAAATTGTGATTCTGAGATTGGGCTGAGCATAATGCACTATGGCTATGTGCTGCACAGTAAGGGAAAAATTACTTTCATTAAATTACACTGAAGTTTATACATCAGTGATGATAAGCTCGCTGAGGGGCCAGCCATCTCACCAGCTACAAGATTGAAGTGGCCCATATCCCACAATATGAGGAAAGAAATGAAATATTCTATTCATTTTCTGCAGATGCATATGTAAAAGTAAATTAGATCAGGGGGTAAAGAAAAGGCACAGCCACATGGCAAATACAGGCATTTCATATGCTGTACAACCTCAGCAATGAATGTACATGTAATATATTTTAGTACAAATATCAGAAATGCAGGTGTTTGAACAGTCTGCTCACTGGTTCGCAATGGAGCTTAATAATGGGTTTTATTACAAAGACCAGATGCTCAGCTCGTTATTCGTCCTCTGATTTGATTAGCAAATTGTCAATACAAAACCAGGCTCTTTGAAGAGCTTGGATCGAGTTGCATCAGGCCCTAATTTAGCCGTCTGTTTACTGAGCCACCTTGCAGCGATGGGAGGACTGTGTCATACATGTCAGCCAGCTTGTTCACCTTTTCACTGCAAATTTCAAGGATATGTCATGCAGGGGAGCGCTTGCCCTGCAAACATTTGGAGACAGTTGGTGAATGCGGCGTTACAGCTTTATTCACCATCCAACCCCCCCCCCTGCAGAGAATAACTAGGGGTTACCTCGGGTGGTTGTGTCAGCGACTGTCCTGCAATCAATTAAAGTGCGAGGCGAGGAGCCAACGGCTTTCAGAGGGGAGGAAGAAGTGCCACAATTAAAGCCGGAGCGCCTTGCAATGGTGGTTCCACAGTTAATTTCTAACCAATTAAAACAAATTGACTTTGCTCTGGTTTGATTGTCAGTTACACCGCTTCCATTGGATCTTCATCAGCTGTAATTGCACTTCAAAGTGGGCAAAAGAGGGACGGATCCACCATGACAGCTCAGGACATGGGTAGTAGGCATATGTCTAAAATGCAGCGGTAGGGAATCGGGGGGGTGGGAGGAAGGGTGGGGGCATGGATGCGAGATGAGGCTAAAAATCTGGTTTCACACTTCTGCTCATCATCGGTGAAAGAAAGAGGCATATCTGACAGGTTGTAAGTGGTGAAAGCAATCTTAACAAGCCAGTCTTTGAAAAACCACAAAACGTTAAAGCACTTGGCCACCATTGGGACATAGTGAATGAGGAGCATCTCTATTACATTCCCAAGCTGTTGAAAATACAAGAGGGATGGCTGTACCTGAAAGCTTTATAACTCCGAGTCGCAGATTGACGGAAGGACAACGGGGACCTTTCTGTGTCAAGCGAATGCACCGTTTCCTGCCCGGGTTTTTGTCGTTGCCGTGGTGGATCCACATAAACCACGTCTGACTGGAGAAGGTTGAGCGGAATTGATGGAGCCAAAGGGCTTTTATCGGTCAAGATTCATGACCTGCCATTTCTAGATCACTTTTCAGGGTGAAGGTGTGTTGTCAGTCGGGCTGGACCCGGTGCCCTTAATTTACACTGCTTCAGTGGACTGTGTTGCACAAGAGAAATGTTGCCAATAATGTTGATGTGCTGTAAATCCTGAGGTCCCTAAGTATGTGGTCCTCTTCCTCCAGCGCCGTAAAGAGTATATATGGGCAAGGGGAATACCAAAAAACTACAGTGAATGGAACAGCCCACCCAAAGCCCAAAAAAGAGGTTTTCTCACACACTTGTACTGCAGTCTATGCATTCTGATTCTGTTTCTGTGCGATTTGGCAAAGTTTCCAGTCTATCTCGCTTACCTCAATACAGTGGGCTCAGTGGGTATTCATTTGCAGGTGGTACAAAAATGGATATGAAATGTAAGATATAAAGATTTAAAAACAGAGTATAAAATTGGGGCACTCTGATTTTGTACTTTTTGCACTGCTGGTGTTGTTGGACAAGAAATAGACTAGAAACTTTGCCAAATCGCAGAAATGACTGGGCTGGATTTATTGCATTAGAGGTAAATGGGATTTTTTTTTTTTTTTTTTTTTTTATTATTATTTTAGGTGAACTGTTCCTTTAATATATTGTGAGAGGTGGCTTCTCTCACAGATACCAGTTCAGTCAGACTAATCCAACTGTCCATTCAAACAAATAGCCTTGGAATGGACAACTGCCCCTATTACATCCACATTAATTGCTATTATATGTAGCAACAAAGGCGTTACAAGTTGTTAGTCAGCTTCATCCTCGATGCACTGAGAGAGGCACAATGAGGAGAGAGGAATCTGAAAAAAAAAAAAAAAAAAAAAAAAAAAAAAGTGGCTGCTGAAGAAAATTGGCAAGGTTGGCGAAATTATTCCACAAAGTGTGACCCTTATCTTTGCTCAGAAAACCATTTCAGGTGTCTTATCAACATCCTTTTTATTCATTTATCATTTCCTGTGTCAGCTGTGCCCACTCCTGGGATATACACATATATGGAAGGTTGAGTATATTTGGCCCTTTCCCCATATTTGATAATGGGCAGCAGTTCACCTAGAGGGTAATTTATTTTGCAGAAAATGTATAACAAAGGCATTGTTTTGGACTGTATGAATATACAGCGGATAGGGAGAGAAAAACACTATTTTCCTCATTTCCATTTACCTACCAACCCAGACTTAACCTGACTGTTTTACAAGCTACTGTAAAGTGGGAAACTACTTTATTGAAGCTGACATTTCCTATCACTAATGAGGATTTGGCTTTGTTGTGACTGAAGCAGCCCCATTCTGAATCAAACAATCACAGATCAAATGGATGATGTTGTTTGCCTTTGTTGCTTCCCCTGATGAGGGGGCAGGAAAACAACTGCAACTGTTTGTGTTCAAATCATTAACAACCAATTAGTCATGAAGCTTAAGCTTTAAGCACAACACAGTTGGACGAAATGAGAGTTCACATGCTAGACTGCTCTGAGAGGGGCGGCGAACTCGCGACGCTGTTCAGTGGCAGAGGAGTGATGCCGTCCGATTTAAAGCGACAAAAAACGCCTTTTCATAGGAACAAACTGCACTGTCAACGACGAAAATGATATCAAAACTGGTATAATCAGTTTACTTTGGGACAGGTTGTTATTTTGTGGGTAAGCGCGAGCCTCATCAGGGAGCCACTGATGCAGTCTCTGTCTTTCAGAGACAATGTGACATGATTTATGCTGGCTCTGTCAACTCCATGCCAGGATTATGCGTTGTGGTTGTCATATCAAATTGCAACTTAAATTAGAGAGAAAAGGAACGTGAACAATGTTTAGGTGATGGAAGTGAATAAATTCAGGAAAATGCTTCTCAGACGGCTTGATCAATAGCATCGCTGTCTATCACGGTGGCAGGGACAGGCCTCTTGTTCTTGCTACGATGTAAAAAATAATAATTGTTTTAACTAATCATTTAATTATGTCACTCACATATGAATGACAAATGAAGTGGCGTCATCTGCCTTATTTCAAGAAAATTCTTTAACAGTGACGTTGCATTGCCGGCAAGTGGAATTAACTGAATCCTTTTCCCTTTCCTTTAGAAAATATAAATGTTTAAGCCGAGCTACAAGATTAAATGACTTCAAGATGGACATTTTTTTTTTAGCAGAGGACATTTGTTTTTTCAGCTTCACTTAAGCACAGCTCGCCGTCTCATTTGTTTCTCTATCATCCGTCTCCCTCTTCTTTAACAACTCCTGCCAGTTATTTATTCCCAACTGAATGAAGAAGCAGTTGCAGTACGGCAGTGCATCTGTTGGGTTTTTTTTTTTTTTACCAGCTGAATTCTGAGCAGCTGAAGTGGTGGGAAACCACCTTTACTTTTGGACGAAAAACCCTCTAACATAATAGGAGCCTTGCTTACACCTGCTGATGTAAGGCGCACAGCACCAGAACAACAGGAAGCATCTCTCACTTTCCCTTTCCGAGCACGATCCAAAGCCGCTTGGCGACTCCGAGGCCAACAACGCGACCTGTGTAGGATCAGCGACGTGATCACGCCGTTATCAACACCGCTTTGTAAAAGGCGAGAGAGAGCTTAGTGCAAACTTCCTGCTTTCATTAAAAATAGCTGCCATTTTCATCAGAGCAGATGCCCCTGCACTCAGCATATGTGCAAGGTCATAAATCCAGATTACCTACTTCTTGTGTCGCTTCTTGAGCCATCTGGTGCGATTTAAGAAGTGGGCAACACTTTGCACAACACTTAACGCTGAGGACCAAATCCTGCAGGAGCAAAGAAAAGGATGGCAACCGCTCAAAATGATACTTGGACCAAACATTCAATCAATGAAAAAAAAAAAAAAAAAGTGTAAGACTATTAGTGCCTTAATATGCACCCTGCAGTTTATTTGTATTATTTTATTTTCATTTATATATATATATATACAGTGTGTGACTGAGGTTTGTGAGCTGAATGGTGAAAAAACAAGCACTAAACACGGTGCATGTGCTGTACCACAAATGTATTTACTTGGATTTTACAGTTTATTATATCTATATTGTATTAATGAAATACTCTTCATTGAAGCGTGTGCTTTGACTGTTCATGTGTGACTTTTCATATGTTTACCATGAAAAAGGGAAGCGTAAAGGGCAGAACACAGCATCCACCCTCATGATTTCATTACTTATTTTTTTTCCCCCCGTCTTCAAGGTAACCCTACGACAAAGTGAGCATCCATGTCTGTCTCTCATATGAAATTTGATCCCCCTCATAAAGATTTTATTGAATCACTAGAGGCAATAGATGGTGGCAAATGCCAGAGGTAATGTTGGGGATTAGCATCAGCTGCACATACCGGCCTTGTTACACAGAGGTTGTATATTATAACACAAGCGGTTCATAACTGTGAACAGGTATATAATAGTAATTTTTTACAAGAACTATTTATTTTATTCTGCATATGCACTTACAGGGTGACGTAACATCCTGTATGGGTCTGCTGAGATAAAGCAAGTATAAAAGTGTTATGAAATATTACTGTATTGATGTAGTACAGCAGCTTTTAGTAGTGGTTTTCATAGTGGGATCCAGAGACCTCTAGGGGACTTTGTGCGGGCTTTTAGGGAGCATCCAGTATAATTCACTAAAATATGTTACTATGCAAAACAGTATGAGTTTTTATCTCGCCAATTTGAATCTATTCGCCAGTATTCAAATATGACAACTGAACAATTTTACATATTAAAGGCAGAATGAGTAGGATTTGTTGTTGAGGTTCGTAAACACAATATTCAACGTTGAAACAAGAAAATCCACGCAGAGGGCAGGTTCTCTGAAACACATACACCAACACACACTAATGGGTCCTAACTGATGATCGAGACGGATTAATTTTGTGTGAATAAATGCGTCTTTTTTTTTTTTTTTTTTTATTAAGAAAAATCCTACTCATTCTGCCTTTAACACAAACCAGAAACCTATTTTTTTTTTTTTTTTTAAGGAAAATCCTACACATTCTGCCTTTAACACAAACCAGAAACCTAAATGTCTTTATATCCATTGGGCAAAGTCACTTCAGTGGCTTAATGGAAGTCAACTCGGTGTCCAGGACATGAAAAAGTTTGAAAACTCCTGGAGTATCGTGCAGTTTAGTCGGGGTCTGACATGAACAACCGCCAAGCGCCAAATGCCAGTAAACTTTTGCAGCTCTGGATGGGAACTTTTTGGAGACAGAAACATCTGAAAGGCCCATTTTATATATGGTGCAGTCTTTTGTGTCTGCCTGTTCTCATACGCTCTCCCTGCTGGCCTCTGCACAAAGCAAAAGCAATGGCTCTATATCAAATACGCTGTTGACTGACTGCCTCTTACACTGATCTACACAAAGCGGTATCATCCAAACTTTTGTCTCCCCCGCTGCCTGGATGGCTAACTAAGCCTAACATTATAGCTGAGGCTTAACATATGAGTCAATTCGAAGATGAATTACAAAACTGCGCGAGCGACTGGACAAGGTTTAAACATCAACTTGAACATCAATGGCAAGAAAATGATGTAACGTGACATCAGTAAACTGCAAAAAAGCACGCTTATGTTTTCCAACGCTGGCTGCTCTGTGATTGTTTTGCACCAAGGAATATCAAAAGAGATGAGAGAGGCAAAAGATGTAATGTTGGTGAATCCAGTTTTCTCTGGTCAGCGTGCCCCCCTCGCCTCTGCTTAGGAGATAGTTTGCGTTTCGCCCTATTTCACATTTGGAGGAATCCACGGCGTCTCAATTTGGGGGCATGGGGCACACTTCTTTGGTGCAGCTCCACTTTGTGATTTAGGCTGATACTGTAGGTCGGGTGTATTTTTACATAATGGGCTAATCTCACTTAGTGCAGCTTTAATTTCGGACACCGATATCAGGCGCAGCAGTTGAAGGGAGGGCTTTACGCTTCCAGAAGGTCTTCTGTATCTGCCAGGGCCCATTGAGAGTATGGCACTTCTTCAATGTAGCGGACTTGGATAGCTACCGACACCTCAGTAACCCTGGGCCCTGTGACGGAGCATCTCTCCTTGCCAGGTGGACATGCTCATTGTCCGGCTGCCTTATCTGCTCAGGGCCATTCCTCCCGAAGATCAGTGGGACTGACAGAGCAGAAGCATAGACATTCCTACAGAAATTTCTGGAGCAGGCAATGCCCTGGGGAGGTTGTTGGCGATGCAGGCTGGGAGAATCTGCGGCGTCTGGACTAAAAGCTGTCTGGAGTATCCTATACAGTCTCGCTGAGAGGCAGCAGCTCGATGGTTCATTATAGATGCTGGTATATATTAAGGAAGCAATGTGGTAGGGCTGCTTAGTGGAGACTCTCTTGTGGACACACTTTCACTCCTGCTATTATCGCGGTAGTGGTGATGGAGCGACGGAAAGCACCCTCGGGTTTAGATCGATGAGACAGATTGGTGTCTTATGCATGATATTTGACAAGCAATTTCTATATCCGGGGATGAATTGTTATTGTGTGGCCGACACCGAAGTGCATTTTGACGTGGCTGCAAAATCATTTCATTACAGGAGGGGAAAAAAAGAAAAAAGAAAAAAAGGATTTCATGGGTTCTGATGTTGTGGCACGCCGTGCGTTGAGATACTCATCATTTTCTCATTTATAACCCTGATTGTAATCGCGCCACGTAGATCCAACATACAACACACCATGCCAAGATTTAAAATTAACATCCTGCTCACTGTACTCACTGCTAAGATTTGGAGGTCAAGTTACGCAATGCATGAAGTGAAGCACAAGGAGGACAAATGTTGCAGTAGAGTCAAGATGAAAAGTCTTTTGACGCGGAGTATGCACAAGTATGTATGATTAAGTGTCAGGTATAGGTGCAGTGTGTTGGCACGGCATCTCCTGTCAAAGACTGTAGAGAGTGAAACCACATCATCCGCTGTGCAGTTACCACTTACCACTGTCAACCTGCCACCGTCAAACATGTTGTGTTTTTCTTCTTGAAACATAAAGCATCAATTTTGAACTCAGACGACACACAGGGTTTGAAATCTTATTTCCCATGTCATATCATACACCTATTTAACAATGACCATAAATATGTTTTTTCATATAAAATCCCATTACCATCCAATTACGTTTACCACCTAGAAAACAACACATTTTAGAAGTTTCTGCATGACATTTTTACTCCAGTTAACACGCACACACACACACAAACACACACACACACAAGTTGGTTTCCATCACTTCAGGGGACATTGCATTGACTTACATTCATTTCCTGGAGATTTATCCTAACCTTAACCCTAACCACTACCTGCCTAACCCTAACCCTAACCCTAACCTTAACCTAACCCTAAAGTTACCTTAGCTTTAAATCAAGTCTTCACCCTAAAATTAATGATTTTCACTTATGGGGACTTGCTTTTTGTCCCCATAAGGGAGGCGAGTCCCCACAACATGACTGTGTAAACACATTTATGTCCCCACAACATTAGCAATACCAGGTACACACACACACACACACACACACACACACACACACACCCTGTATATCAAATATGGCCTCTGTCAATTGACATTTGAATGATCACTCCCTGCATTTGTTCATTATGCCCAATAAGGAATATATTGTGCACATATTCATGTTATATGTAAACTAGGATGCAACCGATATTGGCTTTTGAAGGCTCATGCTGTTACTGATATTATTAAAATGGAGTCAGTGATAGTCTATTAGTGCTATTTGGTGGCTACATTTGACCAACCGCATGCAAAAATTGCCAAAGATTCGCGTGTCTCCGCAAAATCATCATACATGTGAGGGTCGAAAACACCATGAAACAGCATTTAGACCATCAGCGTGACACGAAAACTCACTAAAAACTTTCAAGCTAATGAAACTGTTTTAGAACAAACGCGGGGTGAACCGCCACACCCCCTCTTCAACCGCACAGGAAACTCCGGGAGACATTTGTGCCATTAAAAGGAAGAATTCATTTACAAAAGCCCTAATGAGAAAATTAAATGTGCAAATAATATGAAATTTGATGGCACCTTTTACAGGCCCTTTTTTTATGTAGCTGTTATAAGGGAGGGACCTCCTTCATATCGGCCTTAGACGACATTGTCTGGCCAATTTCTGGTATTTAATAAAGGCTGAATAAAATATCATTCCAATAGATCTGGAAAACTGAGATGTCAGTCTAACTCAGCCATTAGCTATTCATCATTTAAATTGTGCAAATCAATTACTTTGACATCAAAAGTCCCAGCATCCTCCAACATTAAACCATGGATGACTAGACGTCGGCTGCAATCTCAGTCTTGTTTCAAGTATCTAATGGCTGCTGAGTGCTGCTCAGAGTGGAAACTCACAGATTTTTAAAACCGCAACGCCCCAAAGATGGCTTACTGCGCGGTCACAGCACTGCCAAGTGGATGGAGAGACTTTCCTGTAACTGATAGGTCACAGGTTTGATCCCCTTTGACCGCCATGTGTCCCTGTTGACGCATCCTAAAACAAGATGCCGAACCCTTACTCACATAAAGCATCCGCTAGAAACGCCGAAATCTAAAAAAGTTAAGTCCACACTTAACAGACGTGCTGGAAATCATTTATAAAAAGGCAATCCCTTTATGTGATTTCTATGGCTAAGTTGATAAGGAGGGATTACCCAGGTATTAACAGAAACCCCTGGTAGAAGTGCTTGGTCCTCGACACGTTGCGTGTTGCTTCTCACACGGGAAGCCCGCCGCTGCCCGTGTGTGATTTATCATCCCTGATAGCGCCTGGAACATTGGACTCCAAAGTCAACACTCTCCTGCTCTGTGCCTCGAATAAGAATATTTCTCCACATTATGCAGCTTAATGAGGTAAGAGATTAAGATGTTGCCCTCACATAGCAAAGGCTCTATTAGCACATTAGATTCAAAATGACTCTGCTCAGCCGCTACCTCTCACGGCATTGTTTGGGGAGAGAGTGATGGAGTGGTCGGTGATTACGCCACAAACCTCTAATTTGGATGTAATTTTCCAGCGATGGAATTTGCAGTTAGTAGACAGGGCTTCTTTTTTTTTTTTTTTTTTTTTTTTTTTTTTCCCTCCTGCGCTTAGGTTGGCTAGACATTTCCATTTTATTCCAGTTATAGGTTATTGCATTATGCAATCATGTTGTGATTATATTCCGGCAAATCCCATAAATCCATATTTAACCTCTGTGCAGTGCTTGAAGAGTTTCTTTGCAAAATGACAACATCTCAAGATAATGGCACCCACTTATTATTTCATTTTAAAGTAAAACTCATTTTGGAGGAAGGATTTAAAGTCAATTATTTGCTATATTAACACCTATTTTAAACACCTGTGTACCTAATTAAAACATGGCTGAGGATTGATTTATTTATATTTCTGAGTTACTGATTAATTCAGCTGAAGATTTATTTTTCCGAAGTAGATTTGTTGTATCTTGGAATGAAACAAATTTATAAAAAAAAAAAAAAAAAAAAAAAAAAAATGGTTATGTCCTTGTTTGCCCTTTACTGCAAAAACAACCCAACATGCGTTTTTAAAAGCCGTGGCTGCAGTTTGAGGGAAGAAAGGATTTATTTCAGCTTCTGCATTAACCTGAGAGGTAGCGGCCTCCGCCTCCTCGGGGTCAAGATGCTACACGGCGTCTGTGTGGCATCACGGCGCTGCAGGCTGTTACGGGGTAGCTCATATTGATTGGGCTGGGCGTGAAGGCAGCTTTAAATGGCACCGCAGTTCACAACGCAGATATTTCACTATTTTTGAACTGGATGGCGTCTGTGGAGAACCTCGAGATGTCTGTGTTTGTGTGTGTGTGTGTGTGTGTGTGTGTGTGTGTGTGTGGTGGGCCGGGGAATGCGTGTCTCAGAGTGTAACTCATCACCCTGACTTCCTGGTGAGAGCTGTTCTCTTGATCCTTTTGAGGGCGGGAGGAGGAAACCCTCCTTTGCCTTCCTGGAGTCGGCGTTTGGAGATTAAAAGAAATGTGCGGTCGGTCTTTGGTGCGGCAGAGCAACAAGGGCAGCGCCTGACCTCGTAAAAACGCTCCCATTGATTACATGTTATTAAATGTTTATGGCCCCTGTGAGTGAGGCACTTATGTTCAGATTTATTTCCAGGGGGTCAAAAGTGCGAGGAATTTACAGGTTCAGACAGGAGAATAAACTTTCAGATTATACACAAATCTACCGGCGGACAAACCAGGCCAGTTTCAGAGTGCACTGACTTGACTTACAAACGGTGCTTGTTAGCGGGGGTGAGAGGCTTATCCCACTGGATTCTCCCTGTCATTCCGCAACATGTCGGCTGGAGGCCATATTTAGCAACAGACGCTGACATCCTTGACCTCTGCCAGCGAGACGCACAAGCTGGATTACCTGGTGATATGCTCCTGATTCTCTAATCCCAGCTCTGTCTCGCGAAGATTAGCACTGAGGAAATCAACCATATGCAAGGCTGAGAAGTGACACACCCAACCACCACACACACACGCACACACACACACACACACATGCACACAGACACATAGCCACATCACTGCTGTTAATATTATTTCTGAACCGCACTACAACCAGCGCTCACTAAATAGCTGCTGGAGCCAGTGGCTCTAAAATATTCATTGAGCTATTTCCAGCTTCCCCAAACATTGCTCTCATTAGATAATGATTTTTTTTTTCCCACTAGTGAGTGGAGAAGAAAGTTTTTTTTTTTTTTTTTTTTTTGTTCAGTTTCATCAGAAAAGCAAAATAAAAAAATAAAAAAATAATAATTATAAAATGAAACCACATCCTAGATATGTCATTTTTACACCTCAATTGCAGCTCGTTTATGTCTTGCGGGCACTTTTAAATTCTGTCTGGACTCACCCTCAACAATTCCCTTTATTAACTTCAAACTTGAAAGAAAAAGCTGAGTTTATCGGCATGATCTAAACATACACTACTCACAAAAAGTTAGGGATATTCGGCTTTCGGGTGAAATTTCAGGATGAACCTAAAATGCATTATAACCTTTCCAGGTGAACTTAATGTGACCTTCTGTAAACTTTTGAATGCACATGTCCAACTGTTCAATGTTTCAGTACTTTTTGCACAAGTTGCTGTTCTCTAACAAGGAGTTTAACGGCAAAATTCACATCAGGTGTTTGATGCTCCAGCTCATCGAGGTCGTATAATTAGGGAATGGCTGCTGGAGACTGGGGTACCTCAGATGGAGTGGCCTGCACTTTCTCCAGACCTGCATCCCATAGAAAACCTATGGGATCAGCTGAGTCGCCGTGTTGAGGCTCGGAGCTCTGTACCCCAGAACCTCAATGTCCTGAGGGCCGCCCTTCAAGAAGAGTGGGATGCCATGCCTCAGCAGACAATAAGTCGACTTGTGAACAGCATGAGACGTCGTTGTCAAGCTGTAATTGATGCTCAAGGGCACATGACAAGTTATTGACACTGACATTTTTTGTTGTGGTATATCCACCACTGTTGTTGGCTTTTGTTTCAAGAAATTGTTTGAGATGAGGAAATCACCAGTGTATGCTTCTACTTAAATGCCCAACACCCAACGCTGCGCTGCTATAGGCCGCGTTTAAAATGTTAAAAAGGCTTTTGGTGAGGAGCTACACCCAGTTAACATTGTTTTCAGGGTGTATTTAACTTGATGACAGTCAGGTCTGAATGAAAAAAATGACACACTGACAAGGAGAGATCGCTGTTGCTGGACACCGCATTACGTGTTGGCAGATCGGAGTTTTAGTTATGCAAACAGGTTTCAGAGTTAGAAATGCTCAGAGGCGGAAATAATCTCATTGGTTGAGTTAAATGTCAACCGGTGGAGCCAAATAACTGCAGTTTACAGGAGGAAAACAAAAAAATGTGCCAAATGATGCTGGCATTTGGACGAGCATTTGAGTAAACTATCTCCAACTTGTCAGTGTCTTTCTCACAAACCTTGTGGGTGTGACAGCTGACATTTTATTGTCCAAATGTTTTCATGTGGGTTCTGCGTGGATTTCGTTGAACTTTTAAAAAAGGGACACTCCACTAAAACACACTGACTTTACTTAAAACCTTGGGGTGGAGCTTTGTGTTGTGTTTTTGATATTGTACCTTTGTCAGCGAGCAAAATGTGAATCCACCGATGGAGACATTAAAGGAAAAAAAATCATACAAGGGGAAATCCATCATAGAACAGGGAGAGCTCACATCTTTCTATTATTAAGCTCTATTGGAGCGGCAGCTGCTCTTTGTGCATGTCACAATTGGCAATTTTACCAAAGAAGAAACAGAATTACACATAGTATCCATTAAAATCCTTGTTTTTCAACAGAATTAATGTGTTTTATGGTGGAATTTTTCCCTGTAAAGAGCTTGAACGAATCCGAGGCGCTCCCAATCAAATTTTTTTCTTTGTTCTGGACCAGCAGCTGTACAATAGACCTTTTTCCCAGCAACCATTTTGCCATGGACATCAGAGAAAACACAGGTTCTACTAATGATATTAATTATGGTCTCATTCCATTTAAGTGTGGCGGAGCGTTTAAGGTGATCCAGCATGCACAACAGCACCGAGGCTCCGGCTATTTTCGACCTAAATGAAACAGACGGTTCATTAATGTCATTAGTAACACCTGTGCTTACCCGCGCTTTTTCATGTCAAAATGGCTGCTGTGAAGAGGGTCTGTCGCATGTGGGCCTGCAGCGCCGGCACATGGTGCACGGTGGGCACAAAGTTTGACAAATTTGAAGTGAGTGACTGCACAGCCGGGCCCTTTTTTTTTTTTTTTAATTTCCACTAACGGCAACGATTGGACTAGAATCTGAAAAAGTGCAGGGGCCAGATTTGCATTTTGCTGAGGGTGCGAGGGACGTATCCCGAACCCTCCCCTCGTGTGTCCGCTCTGTGCCCGATCGAAACGGAGATGATTCGGTCACAGCGAGTCTCCTGCACCTAAACAGCTGGCTTTAATTATAAATCAGACACATGTTCCATAAATTTAGAGTGCACAACTTTCGGTGTGAGAGAACATAATGATTGCTGCCTCTAGAGACGCTCACTGTGTGGGAGAGAGAAGCCGAAGCAGGGCCTGCATACAGATCAAGATGCTTGCAACATTTGTGATCAGCCTCACTTCTCAGTAGGAGAGCATCTTGTTGCTCGAAGATTATGGAGCCTGACTCTCCAAGGGAAAGACACAGCATTGTGCCAAGGACTGAGGGAGAAAATGACTCTCTCTCGCAGTCTGCAGCCATACACTAGATGTAAACCATGGCTGTGTTTCCTATTAATCGCGCTTTGAGGTAAACTCTTTCATTTTGTCAAAGTATGTTTTTTTTTTTTTTTTTTTTTTGAAATGTGAACAATACCTTTCTGCACCATGTCTTCTTCAGGGATCCAGAGATGTGCAGAAATAAACAACAGCAATTGCACTTGTACCAGATAGACAAATATCTAATAATTAAGATCGGAGATGTATATCATATAGTAGTAGTATAGGTAGTATAGACCAATGTGTAAATATGTATTTATCATGTGATAGCTCTTGGTATAAATATTGTCTGATGCGTTTCAGTTTCTAATCACAGTGGGTCATCCCAAGCCAGCAGATTGACATTGTCCTTAGTATTAAAAGGCATCCAGCTGGTCGTCATTTCAAAATAAAAGTCCCTCTACTTCATGTCAAGGTCCTAACAATCCTGCCAGGGTTTATGCTTTCAATATTGACCAGCTGGTTGTATATTCACTCACCAATTGGATTGCTATTTATCAAAGAAAGTTTTTTTTTTTTTTTTAATAAACAAAAATGATCATTTTAGCCTTAAAGACTCTAGTCTATAGAGTCCATTTGTATGTCCATAGCAGCTAGACCTGGATGGCAAGCAGGCATTAGTAACACTTCAGCTATGTTGGTTATTGTTTATCGTTTACTGTTAAGAATCATCATTAGCTAATGCCAAGATGAAAAGCAGGTCTTACAGGGGTCCTAGATAGCATATCATATAAAAACAGACACAGTGATGTACAACACAAAAACCCAACCCCACAAAATAAAGAATTAAAATTAAGATACAATGCACAATTAAAATCAAGCATGAAACCAGAGACTTCATGACCAGTATAGACAAAAGCAACCAACACATAAATCAGTCAAAACCTCAACACCACTAAAGTAATAAACAGTTGCTAGACGTTCCAGTTTACTCTGTTGCTATGTTATAATTTACTTTACGTCACAATGATGTGCTTTTTATTTGTTGACTTCAGCGTGTCTCAAGCTGCTTCTCAGTTCAGTGGCTAGTGAACTGCCAAGAGAGTTAGTCATGCTTTTTAGGGTATCCCAATCCCAAATTGCACAGGAATTGCAGCTCCCAAACAAATTCCCAGAAAACTAGTGAGCATTTTTGGCCACTACGCTCACTGACTGGAAGGAATATGGACCTCCAAACTTCTGGTTCACAACATTTGTGACGGTGGAGTACAGGCCGAACTTTGTTTGCATTGTAAATAACGGGAACACCACCATCGTTAAACGGTTTTCTTAGTTTACCCATTATTTTTTAATCCTTTATTCACAAAAAGTGAAAAACCAGCTAGTATGAAACTATTGTTAATCATCATAATCAGTTGCAACTGCCAGGTTGGAGTCACGTTGCACAGCACTGTTCACCATCTATACAACGAGGCTACAGTTTGAAAGACAACCGTAGTAGTTTGATTTGATATCCATGTTGTAATGACTTTTTGGCTCCAGCAGGTGTCACTGTTAGCCCGCTTGATTGAAGGTAAACGCTAAACTTCCTGCGTGAACGAAACCGCTTTTTTGAACTGACTGTCGACAGCAACTGTTGGCTTAACCGACCATTAACCAATCAGATTCAAGTATTTAACACAGCCATGTAAAGTAGTACCTGTTTCTACAACTTTGTTTCTGAATTGCTGAGCGGGTTGTTCCATGCCAGATGTGTCAGACATCCCATCAGCTGGTCTTGTTGAAATAAAAAGTGAGTTTGGAATTAAGCAATCACTGTTAGGAAGAATAGGGATAAACCTGTGAGTTTAACTCCAGGATATTGTAGGCAACCTTTGCTGTGTTTGGCGTTGGCAGCAGATGTTTGGGTGGTGGAAGTTTGGGATGCATCATAACCCAACTCCCATCTGCGTTGGGAGGTTCCCACTTGATCACCTGGTGACACACCCTCACACACACACACTCAACCCTGTAATATTTTGATTAAATGGCGACTGAATGGTGCTGCCTGTCTGCTCATCCTGTAGATTTATGACGACGTAGCCTCTATAGTCACCGTTTGAGGGTTAGTACATCATTCTTTTTGGCATCTGAATAGGACTTGTGAATGCTCAGTCTGGATTATGGCACAAAACACTGCAACATCGACTGCTGTCTATTGGTAAATGCAGGCACCCATGTCCCATTTACAAACTGATGGAGATAATTATATCTGTGGTTACAAACCGTGCGAGTTTGTACAGTGTGTATTCCAGAGGAGGCAGATTGGAGTTAAATCAACATTTCTCTGAGGCAGAGCTGCTCTGGAGGCGGCAATAATGTTGGTTGAGTTAAACCCCAATGAGTAGAGCCAGAAAAAACAAATTTTCTGAAGCGCAGGTTTGCCAACTGCTAAACTTGAATGGCAACTCAGGAAGGAGCACTTTGAAATGTAAAATATAAAATATAAAATATGCATACAGTGACTTTTTTTTTTTTTTTTTCCTACAATCAGGGTCATGACATTCAGGATTTTAATATAACATTTACAATACAGCTTCCAATGATTATAATCCACCAATTTCCATTGTATTTTTAAAGTTTTTTCTTAAAGTTTGGATTATTATTTAGAAAATTCATATACTGCCGCTTGTTCCTTGTCTCTAGTGGATGTTTGAGGGCTTCAGCGCACGGTGCAGTTAACTTTTTGGATGCAAAGGTGTCCAGCTGGACGTGGCGTAGCGCACATATTTTGCTTGGTTCAGAGGGTGTTTGTTCATGCAGAGGCCATTGAAACAATTTGTTTTTATAGGACGGAGTTGGAGTAATCCAGCATCCACATCAGTTAGTATTTATCCACTACCATCTTCCCACGTGCAAAGAGCTTTCAACAGCAACGTGATAATCACATCTCAGAATCTTCAGTTTTTCTGAAAGCTTATATATCTGACAAGATGGTAACTAATGTGAAAGTATCTGGGAAATAAGACGCACCTTAATGTTAACAAGGCAAATAAAAGACCCAATTTAATCTTACCTGTCTCCTGCATGAACTTTTTTTTGGCTATTGGTTTATTAGCATAAGATTTTCATGTAGAATCCTGTTGCACTTTCCGTTTGGCATCCATACGACACTTGCAAGTCGCAGCTCCTTCGTGTAGCCTGCCTTTCTTCCCATATGACGGAAATGCAGCTTTATCAAGTCCTGGGTGAAAATGCCTCAAAACTACTTAGCCAGAACAACTGCGGTTCTCCAGCTGCACCGGTTAAGCTCAACCAGTGCGATAATTGCAACCTTGAGAGCAGCTCTGCCTCCGAGATATTTGCATAACGTAGACTGCAATCTGCTGAAAGGAGCCCTGCTTCCTGTTATGATCCATTTCTGTCACCACTTCCTGTCCAAGTCAACTTGAGGGGCACAGGTGTCTCCATACATCGCCGCCTGCTTGCGCGAATAACATCTGACACCAAAGGTACCCAGCTAACAATTTAGTGTAGGCTTCAGGCACCATTCTGGTAGTCTCTTCAGCAAATCCCTTTCAGACATTTAGATGGTGATGCTGTGGAAAACGTGGTTGTCACTTCACGTTTCATCAAATGCTCTCGACCCAGTGTAATGAGGGAAACACTCTTAAAGCCACTGCCATAATGTGACTTGTATCCATGCCAGTGATGCCTTTGAACTAACTCTGTTTAACCAACAGAGTGTGTGGAAGATATTGAAGCTGATCTTTGGGCCTATTAATGTTCATATAGGTTTATAGCAGTATGTGGGTCACAAGCACAGACAGAGGGTGACTGGGATCTCAGCAGTAAAAGGATATTATTCTAATTGGTCCCATGAATTTCTACAATCATGCCGTATTGCTGCTATTCCAGGAAAAAGTTCCAATATCTGCTGTCACTTAACATCGCCGTAATTCATTTTTTGGGGGCACACGACTTTATACAACACTAACAGTCACAGACTGTGCCTTTTAGAAAGGGAATATCTTCTATGAAAATACCCTGCCAACTACAAGAAAGCATTTTTCTTCTGTTTCTCAAAAGGACAAAAAAAAAAAAAAAAAAAAAAAAAGTTTGTCCATTGTAGCAGAGCTCTAGTTGTACGGTGTCGGATGTCTGCTGTGTCTCCTTAAAATCAATTTCCATTCCACTGTTATTTTGCTGAATTAAAACATCGTTGCAGAGTAGTTGCGGTGTGTCCCATTCAGTGAAATATTGTGTTTTGTGTTCCACTTTTCAGGCTTAAAGGAAAATGACATTTTGCTGAAACACCGGCCTGTACGTGCTATAAAACCCGCAGATTCCTTTTTGATAAAATGTGTCTCAACCTTCCTCATGTTTTACTAGGAACTGTGTTTTGGAGTATTGGTTTGTGAAGCACATTGGAGCGGATGGGAGGATGACTAAAACCTAAATCTTTGACATTCAAAATGCCACCGCAGACATTGCTGGTGTGGGTCAGTGATTTTCTATGGCTTGAAAAAAAAACAAAAAAAAAACAGACTTTCTATGGCTTTATATCATAAAAAGTAACACGTACAGGCCATTGTTTTACAACTTCCATGTTCCAACAAAGAGAAAAGGAGATTTACAAACTCTAAATTCAGCAGCGGTCCTCACAGAACATGGGCTGTTAAACATCATCCGCCATACAGTCTCTCATCCAGCTATTATTATGTATGATTCAATGGCTTGTGGTTACTGGGCCTGGCCTGATATTAAAGTCTTGACTTGGATTTCATCTGCAGCTGCAGTCCTCAAACCCGGTATCGATCATCCTGGTGTTTCAAAGGGCAAAGTGAGTCACAAGCAGCCATCAACTGGCTATAATAAACAAACATAATGCTACAAATACGATTAAAACCCGGGGATCTTATTTTCCTTAATTGGGACCTGCCATCGGTGACAAACTACCTCGTCTTAATTTTAGGATTAATTAACTTTGGTGGATAATTTCTCAGAGGCCGTGGCATCTCACGAAGGTGGCTGCCAGAGTTTTGTTTGCACGTCCAGGAAGGTTATCCAACTCCATCTCTCCTCAAATAACGACATTGGCGGTGCGGTAGGTAGCTTGAGTAAGTGAGTTATTATGGGCAAATGACCTAAAAAAACAAAACAAACAAACAAACAAAAAAACACTATTTACAATATTTTAAACAGCGTGGGTGAGCTCATCTGCTAAGCTGTGATCAAGACTGTGCAGTCAGCCAGTGGTTGTCGATATTTAGCATCATTCAAAATCTCAAAAACAGGGAAAGACTTTATTTAAAGATATTTTGATACTGTAAAATATCAATCAGTGCATTCATGAAAATGAATATTACATTATTCTTAAAAATAACATAATGCTATGTCCATATTACAAAATTTACTCCATGATTATTAATCCATAATAATTTTAGTCCATAAGCTCACCACTGGCCCTATTGTTTAAGTTAATCATGAAAGAGTATTTAACATATTTTTGACAAATTTGGACACATCATCATTATTATTATTATTATTGTTGTTGTTATTGTTATTATAGGGTTCTCCTGGTCTTCTGTAGTTCTTATTATACATACAATCACCCATGCAGAGGAGCCGTGCTGCAAAATGGCTATCCATAACACCATCCACCACCATGTTTTTAACTCTGGTTTTCTCTGAAGTAGCTTCAGAGTTCGAATTTTATGACAATTTCACATAGGCCTACGTGTGCTGTGTCAGCTGGTTGCAGCGCTTCACTGAAGCTGCATCACACTTACAAACCCAAGATGCCATTGTTTTATGGCTGCAGCATCACATCAAATAGTAAATCTAGATGTGTTGTGCATCATTTTATGCACATTTCCCTGTAATACAGCAGGACATATTTGGCAACCTTAGGATCTCAGTTAGAGTATAACATCAACTAAATCAGTGGAGTTGGAGAGGTTACATGTAAAACTTGTCAGAACATGTTACTTTTTTTCCCTCCATTGCTCATTGGTTAAGGCTTTGTCCTCTTTGCTTCTGGTTGACTGATTGAATCCTCTTATCATTTTTGAGCTTATAGTTGTGTGCTGTTTACCAACTATCTTGTTTAGTGTCGGTAAGCTTTGTCTTTTGACCACCGTTTGTCAGAACTGAATATTTACATTATTACACATTCAATAATTTCATTTTTTTTTTTTTTTTTTTTTTTTTTTTTTTTGTGATTGCTGCATTTTGCAATATGAGCAAGGACTATTTGACTTATTTCTTTGCATATCGTTGGAGATTAGGTGGCAGTGTGCGCCAGTGCATGCATTCATCAATCAGCTCAATCTCTGTTGTTTTTTAATTTTTATCATGGGACAGATTATACCTCTTTAATATCGCAGAGGACATGTCCCTCGTGTACCCCCCCGCATCCTGTGTCCTTGGTTAATTTCATCATGTCGCTTTGAAAGCGCACATGTAGAAGTGGTGATTGGCAGACCCTCTCTTAGTGCTGACACATGCTGCTAATTGCCACTCAGCTTAATAGGATTCACCTGTGTGGCTGCCTTTGCGTGTGTGCTAAAATTGCTTCAAAGTCCTTTTCATGGTGTTTCCACTTTTTGTCCACCCATTGTGCATTTCCCTAATATATTGGCTCGGTTTTTCAAATGTTAGTTATCTCAGTCTGAAACAAAATGTATGTATCCTGATTAGCTCTGTTTATTCTCGGGTGCCCCTTGCGTGAATGAGATCTTTATGTAGGGGAGGGCAGAGCTCGTTGAGGCGACACCAGGAGCGTGAGCACGCAGTCGTGGAGAAACTGCAGCACTGACCCGCTAAGCATGCAGACTTTCTGACATAATGTTATCACCTGGATGTAAAATGAACCGTTCGTCTGTGTGTAAACAGGAATGCAAGCAAGCGAGTACCCGCACTGTCACCCAAATAATAGCGGATAGCCTACCACACTGTGCGAAATGCTAAATAATCCAAGCCTGAACTGCAAAAGAGACGTTTTTCACACATGAAGATGAGCTTGTTTTTCCACTGGCACACATTTATTTTCAAAATTTTACAATGGAGGTATAAGTTTCAAAGGCCCAAGAACCATGAAACTCACTGATACAAATAACAAACATGTAAATTGACCCATTTCAGTGAATCACGGTAGTAATTAATTTTAATAAAATGAAGCATTTTAACTATTAACAATCTAAATACAATACTTTGACAATGCACAAAATGGATGAAATTGGTATTGTTTGCTGGACTATTTTGCTGGAACAATCTTCTTTGGTTATAAATATGGTATGACATGCCAAAATACCCACTGCGCACCGAGTTGCAAATTCAGTTTCCACTCATATGACTGCAATTTGGACATGATTTCTGTCTTGATGAAGATGCAGACATATAGCGGCGGCGGCAGTAAATTGTAGATGAAAATAACAGTGTCATCACATGTCATTTGTTTTTTACCAAGCCGTCGCTGATTGAAGCTCATCAGGATGTGAAAAATCCGTTTCCCATTGAAGGAAATGAACAGGAAAATAAGAAGAGGTGGAAGAAGAAAAAAAAAAAGAACACACATTACACCAGAAGTAATTGTTATTCCGCCATTGCTAAAAGACACGCTGATCAAGGTTGCCACAGTGTTTCAGAGTGCAGAATAATAGTGTCCTGCTGGGAAACCTTTGACCCTTCAGTAAAGCCTTGAGGTAGGATGGGAACGAGTGCATTGGAGCCTGACTTATCACTGCACATTAGAGAGATTCTCAAGGTCATTCTGAACCATGAATAGAGTCTCCTTTCCTGCTCTGCATTGCACCTATATTGCAGTTGAAGATTGTGCGGTATGAAGACTTTACCAGAAGCACAATGCCCTTTCAACACACATCAATGAATCATTATATTTAATGGGATACCAACAGGCATAGACCTCAAGGGGTTGGGGATTAAAGACCCTATGCTCTGTCAGAATTATCCTTCTTTGGTAATAAACATCACCATAAATAATGTTTGTTTGTTTTTTTCTTTTGTTTTCTCGTTCGACTACAAGCTACATTAATTTTATTTTGACTGGGCAAACCAATCAGGGGTTTATTTGAAAGAGATTGGATTTTTCCGCACTTCGAAAGAGATTCATATGCCTTGACCCACTTCTATAATTGTACCTCTTGTTTTCATTAGCAGCTGTTCCATCATTCAGGGAGAGTGCATGCGGTCTATTAGGAGTTCTCTATCGTATGAGAATATCTCTCCATCACATATAGAATATATGTTATGGGATTTACTGACATTCTAGCAGCTGACGTGAAAACCTCTTTAAGACACACCACGCCTACCGTGGCTTCCCCTGCGCCCTATAAATAGACCCAGCTGCGCAGGGATCAGCTGATTTCTCTGATTTTCACTGCAGATCAGAAGACGTGAGAGACAAAAGTTTTGAGAGAGGGAGACGAACGGTGGCTTTGTGCGATCCACATACCTTCGGGTAGAGAGCTGGTCTGTGTTAGACTCCTCTCAGGGTGAAAAGTCGCCTTCTTGCTCCCTTGCATTTCTTGGGGAAAGGAGTTGAGTTGGGGGTACCGAGCGTACAGTTGGTCTGACGAAGCGACGAAGTCGCGGGTGCAGCCAGCGTCCTCTCTCATATCTCCCTTTTCCCTTTAGTGTGGGGAAGTTGTCTGTTGGGAGGATTGTGCCGTACAGGTGCAGCTGGCCGGAGAAGCGACAAGTCGCGGGCACGGCCAGCACTCTCTTCTTGGGCAGCTTTCTTGCCATTTAAAAAAAAAAAAAAAAAAAGCTTCCCCGTGTATTGTGTTGTGTCGGCAGTGGCACAACAGCGTCCATTTCTCCCCATCCCCATTCCAGGTCGATTCTTGTGGGAAAATAAAACTCACAGGGAAACTAAAATAAAGCTAACAAAGTTAGCAAAACAAAACGCAAACTTTCCGGGTCACGTGACGGTGACGTCACCGCAATGACGAGCCGGGAGAGTCCATTGTGCCTGGGCTGTGGGGGGAAGATCCCCATAGATGATCCCCATGATTTATGTATTTATTGCTTGGGAGGGGAGCATGCATGGGCAGCACGGGAGGATCCTGCTGCATGTATGAGCTGCTTTTGCATGTCAGCAAGGCAAAGGGAAGCACGTTGCCGGTTGTTTTATAAACAGGGCACAATAAGGGAGACCCCTACTGTAGGCCTACATGCTACCAAGCGGTTCAAGCCTACAGCTGTAGAAACTGGGCAGGCTGGCATGGCTTCTCCTCCAGGCCCGCTTACTGTGCGCACAGTGGGGGGTGTGCGGTCTGTGTCCAGGTCTGGCCCAGCCGAAGTGGTGCATTCGCCCCCAGGGCCCTCACATGAGGAACGCCCGGCATCCCCGTTGATAGACGTGGAGGGGGATGACGAAGAGGTTTCCTTGTTTCCTTCCGAAGAGGAGGATATGTTTGCTGCGGATCAGCAAGAGGAGGGGGAGCTCGATGAGAAGCGGTCACCCCTCCTGCAAGGTCTTATTAGTAGGGCAGCAGCAGCTCTGGGTGTTGACATGCCGCCTATACAGGGGCTTGGCCCGTCACGGTTTGATGACGAAAAAAGGGGGTCCCAACCCTCAACACGCTTCTCGGTGCCCCTCCTCTCAGACTTTGAGGAGGTGGTCAGGAGGCAATTTAGAGCCCCACGGGCATTGGGTCACTGGTCCGGGCTCTGTCGGGCCATGACTGCAGTTCACACTCCAGAGAGGATCGGTTGTGGGCCGCCACCCTCGGTGGACGCAGCATTGGCAGCTCTGGTGGCTCCCTCTAAGTCAGTTCTGGGGAAAGGGAAGAGCCGGAGCAAGAACTGCAATATGATGGATGGCTTGCTGGTGAAGATGCATGGGGCTATGGCAGTCCAGACGAAACTGGCCAACACGGCGGCCATATTGTCCCTGTATCAGCGACACTTAGTCCAGCAACTTTCAGAGGAGTGTGGGGGGCAGCTCATAGAGGACCTGCAGCAGGTCTCCTCACTTCTCCCCAAACTTATGAGAGAGCAAGGGGAGGCAGCCGGCAAGGCCTTGTCAGGTCTCTGGCAAGCGCGGCGTCATCTGTGGCTGTCACAGTCCCAATTACAGCCTGACGACAGGGCATGTCTGCTCAGGCTGCCTGTGGAGCCGACAGCTATGTTTGGGCCAGATGCGACGATAATGATCCAGCAGGCGCAGGAGGCTCGTCGCGCGGCTCGTGAAATGTCAAATGCCCTGAGGCAGACCACGGGCTGGCTTGAGGTGCGTCGGTCACAGCAGGGGCACCAACAGCAGCATCAAACCAGTCAGGCGAAGCCAGATCTGAGGGTCCGGCTGGATGCAGGGCAGCGCAGCAGGAGAGGACAAAGAGGGCGCGGGGGTAAAGCACCCCAGGGCCCCAAGTCCCAGTCCTGACGCCATTTTTCCCCCTGTCGGGCCAAGCCCTCAGGGGCCTCATGCAGTATGGGAGTCCCTGGGGGCAGACCCCTGGGTCGTTTCAACAATGACTCAGGGGTATCGTCTTCAGTTTTCGAGTGCTCCTCCTGTGACTTCGGTACCTGCTTTTACCATCGTTGCAGATCACCTACGCAGAGAGATTTTGCGCTCAGAGGTGTCCAGTCTCCTGGCCAAGAGGGCCATCAGAGAAGTGGGGCACGAAGACAGGCGGGCGGGGTTCTATTCGCGTTACTTCCTGGTCCCAAAACGCGATGGGACACTCCGGCCCATTTTGGACCTCAGGGGCCTGAACAAGTTTCTTCGGCCCCTGAAGTGCAGGATGCTGTCCATCCCACGGGTGAAGCAAGCGGTCCTTGTGGGAGACTGGTTCGCAACGGTCGACCTCAAGGATGCATATTTCCAAATTCCAATTTGGGAGGGCCACAGAAGATTCCTCAGGTTTGCCTTCGACGGCAAGATCTTCGAATTCTGTGTCCTCCCCTTTGGGATATCGCTGGCTCCCCGCACCTTTACCAGGTGCATGGATGCAATCTTAGGGCCTCTGCGGCAGCAGGGTCTCAGGGTAATGAATTACCTGGACGATTGGCTGATATGCGCTCAGACAGAGGAGCAGTGTCGTCGCCATGTCCAGATGTTGTTGGTGCACATCCAGTATCTGGGTCTGTGCATCAACGAGAAAAAGTGCAGTCTGCAGCCATCTCAGGCCACCCAGTTCCTCGGTATGTGGCTGGATACCAGGACTGGGTTGGTGACATTGACTCGGGCCAGACAGGATTCCCTCAGGGAATGTCTGGAGCAGTTTCACCTGGGGGCCAGGGTCACATGGAAGCTGTGTCTTCGCCTGTTAGGTCTCATGGCCGCTGCCGTACAGGTAGTGCCACTAGCTCTCCTGTACATGCGGCCAGTACAGAGGTACCTGTACGGCTTGGGGCTCTGCCCTCAGAGGCATCGGTGGGCATCGGTGCTTGTTACCGGGAGGTTGTGCACAGCTCTCAAGTGGTGGAAGGTCCCAGAGAACTTGGCGAGAGGCAGCAGGCTGGGCCCTGTACTGCGCCGCCAGGTGATCTCTGTGGATGCATCCCTCGAAGGCTGGGGTGCCATCCACGAAGGCAGAGGGACCAGTGGACGTTGGGGAGCCCCGTGGCAGGGCCGCCATATCAACGCCTTGGAGCTGAGGGCAATCCACCTGGCCCTGGTGCATTCCCTCCCAGTAGTGCAGGACTGCCACGTGCTGGTAAGAACCGACAGCACCACGGCAGCTGCGTACATAAACAGGCAGGGAGGCATGGGCTCTCTGCGCCTGAGTGGGATAGCACACAAACTGTGGACGTGGGCATACAAGCAGTTCCTGTCACTCAGGGCAATGCATGTGCCCGGTGTGGTGAATGTGGCGGCGGACCTCCTTTCCAGGAGGGGACCACATCCAGGGAACTGGAGGCTCCATCCAGCAGTGGTGGAGGAGATCTGGCGCCGCTTTGGAAGAGCGGTGGCCGACCTGTTTGCCTCGAGCGAGAACGCTCATTGCCCACTGTATTACTCCATCGAGAGAGATTCGCCTCCCCTGGGCTGCGATGCCATGGCACACCAGTGGCCTCAGGGGCTGCTCTATGCTTTTCCCCCATTCAGCCTCCTGCCCAACCTGCTGCAGAGGATCGGTCAGGAGGAAGTTCAGGTGATTCTGGTGGCACCGGATTGGCCACACATGACATGGTTCTCATGGGTGACACCGCTGTTGCACGGGACACCATGGAAGCTCCCAGTTCGCCGGGACTTGCTGAGCCAGGCACAGGGGACCCTGTTCCACCCCTTTCCACAGGGGCTGAATCTCTGGGCCTGGCCACTGAGAGGGCCAGCTTATTAGGCATGGGGCTATCAGGTTCGGTGGTTCACACCCTGCAGAATGCTCGAGCCCCGTCGACAAGGGCGGCATACTCCTATCGGTGGGAGCTGTTTGTGTCATGGTGCAATGCCAACCAGCTTAACGCAATGTCATGCTCAGCTCCAGAGGTACTCAGATACCTGCAAGAGCTCCTTGAGTCAGGCAAGTCATGCTCCACCCTGAGGGGTGTAGTAGCGGCCATAAAAGCCTCTCGTACTGGGGAAGCTAAGCTAACCGCACAGGATGCTAGCCTCATAGCGCAGTTCCTCAAGGGGGCACAGAGGCTGGTGCCTCGCCATAGGCCGACCATCCCGACATGGGACCTGGGCAGGGTCCTGTCAGCTTTGGGACAGGCGCCCTTTGAGCCCCTGGAAACTGTGAGCCTTCAGTGGCTGTCACTCAAGCTGGCTTTCCTCCTGGCAATCACATCCGCTAAGAGGGTAGGGGAACTGCACGCTCTCTCTGTGCAGGAGAGTTGCTGCCGCTTCCTTCCAGAGGATGCAGGGGTTATCCTCCGTCCAAACCCAGCATTCTTACCTAAGGTGCTCACTGATTTTCACATAAATCAATCAGTGGAGCTGCGAGCCCTTAGGCCCTCCCAGGGGGCAGGCAGGGGTCCGCAATGGTCAGCGCTGTGCCCGGTTAGGGCACTTAAGATTTATGTTCAGCGTACAGCTGCATTCAGGAAGACTGATCAGCTGTTCGTTTGTTTCCAGCCTCAGCGTCGGGGTAAGCCGGTGTCTAAGGCTAGGCTTTCTCACTGGGTGGTGGAGGCTATCCACCGAGCGTACAGTGAGATGGGTGAGCCGGTGCCGGAGGGAGCGAAAGCGCACTCTACACGAGGCGTATCCACCTCCTGGGCATTGTGGCGCGGGGCTGCCCTCTCAGAAGTGTGCGCAGCCGCCACATGGGCCACGCCAAATACCTTTACCAGGTTTTATAGTTTGAACGTGGCCACCAGTACCTCCTTCGGGGAGCGTGTGCTGGGGGCCATGTCAACCTGAATGTTGATTCACTGTGCCCCTTGGCCAGTCGACCTCGGGCCTGGCCAGGGTGATGTCAAGATCCTAGTCAGTGGCCTAGCAGAGTGCGGGCCGTCTGAGTGACATCTTCCTTGCACCCAGCCCTTGCGTCTGGCAGGGTTGGGTATGCAAGACTCACGCACAGCTGGTGGTGGCACATAGCGTCTTGCGGTGTTGCCACCTCACATGCGTGCATTTGTATATAGTTCTAAGGTGGTGATTTTGTACACACTGTAAATCTTGTGCACTCGGGGTGGGGACGTCTCATTCGAAACTACCTCATGGGGTTACTATTGGAGCGGTGTCTGCTCTGTCTCCTTGGGACCCTCACGGTGTGTCTTACAGAGCCCATAACATATATTCTATATGTGATGGAGAGATATTCTCATACGATAGAGAACGTGGGGTTACAGTGTAACCCTGGTTCTCTGAGAATAGAGAATATCTCTCCATATCGAGGCCGCTCGGGACCCGTTCAAATCAGAGTGAATCAGCTGATCCCTGCGCAGCTGGGTCTATTTATAGGGCGCAGGGGAAGCCACGGTAGGCGTGGTGTGTCTTAAAGAGGTTTTCACGTCAGCTGCTAGAATGTCAGTAAATCCCATAACATATATTCTATATGTGATGGAGAGATATTCTCTATTCTCAGAGAACCAGGGTTACACTGTAACCCCACGTTATCACTCTTGACAGTGTCTCTCCACTCACACCATTTCCTGTGTTTAGTCATCACTCACGCTGCGTTTCATTAGGTTGGTCCATCTCCCCTCGCCGACTTCCCCTCAGCCGCCAGTGGTACGTAAGAAGAGTGCGTGGGAAGAGCGCCTTGTGGTCAGTCAGCAACGTCTTGTCGCTTTTTACAGGTAGAAACGCGGTTATGTTACGTTTTCTACATTGGCGTTTTGAAATTTGGCCCGCACTGATTCCTGCATTTAAAAATCCTGTTTTCTGACCATAAAGCTGATTTTATCATTATTATTATTGTTATTGTAACCCTTATTTCTTGATGTTCTCCAGCACTTTGGGCCATTGGTTAATAAACGGCAACAGCAACAGCACACTATCGGCTACACTAACACATCCCCCCATAAAATAAAGACAAGTAGGAACTAAAATTCCTTGTCCTTAAGCAACGGAGACATGAATAGCAACTTAAATGTTTAACATGAACTTATGATACTGGAACAATCTTATGAAATAATTGACTTGATCCTGCCAAAGTCCAAAACATTATTATAAAATTATCACTACTGTAAAACTTAGTAGCAACATAAATTAATATGGTGAGCACAGTAACTAAGGTGGCACTATCATAGTTGTAGTATTGTTGTTAGCCTATCATTGTTAATGATCTCAGGCGATGTATGCAACAATAAGAAATGTGACATTTAGGTTGAATTTCTATAGGAATACTGTGCTTATATGGATATTGGTTTGTTTACATACACATAATATCATCATGTCCTCCTACAAATTGACGCTGCATCTGAAATAACATAACTGCAACGTTTTCGTGGTTAATATTCACCCCTGGAGTGACCGTTGTTGTCGACTCGCTCCCCCAGCCCTCCGTGGGTCGATCTCACCAAGTTCGCTTCAGTTTCTCAGACAAATGGAGCAATACTTATGATGGCGGCAGGTGGGGGAGGGTTGAGTGGGAGTCCAAGGGCAAGTGGCGAGGTCGACAAGGGCAAGTTAAAGCACTAATGAAGTCCAGTGTTCGAGCACCAGAACATAAGTGCAAAAAACACCCCCAAAAAACAGTGATTTTCTCCTCGTTGACGGACTGCTAAATCCTGTCTGTCATTTTTCAGCTGTTCTTGGGAATACCTGATTACCTGGGAAACATAAAGCTCACATATTTCTGTTTGGAGTCGAATGCCAGATGTTATTTTGCACTTAGAGCTTCTCTAAAATTGTCAAACTATCCATCAACGCCTTGAGCTGGATGTAAATAAGCTGTGTGTAAATTTCCCCGTGTAGAACAGATTGACTCTTGACATTTTTTCCCTCCTCTCCCACCCAGCAGCACCTCTGTTTGTATTGTAAATCAGATCCCATGAATTCATAATTAATGAGAGTAAGAAATGTAGACAGGAAATGTGAAAGCCTTGTATGACTTGGCATCGCATAACCACAAAAGAAACAAACAAACTAAAAAAAAAAAAAAAAGGGGAAAAAAAATTACCGAATACATGCATTAAGGAAACCACAGTGTGAAATAAAACACCCTTAATTCTTTCAAACACCCAATAAATTCACCAACAGCAACGTGTCCTGCTGAAATGTCCTGGAATGAGACACCGTGCCTCATTGTAAGTCGCCGTGCATAGCAGGATCATCTAAAAAAATAAATAAATATATATACACTGTAAAAACACTCTGCGCCCACATCCAGCGGAGGCTACTGTATAAGCCATTGTACATTAAACAAAATATTGGCCTCTTGATGGGCTGCATATTCAGCAAGACACCCTCTGCATTCTAACAAGGAAACAATGTGTTTCCAGAGAGGGGAGTGAAAGCAACTATTTGTCTGAAGCATGAGCGGCAATTTGTTTTGGCTGGCCGAGTGCTCCGGGGTAACAGTGCTCAGTTTTCACTACAGGGGGAAAAGAGTAGTATATGGATTTTTAATGGAGGAGCACGGTGTAACCTTGATGCCCGTCCACCACATATAAATTAGACGTGTTGCGGGAAAGCAAACAAAGTCCCAATTCTGCCCCGGTGATGCGCGCCTCCCAGCTCCGGCGGAGGCAGAGGACTCCGCCGTTTGTCTGTGTCGCCAGCGTTTCCCACGCACACACCCACCCGAACCCGCAGCTTGAAATGAGATTCACTCGAGTGCATAATCCCTCAGTTCTGCTTAGCTGTGATTAATTGACCAAATGTCTCTCAAACGACGGGGACCATGGAACCAGTATACACCACCTTTACATTTATGTGTGTGTGTGTGTGTGTGTGGCTATTTGCTAGACCACACAGTGTCGTCGCTAGTTAATCGCTTGCAATCTTACCCGGGTAGCACTTTGAAATCTTAGGGTATCATTAAAGGCTCGTCAGCAATTAGCCCCGCGGTGGAATTATTTAGAGACCTGTCATTAAAAATCCCGACGCCATGCAGAGAAATGGCCCTCCGGATCAATACCCAAGTAGCCCTCGAAGCACCGCGGAGCATGTCGTTGGGGAGAAACATAAACGCTTAGAGAGTTAGCGCGGTCAAATATGAACCTAGGTGCTGTCCTGACCCTCATCAATAAACCATCAATGAACTCCATTTGGTTTCTATTACCAGTGGCACTGAGGCTAACAGCCCATTTACCACTGTCTACACTCAGTTTATGTACCCTTGAATCATTTTGCAGCGCAGGCCACCATGTAATTAGATTTTTGAACATTTCTTCATTTTCCGTTGTTTTTAAATAACAACTTCAGGGTGTCAAACCTAGCTTGAAATTAACTGACAAGACACAGATGCGACAATATAGATATGACTTTATGGTATTACCTCCTAATGGGAATTTTCCCCCTGGCGCACGCATGAGTTTAATATCGTCACAAAGGATGTCGGTGATTGGTGAGAAGTTTTGTTTCTTTCCGTTGTTACATGCGCACCCGGCAACCTCATCCAATCAAACATCTTGGAGGGTCACCGACATGAAAATACTTCAAACTGGACACAGTGAGATAAATAAAAAATTAACAAAATCAAATTCAATGAGCAGTTCATCCAAAAATGGTCTAATCACTCATGCACCTATAGTGAAGATCCAATCATTTCTTTTTGGAAGACTTTGGAAGAATCATGCTTCACAACCTGGAAACAAAACTCCTAAGTAAATTGCTTTATCCCTGATTTCTAACGCCATCCTCACTTCCGCGGTGATGCTGTGCCGGTATCAAATCAAACCATAATGTGTGACAGTTACGCTGCGTTCACGTCACATGGCATTTACCGCGAGTCCCATTTTCTGACCTGTAAATAGCATTCGCGTCAGCATCCAGTTGGTAATTACAACTCGGAGGCTCATATTTCTCGAAGCTGCCATATGTCCGCCTGGATGGTATAAATAACACGGAAATACAAAGGAAATGGCAACCGTTAAACATAAACGAATCCAGATTTAGCGTTTTTTGTTTTTTTTTTTAAACTACATTGACTCTATCTATACTAAAACTGAGCTTAATTTTGTGAAATGGTGTTACCTTTTGAAATAGATGTGAAGAAATATTAAAATTGGCTTACTTTGCTTTCCTTTTCAAACATAAACGTCCATCTGACCCAACAAGTTGGCGCAATCGGAGTTTTTTTTTTAACCTCTACATTCCTTCTCATACGACATGAACATCGCATAATGCAAGTACAATGGAGCTCAGGAGATGTGGTTCTTTTTTTTCCCATTTTATATATATATATATATATATATATATATATATATATATATATATATGCAGAGTGCATCTAGAGAGTTTTTGAAGGTACAGGCTCACTCTGGATGTGAACCAGAGACACAGTTGTGCTGGCAGGGAGAACTAGGCCTGGATGATAGATGAAGCTGGAGGCGCTGTGCTGAGGTGCCGGTGACGTCTGTGTAAGACCCCCTGTCTTTCCACGTCCGCTTCCTCCTGACTCTCATCTCGCTGCTTGCCTCCTCGTCTCCAGAGCCTAATCTGTCTCCTCACCAAGCACCCTCTTTAGTTTGCAGACTTGCATCCCCCCCCAGCCCTCCACCCTCCTCCTTACGCACCTCCTTACAATGCTTCGCCCTCTATCCTCTTCGTCTCTCCTTCACTGTCTAATTGATGGGTGAACACTTGCGAGTAGCCCTCGCTCCATCTCTCCAATGTGTCATAGTCCTGAAGGGCCTCTTTCCCTCCTACTGCCCATCTCCTCTACCTCCACCCTCCCCCCCATCCCATCCTCCACCCATCTCTTTCAGTGCTCTGTTCATTATTCATTAAGTTTCCTGTTGGATCCTGGGAGAGCGAAAGCATAGCTGAATTCAGAGGCAGACTCAACAGCTGGCCCAAGGGTACCTGAGTGATGTGAGTGTGTGTGTGTGTGTGTGTGGGAGAGAGAGAGAGAAGTAGAAAGAGAATAACTGACAGACAGACTGACCAACTCACTGACAGAAGCAAAAAAGAGAAAAAGAGAGGGAGAGAGAGAGAGAGAGAGAGAGAGAAAGGGCGAGAGTTAGAGAGTGGCCTGTTGAAAGAGAGTGTTTTGAAGCAGGGCGATTGCGCTTTGAAACCAAGAAACGCGGTGCAGCCAAGCTGAGAGCTGTCATTTGCAGGGGCTGATTGTATTTTAAAACCAAGAGAAGTGCTGCGACCGAGCTGAAAAATGGCATGCAGATGGACGCTTGAGCCGGAGAGCCGAAGGTAAACAGGAGGCGGCGAGACGGCAAAGTCGCTTAAAACACCATTAATGCTTTGTGAAAGACTTATTTTTTTAAAAAGTGTGTCGAGATTAACTTTCAGCGAAGGGCATAATCAAAAAGCTTAATTTTGTCGTCCTTGATTTTATAATTGTTTCCAAAAGTAATTACAGGATAATGAAAGGTTGAGTGGACCTGCAAATGTTTCTTAATGTTTCCCGGCGTGTTAGGGTCTGTCATTCACGTCAGCAACTTCCACAGCTTCCTGTCAGCCGTGAGCTCCCGTCCAAATCTAAAACCCCGGGTCGGTGCCTGCTACCATGATAGACATCTGTGCAAAATCCAAAGTTTGCAGTTGAATTGGATGACGGATAGATTTTAGACCAGAGGACTGACTTTAACTGGCTTGCCCACTCATTTGAAACCATTCTGGTGCACAGGGCACTTGTATACAGTTTCAGATCAAACTCATTTCACAGGACGCAGTTGCACCTCTCTGCTCTCTGCACCGTGCCTTCAGAAAACGAGGACACTAAGTGGGATGAAACTTTGAAATTAACCGTATGCATTAATAATCACTGATTACATGTGATGCTCTGTCCTTGTTTATTTGTGCACATATGTTGTCGATTACGCCGAATACTTCAAATTTAAAGATTTTTCAAGCAGAGACGCCCGATGTGGGGCCCGGCAGCTAAATTTGGCCATTGGGTTTTTTCAGGACGTATACAGGATTCAGACATTGATGAGTTGCTCTGTTATTTTGCATTTGTCATGCAATTCAATTATGCCAGCGCTTTGATTTTTAGATAACTTGTTTATTGTAGGACGTATTGATAATCACATTTATGATACACGACTTGCATTTTAAATAAGCAGCGTCCAATAGTTCTTGTTTGGGTGCAGCCCCCCAATCAGATTATAGCCAGACAGGGAACATCATAAAACCGTCCCAGGAGGACAGGCACTGCAGCAGACCATAACTTACACAATGCGCCGGCACTTCAGAGGGAAAGCGTGACTTTTTTTTTTTTTTTTTCCATAGATGCATACAGTAAATAGCTGCAGAAAGAAATGTGAGCTCCAGAGAGCAGTCTGAAGCGTCAAGAAACACCAGCCAACGGTTGAGAAACCAAACTCAAAGCTTAGCCGGGTTCCTTAATGTGTCGCTTTTGCATTTCAGAGCAACGGCCGATAATTGTGTTGATGCAATCTGTGCTGTCTGGAAACACAAGCTGTATAGGCGGCCATGTAGCCTTTAATAGGGATGGGGTGGGGAATAAAGTGGAGGGAATAGCCTAACAAATCCGTACTTCAAGACACATTAAAATGCACAAACTGCTGAACATCTTACATTACAGTATGCCGGTTATATACTTAAAGGGATATTTGGCATAACATAATAGCAGTCAATAGGTGCAGCTAATGATTAACATTTTAAAAAGGATGCTCAAGCTAGTTTAAAAAGGTATGTATTTCCTTATTTAATAGTATTCCTTATCTTCATCAGCCACCAAGATTAAGATTTAAGAGTTTTAGTGGCTGCATTTTCTACAGTAATCTAATCCAGCTGGGACTGGATTAGGGCTTTAGACTGGGTGGGCTTTAGCTCTCCTTGTAGGGAAACAATGTTGTCCAGACCCTGGTGAGACCAAGCAACTTGCAATTTGGGGGTTTGCAGTAGTAGAGCTGGTAGATAGTTAGATTGACAAAATAATGCTGGGTAAAATGGTGGATTTATATCTAGGAACAACATAAAATAGTATGCTGTGCTAACAAAAATCACTCATTTGGAGCAATAATCTGATGGCCTTGTCTTTGTATAGAAAGTACCTTACCTTTTCACAGTTTGATAATGTTTCTACACCATATCCTTCTAAGTTAAAACCATCCACAGCAAACTGCAACAACCATAATGCATTCCAATGCTTACTGCTTCTGTTAGACTGATATTATATCTTGGAATTATTTGGTTGATGCAATGAGAAGAAAAAAAAAAGTCACTAAAGTCCCAGTTTCCTAATTTGTGGCCCTATGTTGCCTGCTGCAGTCGCAGTCTGCCTCCAGAGGAAAGGAAGAGTACTGCGCCTTTATCTTGTTGCCATGAATTAATTAAATTGCGGGAGCGAGTTATATCTCATGGCCACAAAGTAGTAAATGATTTTTTTTTTTTTTTTTTCTCATTGCGGGAGTGCATTACCATGCCAAACTTGTCTCTCAGAACTTTGTCTACTTGCATGACTGATGGGCGGAATGATACGGTAGGTAAACAGGCTCTGATGTGTTGTAACACAGAGACATGTGTCAGTCACCAAAATAGTTCCTGGACCTATACAATAAGCAATGGAGTGCATTATTTGAAGGGAGCTGCATTCATACTGTAAGCAAAATAATGAAAATTCATCCCTCTTGGCCTTAGAATAAAGGTCATACACACATAATGCCTCTTTATATACAATACATAGTTTAAAATGCATTCATTATGGTATACCTAGATATTTCAAATGTCAACTGGCAATGTTTTGGCAACCAATTTTGTCCTGTTACTCTCTGTAATAGCAAGAAATTGCATATTGCATCTCGTCTGTCGATACATATGGACACACTAGTTTAACCTATTGAAGAATGCTTTAGCCAAAAATCCATTAAATTGTGCTGGAACCTAGAAATCTAAGGCCCAGCACTTTACAAAGTGATATGCGTGTTTTTCCTCTGTCTTCTCCAAAACGGCACAGTTGTTTTCCCAAGCTGGGGCCCGACAGGCACACACCGCTTTATGAATCTTGTCGGCTTCCTGAAACATGGCTTATAGGATGACCTTATTCTCCAAAGTCCTCTGAACTCACTGGAGTAATTGGTAGCCATCCTTTATTGATGGTGCGACTGAAATTCTGCGAGATGAAAGTAGCACTCCGCTCCTCACGATTCAAATCTCAACCAAGAAAACCCCCACCCCCCAAAAAAGATCTGCGATTCCAGTATTTACTTCTGAGTATTTTTATCTTCCTGTGAAATAGCAAGAAATTATTTGTGTTGGATTTAATTTAACACGGAGGAAGGCGGTGCTGTCACTCACACACGCTCACGGGCATGTGTATGGCGAGATATTGCCACGCTGCACGTTTTGAAGCACGGTCGAGTTTCACCGAGGCACATTTTGTGTTTGACTTTTGGTCACAAGCACAAGCCCCTCTCGAAAAAAAAGAATTTAAAAAATAAAAATAAATTTAAAAAATGGAGCTCTTCTCCTTTGATAATGTTTGCCCATATTGTTCCTGTATTTCACACTGACTAATAACCTTCCTCACACTTTCTCATAACTGCATATTTTCCTCATATAAAGTTATTATCTTCTTTCAGCCTCACCAATGAAGTGAGGGAAAATTGAACTGCATGTAGGCCCCAGTTCAGTATGTCACTGTGATTGAAAGCTCAGAGGCAGAGGTGGATAGTAACTAAGTACATTAACTCAAAGACAGTTTTGAGGTACTGCCGCTTGATTTGAATATTTCCATTTCACAAGATTTTATACTTTTCCTGCACTACATTTCAGGGGGGAAATATTGCACTTATTTATCTGATGGCTGTAGTTACTATTTGCATTGCAGACTAGGCTTTTCACACGCAAAACATCAAATCTGAAGCACAGGCCGTCGTTATATTTGTCTTTTCAAGGCGACTTATGTCATTCGATCGTGCCACGACACTGGATCCTGATAATGATCAGAATACATCAGATCACTATCCGATCAGGCAGGTTGATCGCATTGAGGTATCTAGTCTGAACTCTGGAGCCCCCTTGTGGTCAGCTGAGGGCAAAACAAAAGTACTCCGTTTAGTAACCAGTGTGCATCATTTACAAACCGTGTTCTCGGATTCATAAATCCCCAGATTACAAATCAGTGTTCACAAATTCGGAAAATGTGCCCTCGGATTGCAAATCCATGCAATTCGCATGCTTTTCAATTCACGTATGTGTGTTTTACATCACTGGAAAACACACATACGTGGTCGCGGCGTAGTTCCCATCTGGCGAATCCAATCACAAAAAGTTGCACTGAAATGACAAACATAACCATGGCCGTTGTTTAGAGTGCTTTTCATACTTAGATGCATTTGCTGCTAATATTTCTATACTTTTCCTTCAGTAAAATTTGGAATGCAGGACTTTTACTTTTAATGGAACGTTTTTCTCCCCTGAAGTTAAAATGAAACCAGCCACACCAAACTCACCTAAAGTTGGTTTATGATGCAGAGGAATTTGTTTGTTTTTAATGCCATATAGTTTGAATTTGCTGACTTAGTTACTGATTATGATCATTCATTTGGGGCGACTAGCTATTTACAACATATTTAGAGAGGGAAAGGATTTGCTTTTTTCAATAAAAGAAGGGGTATCAGCTTAAAATTGGAGAAGGCCCCATATCAGAACATTGCATTCCTAAATCAAGATACTGAGTAAAAATGCTATCAGCCAATGAACAAGGTTATAAAATGGTAAATTCCCTTAATTTGATGTTCCACACCACAGCCTGGTGCATGCACTGATATGCAGGTTTATTATTTGTGCATGTGTGTGAGAAACAGAATATATTGCCACCTGATCACCATCCTTTATAACTTTAAAAGTGAAGGAGAGAGGGGGTGAGAGGAGGGAGAGCGACGCTGGAGAGAGAGGCAAAGGGAAGCACAGGGAGGCTGGTCCAAGCTTGATAGGCATGGATTGAGCTGAAAACCGACCAATCGGGTGTCTTCCTGCAGTTGAGCCGCTGCAGTAGCCGGGCAGGATTGGAGGATGGCTCACAGAGAGACACACACACACGCACTGGCTCGGCTCTCCCATCCCGTCGCTCGCACACACACACGCGGTGAGAGAGAGGGAGAGTATCGGCTCTCCGCAAGCCGTGCATTAAGCACTGCCCCAGAGAGAATGACGGAGGCAGGGGGAGCAAATTGAAAGAGAGAGAGAGAGAGGAAGATGGAGAGAGGGAGAAAATGAGGAATGCACTCTAAGTCCCGCATCGTCTTCACCATTAAACAGCTGTCATGTCTGTCCGAGGGACACTGAACAGGTAAGAGAGGGAAATAAGTTTTTTTTCCTGTTTTTTTTTTTTTTTTTTTTTGTTCCTCTAACGCAGCTTGGTTTGTGCGCCGATGTGCATATATGTAAATATTAAGTTTGTATTTGTACCTGTGCTTAAGTTTTTTATATTTATGCCAAGGCTATGCTCTGTATATACTTGTTTCTGTATTGGAAAGGACGCAGGTAATGCGTGGTGTTGGTATTCACGCGCGCGTGCAGTTCAGTCTGCGTGTGTGTGTGTGTGTGTGTGTGTGTGTGAGAGAGAGAGAGAGAGTGAGAGAGAGAGCGTTGTCGCGCGCGCGCTTGAGAGCAGCGAGTCTGCGTGGGAGAGCGTGCGCGTGCGCGTGCGCTCCTATTTGCGCCTGTGTGCGCGTCAAATTATGATCCTAAGGTGCGGGGGGGAAAAAAAAAAAAAGAAGAAGCAGGCAGTGGGGAATACTCACAGCGGGGAGTACTTTCCCCCAGTTATTTGTGTTTATTTGCTTATGTTTTTATTTATGTGGATGCTGATGGGTGCACTTGTCTGTCCTGCCCCTGTGTCTTCCCATGGAGTGTTGCATTCAGCTACTCGGTGGAGTTATGAATGATAGACGGTGAGTTGGAGGCTATCTGATCCCTCTGTTACATGTGCGGCACTGGTGTAGCCAGACTGTGCACTGCAGGAAACAGGAGTCCACTCACTGATTGCAGCCTTTCACAAGTCAAGATCCCCTCTCTCCCTCTCCGTCTCCCTCTCTCTCTCTCTCTCTCTCTTTCTTCCCCCCCTGCATTAGACACCATCTCTCCCCGGCAGAAGAAAAATAAAAGAACCGTTTTGAGTGGTCGGCTTAGTCACGAACACAGCATCCCGTGGTGCTTTGAAATGCTTTGACAACCTTGTGGGTATCCGCGTGTGTATGTGTGTGTGTGTGCGCGCGTGCGTCTGCTGTGGAGAGATGTGGGAGCAGAGTGTCCGGATGCATAGCCGTCCCTGTTAATGTTGCATTGATTGGTTTGTAGTGAGGAAGGTGAGAACTGCATGGCTGCTGATCTTCACAGCTGAATTGTCGCAAGGCATAGACATCACCGATGTGTTTGTGGATGCGGAGACAGATGGAGCAGCTGGCAAGTGATATATGTAATTTAATGGCATAATGCATGGCGCACGTCAGACAGCTGTGAGTGGTAGCCCAGAAGTTGTTTGTCTCCTATATAGCTGGACAGTTTGCAGTTCAGAATAAATTGGCCAGTGGAGTAGACATCAGGAATTGGGTGATTTCTGCAGTCATATTAACATGCAGATATAACATGCATTAAACACAGCATGGACTGTAGGTAGCAGCACAGCATCAGCCAGAGAGGAAATGCACTGAACGACCACCCATCGGGTTAATCTCTTGTTTCAGAGGTCATTTAGTCATTTATTAAACACCACATAAAAAGGGCAAAATCTGAATTATCAAATCGTGATTACAGCACCAAGACAGACAAGTCTTATTAAATGCAATGGCATTATGCGGTAGGTGTTAGCTTTAAAAACACGTCTGGCAATCCCTACTTTTGCATGAAGGTTTTTCAAAGCAAATGGAGCCAACCAGCAGAGCTCCAAGGAGGCCAAATTGTTGGTCACTGAGTTGCAGGTGCACTGGTCACACAAACCTGCAGCATGAATATGTCAAGGAGAACAGTGTGGGAAATCATGACAACATACATAAAAGCGTGGAAAAACAAAGTGGTTACTTGTTGAAGCTCACAGGCACAGAGATACAGAGGGCCACCAAATAGTAGCTGAACATCACAAACGTAGTAGCCTCTAAAACCACCACAACCGAACCGCCATTCAAAAAAAAAGTGGTCGCATCCAAGGCCTGCACAGAAACACGCATAACCCGGTGCAAAGAGCTCAAAACCTGGAGCCTTCAGCAATGGAAAAATATCGCATGAGTCATCTTCAACCCTTTTTCAAATTTAGACTGCTGTACCTGTGGAGAAAGCCAAAGGATGTTGTCACCTCACAGTGTCGGTTGCCAGTTATTTAACAAGGTGGTGTAATGCCATGTAATCTGTGATGATATTTTGTGGGAGTTATTAGGTCTGATGATTACCTGAAGTGTTTTGTGCACACTATTCCCTCATGATGCCCCCCATATTACAAGGTGATAATGTGCTCCTACACCCTTGTGAGCAAATTCAAGAGTAGTTTCATGAATATCAGAATGAAGTCAAACACCCCCCCCGCCCGAGTAAATAGATGCAAACATCAATGAATCTTTATGGAGTGGGGGGTTCTGATTTCTAGCTTGGGCATTAATCACTGAACTGGCCTTCTTTTCTTGATGAAAAGCTCCAGTATTCCTCTAAACACAGTTCAGCTCTTGTATGACAGTAATTCAAGGATGACTGAAACTCTTTCAAAGGGAAAAAAAGTGGCCCTTCTCCTGATTAGGAACCCAGTGCTCATATTTTAAAATCAGGTGTTTGAGCTATTTTGCCCACCCTCTGTACGTTTGTGTGCAGCAGTTCAAGTAGATACGCAATTAATCTGTCGGTGAGAAACACCGTGTTTAAATGCACACTCTGCAGGATGTAAACAGTCTGTATCGCCGTGACTGCACACAGGACAAACTGTACATGTCGGGAGTCACTGAGTTGACACCAGTAATGAAAACCCCACCCTGAAGTGTTGTGTCAAGTGACGTGTGAATGGTGTGCAGTCATCAGGCACTAATTACAACGCGCCGTCGGCATGCAGTGCAGTCATTTCAGCGGGGCCATACATTGTTCAGCATGATGACACAACACAAAATAATGATTAGGTTTTTTTTTCACAAAACCAGGCTCAATTTCAGATGACACATTAAATATTAAAATTAATACATATTGAGGATGGTTAGTTTCTTGCTTTACTTATTACAACTACACCATTGTTACTCCCATGCTGGAGTATATGCTGCAGAAGTCAAAAGCAAAAAACTAGTAAATTTTGTGAAAATTGTATTGCAAACTTGTAAAGGACAGTTTGTGTCATTATTGATGTGTGAGCAATTCCCAGTTGGACCGCCACCACTAAAAATGTATGCACAAGTGCAAGTTATCATAGATTTAAAGCCCTCTTAAATCGCAATTACAATTATTTATGGGTAAACCTTTCCTCGAATGGTGCCAATTCAATACTAAAAGCCAGCATGGTCCATGAAAGAATCATGAACCATGTAGAAATGGCTCTCCGCAGGATGTTTAAATGCGATGGTTGCCATAACGTCCTCGGTTATATCACTGGTAGACTAGACAGGAAAAGAAAACTGTAGTTTATTGTTGAGACATCACAGTCACAGGGCCATTGAAGAGATGAATCATGCTTTTTTTTTTTTTTCTCCCAAACATTACCACAAAACCCATCTCAGTCTCTCCAGTCTCTTCACAGATAGCAAACCAAAAGTGGTCATTCAGTGGGCCTCTGTCTGCCAACTGAGGCTGGCAGTGTGGGGTATTTTGCAAGTCAGATTTATGGCTCGGGAGAGGCAACTGTTCATTGCCACTCGCCACTCCCCTGCCATCTTCATCCAACTCCGAGATAAAACAAACTTGGATAATCCACAGTTTCTAACGGCGCACTGTGGCGTATCAACCTGTGACTCGTGGCGGTCGATGCCTCAGGAAAGTCTTGGTCATTAAATTGCTCGTATATGATGACGGAGCAAGCGTGCACACACACATAGACAAACAAAGACAAAGACCTGTATTAACACACATCCTTGTGCACTTGGGATGCTGCTCACTGCTACTTTAAAAACACACTTAAAGATGATTGCCAAGATAATGACAGTGTTATATGATTGGTTCCGGTTGGATCCATTGGCGCCAACCCCTCCCAAATCGGCGGACAAGTATACACAGCAAATGAGTGCAGGAATGAGAAGTTTGTATATCCATAGCAGAAACAATGAGGGGATGCACTACAGAAAACCAGCAATCTGATTTAGAATAACATTGATTCCACCTATAGCTGGTTCATGAACAGTGTCGAGGAGTACTTTCTCAGGAAAAATGCAATGGTGAACCTGAAGTGACGAAATAAATAAGAATTGGGTAGTTAGCATGAGTACATGGCTGAACAGGCAAAGAAAAGAGCGCCACCTGCAGCAACTCAAACTCCATCCACATACAATTCAAGGGGAATTATCGGAGTCTCGCGGATTTCTTCTTGCATTTTCCTGCGGTGCTTGAATGTGGTTTGCTTTGCTTCAAATCTAGAGTGAGTTATTTGTTTACATCCCTAACCGGCAGACAAACAGGCCCACCGGAGAAATACCACTGTGCAGTGCCAATGAGACTCCGAAAGTTACATTTCTATTACAGCTGCTGAAGTCGACAGTCCTCAGCGACAGCTTCCTGCAAGAGAGGCATTAAAGCCTTATCTCTTTTCAGCGGCTCGGAGGCAAAATTATAAATCTGAAACAATTGCTGTGCCGTATAGATTCAACGGTATTGAAACTATGGCGCGGTTAAACATTGCCAAACTTTTTATAGTGTCGTGGTTTGTCGTGGCTCCTGTATCTCCGTGTCTCGTCCAATCCGGTGCATTATTTAAATCACTCAACCATCTCGACTGTACAACAAGAAGCGCTTGTATCCACCGAGAGAGACAAGCAAATGCGGGAGAAATATAAAAATAAAAATGGCAAAGATGTGTTAAAGATAACTTTGTATTTGTTCAAAATACCCATTTGCTTTCCATCCAGTAAAGCTGCTGTGTTTTGCAACAGGCACTTCATGTTACTGGCAGATTGACTGATAGATGCTCAGGATAAAGAGCCAGTCTTGTTCAGATGAGGACTGAAGTGCAGCACTATTTTATTTTCATTTCTATTTTTATGGGAAACTCATTCCGATACTTGTATTTGTGAGTAGGCCTGCTTATTTTATTTATTTTTTCTTACTTTTACAATTTTTCGAATGTGAGAATGGCAGGGAAAGCTACTTATTTTTGAATTGTACTTTATTACAGTTTATAGTTACATACACACACACACACACAAATCACAGGAAAAGTCAGATATGATGGCTTGGACCGTTGCTGGGGAGGAACTCTGAGTAAATCAACCTCCTAATTTTTAAATTGAATATCCCTGATTTATCGCATTCGCCCGTGTTCGTTTGTAGTTTGTTCCAGATGACTTGATGCCCAATTAAACTGCCTTGAAGACGATCATTTAAAGATATTCAAGTGGCATTATTGTGCCGAGTTAGGTTGCTTCATTAATCATGTTGTGCAAAAATCCCGCCTGTCACTGTTACTGCCTACCGCCCCAGTATCAATTAAGCCTTCTCGTCATCATCACATTTATCCACGGATATCTTCTCCGCTGAGTCGCTGTCACAAACTGCAAACAGCATCATCTTTCAATGGTGGCATTTCCTAAGTGTCTGAAATATCGTCCGCAAATATCATACATACCTGTGTGTCTGGGTACATTTTGTATTATCAGGACAATAACAACAGTAATTCTGCTTCTCCTGATTTCATGAGGAGAAAATCAATCAGCAGCATACAGTTCTTGATTGAAACCACATATTTGCTTCGTCAGTGTCATTAGAAAAGGAGGTCTGCACTTCAACACGCTGTGCCTGCAGTGCATTCGTAGTCTCTCGGACCGTTGATTATCCGGCGTTTCCGTTTTGGGCATCTGACTTTCATCACTTACGATGGGACATGGAGCAGTCTGCATCACGCTGACATTATTTCACTTCGGGTTCCTTCAGCATGGGTGAGGGCAACGGCGGAGTGATTCATCTCCTGCTCTTACTGTCAGTGACAAATGGGCGGCAAACCATTTCCTTAAAGAACGCTCAGCTCTATAAAAAGGAGTCTGATGAAGCCAAAGCCTCTTTGAAAAGGCCATGGCATTGAAATGGCTTTGGGTTTTGGAACATTTGGCTCGTACCTTGCGCCAGATTTAGCCTACTGTAGTACAGTACGCAAATACGACCCATTAAACGAGCAACTACAGTGTGTTTCGAAAAAACGCCTGGGATTTCAATGTCTTCCAGAGGCAGGCTATAAAAATGGACTCAGCATTTAGTCACAAAGCCTCCAGAGTGTGATGTAAGAGAAAAAATAAAAATATATATATATATAAATGCTACTGCAGCGGGATGCACATGAGAAACTGTCTACATGTTGGTCCATTGATTTAGCTTTATCGTAAAATGTGTCTTTCCAAAGGACAAAAACACAAAAGCATTTGATTGGCAGCCTGAATGGTTTATGTACCATTAGGGGATTGGATTCCCCTCTCACATTTGAGAGTGTTTGCTCACAGACTTTTCCTTTTTAAAGAGCTCTTAAGGGCGAATTATCATTATGTAATCGGTGCGCGTTTGTGCCTGAGATCCTGAGGGCTGCCTCCAAGTATTTTATTTTGTTCTCCGCTTAAAAGCATTGGGGTGGTGGGTATGCCTTTTTGGACGGATTCGTGAGGTTTCAGGCTCTTCAGAAGGAAAAGCCTGTGTGTTATTCACCTGGGCACATTCTTCACTGAATCCAAGCCTCTCTAGATTTACATTTTACGCTTTAGGCATTTCACTAACACTTTTATCTTCAACGGCTTACAATGAATGAGCTGGTAGGTGTTCGGTGTCTTGCTCAAGGAGAGTTCAACAGGATATATAGCTGCTGATGGACACACTGGCTGTGATTAAACCTGTGAACTTCTGTTAATGGCAGCCTCTCTAATGATTCATTTCTAATCACTAGTCCACCATGCCAGGAATTTTATTTCAAAATGATATATCATCTCAAAAAGTGGCTCCGCACGATGATGGAGAGCAAAATAATAGGAGACTTATTTCTTTAAGGGATAGATAATAGTCTTTTCTTTATTTAGATGGTGCTGAATGATTTTTCCAAAACTGGTGTGTTGCATTTTGAAATGCAACCTCCATAATAAATATTTAGGGCACACAATATTTCAGAGTTTAGAGGCATAATATTCTCTGACTTCTATTCAATGCAGTATGGATTTTTACTGACAAGCCATGCAGCATCGCACCCCACAGAGAGGAAAGAGAACCTAGTCAGGTAGTTTCAGTGTTAGAGTGCAAAGAGAAGCCCTGATGTGTGGCACTGATAAAACATTAGTGTGCGATGTGCCTGTCAGACCTACTCACCCTTCACGTGCAGTGCCGAGACGGGGAAATGTGAGAGAGATGCTAATTGGGCCACGCTGATGCTTTGTGAGAGCGAGTGTGAGCGAGAGAGGGAGAGACACAGAGAAAGAGAGAGAGAGAGGGAGATGGACAAGGCGTCCCTACTGATCCAGAGATGTGAGGTGGATGAGAGAGAAGCCGCCGGGTGCTGTCCACTACTGTTACCACCATAACCAGAATTTCAATAGGACTTCAATACCACTGCGAAAGGTTGAATTCAATACTGATTTTTTTTTTCTTTGAAATTCTCTTACCAATTGTGCTCTGCAGGCTGAAATTCAATTTCACCTGCAGAGGGCGTATATATGCAAATGGTTTATTGGTTGGAAGTGGGTAAAAGAAGAAGGACATGATCACACAGGATGCTTTGTTTGAATGCTTCTGCTTGTGCCATTTTTTTTTTTTTTTTCCAGTTTTCATTTTCAAAAAAGGTGTGTGCCTTGCATTTTGGGGACGCTCCAAGCTGAGCATGTGTCAGTTTCAGCTGTGTTGCATATTGGATGTCAGACAGAGAAAAAAAATTAGCAGAACCTGGAGGGTAAAAGAGCAGCCATCCTCGTTTTGCAGGAATAATAACTTAAGCTACATGCTCACAGTTTTGGAAAAAAATCTCCACATCTTTTCCAAAAATATGATCACATGATCCGCTTTGGTCCTGTTCAGACTTGGTTTTATCACCCATCTCAGGTGATTCAATCACAATGGCATTCACATCTGGCATTATCATGAGTCCCAAATCCATTGCATGTAACGTGATCGATTTTGTGATCGGCCACAGAATTACGTCATTCCCGTCTTTTCTTACATTGATTCCCATACCTCACTCCCTTTTGTTGCTTTTTCATCCTCACCTCTGCATCTAATGTGTTCACTATCTTTCCAACACTCCCCAGTCATCCTGTTTCCTATATCTGGCCCGTTAATGAGGCAGCTGTGCCCGACCGGTCTGTTATTAGGATTGCTCAATGGAGACACGGCCAGCTCACCTCATCTCAAAAACAAACCTTATTCAAATTTGAATTTCACGCCAGCAGTCCACTCTATCAAACACTCCCTCTCCTCACCAAGTGACTAGATGGTCTTCTGGTATTGTAGGGGATGCATTGAGACGCTTTAGTATGTACTTGTTTAATGCTATGTGGCACAATTTGTCCCTGACCACAACCAAAACGTGGTTGCAACGTGTCCCCAAGATGCATTTAATCCGACTTACAAATGTACTTTGCATTTGGTTTGGGTTAGGTGCAAGATGTGTGCATCGTTGTCCTCAAACAAATGTCGTTTGTCCTTTAGATGCAAGCTGATTGTTGATTCTTTACCTGAGGACTTATTCCTTCTGTGTCTGGCCACGCACATATTAAGTTGTTTTGTTTCCTTGTTGGACTGGCTGGATCTTGCGGGTGGACGAGTCGTTGGCCCAGTGTGATCCTTGGGTTTTTAGAGAACACAGGGATGCAGCGTTTGTTGAAGTTCATTCTGTGCGGTCATGCTAACACTGCTGCCCCGGGGGGGTTTCCCAACAGGTCAGACCTCCGTTTATGTGACTCTAATGACTGCCACAAGACCGCCATGTGACCCCCCCGGCGCTGTCAACGACACTCTCGCGAACACGAGGCATGAATCAGCCACCGCGCTTTAAATGTCGGAGAAATCACCGCCCCGCGAGGACGGAGGAGGAAGCCTCCCGGATGAGCAGCATTAACGCTGTCGAGATTTTGCACCCAGTCCAGTCGCCTTTGACTCGCTCCTTGCAGATGCACCATGACCTGAATGACTGAAAACTTTCGACTGACTTCAGCTAGCTGACTCCACTTCAGTTAGCTGGCTCTAATTAGATAACTGCTGCGAGCAACAAAATTGATGTAATGCGCCTTGCTCACACTGAGCTCTTGCTCCCTCTGATACGAGCAGTGTTCACAGCTGCCCTTTGCATCTGAGCAGGGGGGGGAGAGAGCAAAAAAAAAAAAAAAAAAAAAAAAAAAAAGCATCAAATGCGATCATGGCCAAAGAAGGACTGGAATATACAGAGTCACAGCTTGGCTCTTGTGAGTGGAGCGCAGCAGCCAATGCAAAAATCAGTTAAAGAGCTGAAAACATGGCAACAGCATCAAACACTTCAACACATTTTGAAATGAGTCCCAGTCCACCTAAACTAGTTGACAAACCTGGTGCTAGGAGCCAGATATGGAAATGTTTTGGTCACTGACCTGGACGCCCAAAACGAAATCAAAACCCTTGTGCAAATGTTGCTATAAATCAATCAAAGTGGCGATTTATTTATCTGTTTTTTTGCTATTGTATCAGCAAGGTTTAAATGTAAAACTTCACGACCACATAAAATGCCGCGTTTATCTAACATGGGGAGGGATTATTCTTTATTAAAAGTGTAAACCACTAGGATATCACTTCAGATTGTTCAGAAATTGGTTCAAGTATTATTGGCTGAGATTCTTATTTCCCACATGAGCTCACCATTAAAAGATACTTTTATTTTCCTGGAGGACAGTGTAACAGGAATTCATTTTACGGCGACTTTAATGTTTGTGTCAAAGTCAGAATGATGGCATCACGACAAGACCGCTGTCGGTTCATTATCCACACAGAACATGCTCTCGTCTGCTCATCCTCCCCTGCCTTTCCTCCTCCATCCGTCCCCCTCTCCTTCACTGTGGTCTCCAGCACTGGCTTGGTCTTTATTAGGACCATGAGGCAGCATATTTGTCTGTTGCTGCTCCTCACAACCCCTCCCGAGTCTCTGTGGGCACTTGAAAAGCAGTGCAGCGAGTGGCTACAAAACTCCAAATCTCTCACACTTCATCCCCTCATGAGGGAATCTACCTGGCAGCGAGAAAGCAAGCTTATCTGTGTATGAAATGGTAATGCGAATAGCCTCAGCCCTACTTTGTGGATGAGAGCACAGGGGCCCTCTACTCGCTGTAAACCCCACCTGCTCTGTGTATCTAGCATGTGTAAAATGGCGAAAGCCTGCCAAACTGCAACAGTCTCAACCAGAATTTAGACTTCCCAGATATGAGAATAACTCAGCTCTGCAGGTGATTTGAATATATTACCACCCTGCATCCATTTTGTTTGTTTTTCCTCCTCCTGTTTGTAGTCGGGGGGCGACTCAAGGCGCGATAACCCCGCGTCGCGCGTAGCCGTATCATGCAAAGTGCTCGACAACGCGCCGAGTGATCATCAAGATGTCCACCCGACAGTTTCAGTTTTCCGTACCTCGCGTGCATAATGATGATGGACCCTTGTCTACATGTTCTGCGGCGGCGCTGCAGTGAGAGTGGAGAGAGATGATGATGGGAGTTGAAATGCTGTGTGTTTTTTCCCTGCAGTGGCCAGCAGATGGGTGCTGTCTGCACCATCCTGGCACTCCTGCTGTATGATGAGAGCTCAAGAATCCAGCCATTAAACACACAACAGATGGGACATTTTCCATCTTCCACCCAGCTCTCATTAAGCAGCCAAACAACATATAGCGAGGTTGACGAGTGCAGGGATGTTTTCTAATTTGACACCTAGGAAAAAAAAAAAAAAAAAAAAAAAAGGAACATAAATAAATAACTAAGGAATTATGAGGTTGCTCCTCCTTCACAGATATAATTACGCTTGTTTAACTTGGCGTGTAAACGTGAAAAGATGAAAACATCAGAGGCCGGCGTGCTGTTCCTCGCCGGGCAACGCGAGGAGGACAGTGCAGTCAGGTTTGAGGTAATCAAGGCTGATGCGGTAGAGGGTTAGGACAGATGGTGTTTGGAGCATCGCGTGGTGGAAGGACAAGGCGTTGTTGACTTTGGGAGAAATGGTGGGAGGGGGTGACTGACACACCATCCTGCCCACATGACTCAGTGGGAGTCATTACTGCAATGGGCCTAATTACCTTCAGGCCTAATCTGTGTTTAAAACCTGCTGTTGATTGGCTTTAATTACCCACAAGTGCTGGAAAAAAAAACAAAACGAAACGAAATGCAAGGTTGCAGTATTCGTCTGTGTGTTCCGGCGTTTGTGTCTGTGTGTGACAGGGAAACAGAGCAAGGAGGATTTAGGACTCGGTGTGTTGTACAGTACGTTCCTGCGTCAGATGCCTAATTGTGGCTGTGTAGTTCTGCATTGCTGAGACTGTTTACACAGGGGGTTTCGACTGTCCTCACACTCGACATCACACGTTTGACAACAAAGTATTCTCTTTTTCTTTCTTTCTTTTTTCTTTTTTTTTTTTTTTTTTATACAGCATACACCTTGATTTAAAATCTCACTTAGACAGCTGTACTGCATGTAGCCTGGAAAACTAAATTACTCCCTCCCTCATCACTTCAGGCGAGAAGAAAAGAGAGCGCCTCCTGATTCTCAGATCTCGGTTTGACAAGGCGAACAGCGAGGGAAGTGTTGTCTCTATAGAGCTGCATCATGATTATTAGATGATCTTGAGGTTTTCTGACGCCCATTCTCTGTGGTTGTGGGATGGATTTGATGTCACTCCCCCTGCAGGTGTCAGACTGTGTGTTCAAGTCGGCGGCGGAGGAAAATATCAATCAAGCGCTTGTTGAAATGCATTCAGACCGATGAAAGACGTGTGTGAATGCTCATTAAAAGCAACCGTGATGATGTTTTTTTTTTCACAGCAGCTTTGAATTTACAACTCGGGTGTGACATTTATGAATACAGTTTCGAATCCCAAAGGATAGAGAGGCGTATGGGGCATTGGGGTTGCTGGTTTGAATCCCAGCTGGGAAAACGTGGATGGAGAAGGCGAATGAGACATTTTTTTTTTCTGCAGCGCCTGATTTCAAGAATCAATCAATCAATCAATCAATCAATCAGATTTTATTTATATAGCACCTTTCAAACAAATGCATGATATTCAAGGTGCTTTACATCTTGATTGACAAATAAGCATAAAATAAGAAGTGAAAGGACAAGGAGACCGATGCACACTCATAAAATATGGTTAATTTAAAATAAATAAATAAATAAAAATAAAATAAAATAAAATAAAATACTGAATAAAATATAAAAAAATAATATGGAACGATTTAAAACAATAAAGACACAGCAATAATAGAAGCCTTTGAGCAAGGCATTTAACACCAGAATTATGATGATATTTCAGGACGGCTTTTATAATGTATGTAACACACAGATGATTGATATAGGTTTTAATGGGACTGACGTTTCCGAGTCGCAGATGGTCGATGCTTGGTGATGATATCCACTAAATAATTTTTAGACCATGAAATATTTCACGTATATATATTTTTTAAAAAAACGAGCACATGTTTTCTTAAATATCTCGTAAATAATGTACATCTCACATGAGACGAAGGTTCAGAGTGTTTCGTATGTTTAGAGTGAGCTATTTTAAAAATCGAGGTAGTGAGGGGCCTTTGCAGTGTCGGCTGCGGCGCTGGCATGAAAGAACCGTAGAAGAAGAGGAGCTGGCAGTTACAATAGCATGTTTGCTGTGAGGCAGTGAAGCATAAAACCCTCTGTCATTGTGAGTGTAACAGAATTTGTTTTCAGTGCGGTTTCACTTTTTTTTTTTCTTCAAGAATTGTTCTGGGAACAGGTATAAATATGCTCAAAGAAGGCAGACTCAGGCAAAATCAGCCCACTAGGATGAAGCAGCATTGTCACCATACCAGAAATCCCCTAGTCGATACCAATACCGGTGAATTTCCGGTGAATTAAAAAAAGAAAATCCTATTTACTTCAGTGTACACTCCTTTATTAAAATCTGTTGAACATTCAAGTATTTAAGCCTTACAGTATTTAAAAACAAAAAAATAAGTCAACTGTGCTTAAATAGAGACATGAGAGAAATATGGGAAATAGCAAGTAGGCTTATGCATAATTAGAAAAAAGAAACAACGATTTAATGGTAAACATTCATGGCACCGCTTGCATATTTTTATTTTATTATCATCTCCCTGAGCATCCGCCTCCAACACAAAATCCTTCCATACACGACTCTCACGCACTTGAACAAGCGTGAATCGTATGTATACTGCCCCCATCAGGTCTGGAAGAGTATGTTAGGGTCCACTGAAGGCGAAATCTAAATAAATACTAAATCTAAATAAATACATCCAGTACCTATGGTGCCGTAGAAAAATGGTTACCGTCGTATTTGTGCACAGCTGGCATCATCGGCTCTTGTTTCCAGATTTTTCATAAACTTGTCTTCATACTAGGGATGTCACAAGTAAGATCATCTCATCCCACTGGCAGTTTTTGCATTTATTTATTTATTTATTTGGAAAACCAGATTTTTAAGACTTAATATACATAATTTTTGTTTTGTTTTGTTGTTTTTTTTCAGTACACGTCTCTGATTCTAACATCCCTGCAGCATCAAAGCTAACCGACAGTTTCACCATCAAATGAGCTGATTGGCCCCTTCAGAGCCCGCGAGCGCGGTATTGAGACTCGCGCGGCGATACATACAACAACAAAGACGACGCTTTGCTGTAATCACTTTAAAATGAGACGGGATTCATGTCTAAAAAATTACAAAGTATTCAGTGTTTCCTCCAGAGATTTTTCTGCCAGGGTAGAAAAACCTCTGAAACAGCACTTAGACCAGCATTCTCCATTGAAAACAAGAGTAATGAAATTCTTTTGGGATTAGCGGCTCCCTGAGGCAGGGTGACCTACCCCCCTCTCCCAATAAATAAATAAATAAATAAATAAATGGCAGGGGAATTCTGGTATGCATTACTGCTTGTAAATGAAATATCATTTTACAAAACGCCATTTTGTTTTTAAATAGCTTCCACCACATCAGTCGTGGATAAAACTGACAGACTGAAGTCCAGTATTTACTAAAAAGGCTAATATTGGCATGATGCATCTGAAAAATGATATACTGGGTGATACTGAAGGAGCACAGAAAGTCTTCCTTAGAATAAATTATAGTCAAAAAAATAAATAAATAAATAAATAAATATATATATATATATATATATATACACACACACACACACATCATTGAGCAAAGGCACACTTTATATTTTCTAGTAAGATGTTGCATTATGTTTCATAGGAAATGTCGCCGTCACCTTGGCTCTACTGCTGAATTTGCTGCTGCGCCTCTCCAACTTATTTGTCTCCTCCGCTTTTGTGGCACCTCCGGGGTATGCAACAAATTTAGAGGATTGCCCCACTTGTGAAGCTGATCACACTAATCTGCTTCCCTTCACAAACAATGGGCTGGGTCAAATCTCCTGATAGACTCCCAGCGGAAAGAGGAAAAAAAAAAAAAAAAAAAAAAGAGCATATTTTTAGAACACAGGTGCACTGAAATCAGATGCCTTGTTGCTCGCCTGGCGTAGTGTAATATAATTTGCAATGTCAATTCTAAGAAAACCGGCGATGCTGTCACTGCCAATGAAGTGTAAAGTCTTTTAAAGTGATGCATTTGTGAAGGCAGCGGCAAAAATAATGACTGCCCCTACGCGGGATGATAGACCACTCAGGGGCCATGATGAATCCATAGGATTTGATTAGATTTTGAGTGTTGCCCCCCGTTTTGGCGCTGATTAAAGCAGGTTCATGTACAGCAGTTTCGGCTTCACAACAGAGGAATGGAAATAAATTCATGTTTAGCCTCGGGAACATTTTCACCGTGGCATTGCTTCCTGATTTCACATAAATGCATGTTGCTTTGTCACTATTTTTTTCCTCCCCCTCCCGCTCGTGTCTTCCTGTACTTATTTCAAACCTCTTGTTTACTTACCTCGACTCAGTGAAGCGTTGCCTGAGAACACAGGCTGCAAACAGGCCGTACAAATGAGTGGAAAATGTTTGTGTTTTTTCCATTTGGGCGAGGTGAAAAGTCAAGAGACTCTCTCTCTCTCTCTCTCTCTCTGTGGTCCTCTCTGTCTGGCTGGCTCTCTTTGTTCTGAGGACAGAACAGCCGCTCAGTGATACGCGTTTGACCCGCCCCGCTCCTCTGCTATCTGCTGTTCGACATCGGTAGAAAGCTGATGCTGTGAAATCGAATGCAGTGTGTTAGCGCTCAGCGGGAGTCCAAAACATTAGCTATTAACGGCAGACGACAGGGGCCTGATGCTCTGCCTCCCCTCCCCCACCCGTCTCTGTCTCACCGAATCGCTGCATCTCCGTCGCTATCTCTGCCTTTCCAGGTGTGTCACCACCCACCGTGTCATCAATGCCCATGTTTACATGCGAGGAGTAACCCGGGTTTCGGCCTTACACCAGTTAAAGCCCATTCAAGTTAAGCTGTGAGCATGAACCCTGGGTACCCTGCATCTCCCTGTTGGGATGATGATATCATTTAGTGGAATATTTTAGTCCAGCTGGGGCGTTCTGTCTGCAGATTGGACGGTCTGCAAGCCAAAAAAAAAAAAGTAGGTTACACTTTATATGAACATCCCTGGCCCTAGTTAGCATTCACAAATGCTCTCTACCACGACCATAATGTAATGATAAACATTACATAGACAACTTTAATAATATAGAGGATCATTCGGTATGTTCAGAAATTGTGAATGTCTACATGGTGATGATATTCCTGCCTACTGCTATGATATAGTGTGTTAGTAAGCACTTACACACTACACATAAATGCTTCATGTGGGAGTGGAGTGGGGCGAGTCAGTGTACGAATATCTATCTGTAAATCTGTAAATCAGGCAGATTCTGATTGAGGGAAGAGAATTATTGGTGTGTTATTGTGATCATTACTGGAGTATTGCTATTATTGGAGTATTATTGGTAGTAGATAGGTTTGAATACTGCTGTCTGCCATTTGTTACTTGTTTTCTTTCGTTTGGACATCATAAGTATTTGAAAAACATAAGACAAGACAGATGAAATCCAATATTATAACAATATCTTTAACCGAACACCTTGATATTGACATTGTAATGACATGCGAGGGATGACTGTGTGCTTTCGTGAGATATTTACATGAGAGATTCGATAAACAATTAATAGTAATTTGGTTGTGATGACCACTTATGCCACAATAATGTGATATCCATATTATCATATCAACATCATATCAATATACTGGGCAGCCATGCTTTAGAATCAGAGTTTGCACAAATGGCAGAAGCCAAAGGCGAATGGATGCCACTGTTGCCGGTTTAATTAAAATAAGAGGAACCCAGGAATATGAATTGGGTCACTCTGACTTTTCTCTGAGCCCCTCGCTCTCCTGTTGCACACGAGCCATCCTGTTCAATGCTGTACATACATAAACATGCCTTGGGCGGAAAGCTGCTCAAGACAATATCATCATCATAAAGGAGGGAAATTATTTCCATTGACACAGCCAGATGCTGTTGATTTCATGGCTCCCTGAAATGTATTTTGCTTAGAATCGGCATGATAATCAGACAATTAGGAGACTGATTGAAGAGGGCCCCCGGGTGGCCCTGGAGGATTCATTTGAAAAGACACTGACACTGAATCTAACTCACTCAGGTAACTAGACTGACTAAGTGACGGCTCATCCGTTTAGGAAATTGTGCGGCAGTGTGTGGTTGAGTTGGGATATTATCGAAATTGGATCATGGAGAAATTGTGGAATCTGGAGAAAAAAAAAAAAAGTAAAACTGCTCAATCAGGCTTCATGGTTTCGGAAATTAAAAAAAGCAGAAATGGCTTTCATGTAACATGTGCGGATGAGAATACCGGCCCCAGATTACACATGTTTAGCATGTGGCTTCGTATTTATCCATTTCCGCCGTAATCCAAGCTGATGTGCAGCAGTCTTTGCTGTGGCTCAGCTGGCACTAGGTATTACACATTACAACCCCTCCACTTAGTGAACATCACCCACAACTATACTTGAGCTGCGTAATTTGCATGTTGAGATATTTGAAAACATGGGGATTAGTCAAGGGTTCTAAGCATATCTTAATCCGCATATATGTGAAATATTTATATATATATTTATATATAAAAAAATAAAGAATTTGGTGATTATCCTCCGAAAAGTGTGACAGTCACAACTATGGTAATGCCTCGTTTCACCATTTCTCTCTTATGGTGTCACATGCATTGTAAGAGATAGGGAGCAGTCGCCTTTGAAGTCTGTCAGTCCCTGTATCCTATTAAATATCAAGTACATGTGTTTGTCCCCTCAATAATCCCCATGAAGCGGCTCGTCTACAATAGCATTTTGTGAAAACTGGACCAGCAAGTCAAACAATTTTCCACACGGCGGCTCCTCTTCCTCTCATCCTTGTTCTTGTTACGTCGGTTGATGGTGTAATGAAGTTTTTTGTTTTTTTTTTGACTAAATTTGCGTTCGTGATTTGCCTCGGCCCCGCAAACGAAAGCCTCGTGCACATTCCCCGCCAAAAGGAATGCGAGAGCTTTTCACTGACAATGCTAAATATCATAAAAATTCAACAATGCGTGCAGTTATTTTCTACCTCTCCAATGCCATTTCCAATATGTAATTTTCATTTTCAAAAAAAGTCCATTTGCCCCAACTGATTTTTTTTTCTCTCTTTTCCATTCCAGTGCCTCCTAAAATCTCCCACTGCCTTACGTTTGAGTGGCTTAATGTCTGTCCTTATCATAGTAAATGTATTTCTTGCTGCCGCGGTTATTATTCACTGTGGTGAGGCACACACTAAGCCTCGCAGTGTGCCCTGGCAGTGTTAAAAGAATCAAATAAAACCTTTTTTTTTCCTGATATTTTTAACCAAACTGACTCATCTGTGTTGCCCTGATACATGGACCCGACCTCGCCGGGCAATATCGCTCGCCGAGCAGCGCTCTGACCTCACAGGCATGGACAACCTTTTAATAGCACGGTAGCCCATCAAGTCCCAACTTGTTTGTGTCATCTCCTTAATGGTGAAAATGAATAGAGCACCGAACGGCGGCTTCTTGTTGCCTCTTTGTGCTTTATCACCGTCAACCAGTTTGAAGTTCTCGTCCTCATCTGTATGGATTTATGAGCCGCAATTTAATTGGAGGGAATTAGTGGACATTTAACTTATAATATCCATCAAATTAATCTCTAACTCTGTCTCTCTTCCCCTCTCATCTCCCCTCTCTCTCTCTCTCTCTGCCAGGAAATACAGCATGGCTGCCGGGATTAACCTCTGCTCTTGGTAGAACTACCCAGAAGTTCACTTTCATTTCCACTGCGTCTCACGTCCCGGGGGATTCCACGATGTAAATGTATCTCGCCTTTTCCCAAACCCTACGGCTGTGGGCCATGAACCTTCGAGGATCTACCAGGACCACCTTTTTCTCAGTTTGGATTTAAGGGCGCCTTTTGCCAAGACCACCACCACTCGAGCCCGCAGCGGTGGCTAGTGGCGGCGGCGGCGGCGGCGGCGGCAGCGGCAGCGGCGGTGGTGGGAGGACCTTGACACCAGCGAGCACGGGGATACGTTTGCAAACGCGCGCGCCACCATGAGGATATCCACCACCTCCTGTCTCTGTCCCTTTCTGGTTTGCCTCTGCTTCATCCAGAGGTGCTACGGGGCGAGCCACCACGTCCCCGCCAAAGTGCCCTCCAAGAATCAGACCAAACTGGCCAACGGGGAGACGGAGGTGCACCACAGGCCCAAGCGTGGCTGGATCTGGAACCAATTCTTTGTTTTAGAAGAACACATGGGACCAGACGCTCAGTACGTGGGAAAGGTAAGATGTTGTTGAACTGACTGAAGCTGTTAAAAAAAAAATCTTTTGATCTATGAGAACTTGCTTTCCAGAAACTTACCTGGCATTTTCTCTGTCCTCTTTGTTTGCTAAGAAATGGGTTCCGGCAGGAGCAAGCTCTTCCACTGAGGTGGATGTTTTTTGGGGTTTTTTTGTGCTCTGAAGTGGAAATTCACATCTCATTTGTGAAGTTTTTTTTTGTCATTACAACGTCTGACCGAGTCGCTCTCATCATAATGGACCAAAAAAAAAAAAAAAAAAAACCTTTATTTTCTATAATTAAGGAGTTCCTCCCAGCATGTCTACCGCTTTGGGAAGCCGGCTCTGTGAGAGTGGATTAAGTTTGAAAGTGAGACGGAGAGGAAGAAAAATATTAGATTTGGTCTCTCGGTGGGAAGTCAGCCTAGCTTTGGAGTCTTGGAGGGAAGTGGACCACCAGTCAGAAATTGGACAGTCGTGCAACGCGGACGCGGGGGTCGCTTAATAGCTCGAAAAGTTTATGAATGCAATATCACCGCACGGAGCGCTGCCTTTTCAGAATGAGCGATGCCGCTCACGGTGGAAAGATGGAGTTAATTGAAGGCGTGCTCGCTTGCTTTGAGGATAAGGGTAGCACTGGATGTCTGGTTCTCGGTGGTTGGTAGTGACTTTTCTGTTAGTCCCACAATAAGCCACAGGGACCTGGTTAAGTCCTCTGCTTGCAGATTGCCTGCCCTTATCTCCTGAAATGTGAAAATGTGTTTCTCTGCTGCAGTGATCATTATTCTAGGCACTCAGGCACAGACTAATCCCCTCAACCGCACTCTGAGAGAAAGAGAATGTGAAAGGCAATGCTCCTCTGACGGCACATATGTCTGTATTTCAACAACAGTACAATTTGAAGTGAAGAAGGAAGAAAGGAGAGATGACACAGTTGGAAAGCGGGTGAGAAAGACAGAAAAAAAAAAAAAAAAAAACTTTAGCCCAGGATTGCTTTCTACCTCCAATGTCTCCTTATTGAATAATACTCAGGTGTTAATCGCAAATGTCCTTGCTGTGTCTACAAACCGGGAAAGAAAGGTTATTTATTAGGGAAACATGTTCTTGCAAACGTTATTAGATGCATGAGTGAACCATAAAATCCCAAGGTGCCAACGGAAACATTCCCCCAGCATTCATGTGGCATTGTATCTCGAGTGTTACATGGTTATTACTTAAGGAATTTACAGTACACTGGAAGCGCCTGCCTCTGTGATGCCAGTTTACTAATTGCATGAAGGAGTAATTCCTCTCCTGGATAATATTAACATTAAATGCAGCCACTGCCTTTGAAGTGCATGATTGTTTGGTTTGCTGGCTGCTTGCTTGGCTCCATCACATTGGTCTTTTATGATAAAACTGATGTGCTCTTTTCTATCCCTACCTTAGGGGTTGTGCTATGTCTGAGTATGAGTGTGTGTGCGTATGTGAGTGTGTGTATGGGGGGGGGGGGTTGCTAATGAAAGCAAAAGCAAAACAAACATAAACAGCTAATCCTGGATGATAATAAAGTACTGAGAACAAACATAAACATTATTAAGGAATCAATTTGACACGCACGTTTAAAGAGATAGGGTCTCCCGGTGGTTAGCACAGAAAACATTTAATTATGTGGGTTGGGATTGGTGTGCAGTGTCCTAATGTGGCCAGGAGACAGAATGACCCTTAATTAGACCAAGACAGGAGAGGAGGAGGATTAATCCACTCGGCATGCATTGCACTGTATTTTTTTTTTTCTCTCTCTCTCTCCTTGCTTGATTAAAAAAAAAAAAAAAAAAAAAAAACCTCTGGACATTATCAAGCAGCAAATGAGCAGTTTTTACAACAGGGAATTGCCAGCACTTTCTTTGTTGATAATTGCATTCATCAAAAATTGTAATTTTTTTTTTTTTTTTTTAAAAACAGACATTCTGTGATAAGATACACAGTAAATACTCGGCACAAACACGGCGGAATTTCAATTACGGCGCAGTCGACATCAAAAGAGCTATGTTCTGAGGAATCTACAAGGTCAAACACAACACTAGTTACCCACAAGGTGAGAGTTTGCCTTGGCACTCGCCTGTGTTTTTTTGTGTGTGTTTTTTAGCAACACACTCGCACGGGGGAAATAGATGCAGGCCAGCACAGAGTGACTTCTGGGAATGAGCGAAGCGGCCAGTCTGTCAAGAACATTTTTAATCCCCCTGAGGTATCCCATAATCCCCAGTGACACCCTTCTGGGGGGCTGATGCATTTGGGAAATGACAGCTTTGTGCGTGAGTGAGACGCAAATGCCAGGCAGGGGGACAAGCCTCGCCCAGAGAGGAGACAGGAGACTACCCACTATCCCAATGGGAGGTGTGAATGTCTTTGTGTCAATCACAGCTCAGCGTGGCGCCTTGAAGTTGTTCGGCAAGTTATAGACCGCTCGGCAGTTTTTAGGAGATGATGCAAATCCCAACCCTGCTGCATCTTGTAGAACGGATGTGCACCGCTGTGAACTGTCAGATGTAACTTAGCTGGAGGACGGCGCGCGGGGGTAATCACTGTGGCTGTCGGACAAAAAGAACTCGATCCCAGGTCAGAAAACTTCGACTTGATGTAACACCCGGCGGCCGGGCTACCTGCGCAGACCATCACGGAAATATAAATACAGCGGAAAATTGACAGAATGGGTGCTTAAAGCCAGACTGCAAGGAATACCCCGTTGTCTCATCCGAGGCTCATTTGCAGAGCAAAGTGGCAACCTCTAAGAAAGGTGCCTAAATGTTTTATTCATACAGCTAAAAATGGATCGTGCTGTGACAGAATCAGGCAACTGTCTTGTTGTATGTAATAGCTCAACAGTGGAAAAAGAAAGTGAAGCAAGGGTTTTGCTTTAAATTGCTTTTCACCCGTGCTTTGCAGTGCAGGAACCGAGTGCGAGATTTGAATGTTTATTACCCGTTGCGGGGTAAAGTAAGATAAAATGGGAAAATGCCACGGCGAGCATTATCCTTCTGCATATATGGCAACATATACTGAAAAAAAAAAGAAAATAGGGCAAGGATTTCATGATACAACCAACATCACGACACATGGCTAATACAATTTGTATGATACATCGCAAAACTCAGTAATGACCTGTAAAAATATAACATACTGCATAACAACTGTGTAGACTAATAAGATACTCAACATTATGATAAATTGCATGACAAACTGATACTAAAAATTTTACTAGAACAAAATTAGCACAATATTGGCCCTGTAAATGCAATGCAAAATGTCACCATCATATGACACTAAAGGGCATAATCAGTATATTTTGATACAACCCATACGCAAATCTGATACATGGCCATATATGTAAACTACATGTTAAGTATGTCCATGTATGTCTCATACATATGATAATTATATAGGCATATATGACAAATTTTAAAATATAAGAGTTGGCAAGTATGATCCAAATATATGTATACATAATTGCATCATATATGTGCAACACAAATACATCTGACACATATTCACACTTAAAGTTCTTAATATATGTGGAAAATAAATAATGTAATCCAGTATATGCACATATATGTTACTTTATGTCAGAGACCCAATATTTACGCTACATATTTGCACACATATCCTGAAATATATGTGCTAAACAAATATATCTGCCACATATTCTCACTTAAAGTTCTTAATATATGTGGAAAATAAATAATGCAATCCAGTATATGCACATATATGTTACCTTATGTCAGAGACCAAATATTTACTATACATATTTGCACACATATCCTGAAATATATGTCCAAATATGTGAACTTATATGGCCCATTATTTAATATATATGTTCATATATGGCCATATATCAGATTTGCGTATGGGAAGGGGCTAAAGAATCAGTGTAGTATTGCAATAATATCAAAATACTCGCCGGTATTGATTCATGAATTTTGGTATCACACAGACATTAAGGTTTTTGCAAGTGTGTGTATGTTTGTGTGCACAATGTGTGTGCAAGCCTGTGTGATATTGAGAAATCCATCGATTTTTCCAATCCCATGTTCTAAAGCCATTTGCATCAACACATTGTCCTTGTTTGGAAGGGCACGTGTCCCATCATCACCTGGTCAGGTTAGGAGCGTGCGGCGCTTTGTCCTTGATACGGCCGCTTGGGTCAAACAAAAGAGGATCACAAACCAAGAAGCAAACAGAGTCAAAGCCAAGTGAATTACAGTTTAATTATCATCGATTGAAAAGCGGGCAGAAAATAGCATTTCGGGCTCATGTCTGCTGTCCACACAGGCATGCGTAATTTCCAGAGTCCATTGCCCTGTCCTCCGGCTCCGACGCTCCATCATATTAGCACCGCACAGACACTTGAGATTAAAATCATTGGCGTTTACTCCCCGTGAGAGCAAAGGGCCTGCATTTGACGTTTTCCAAAGTTGATCTGCTGACGGTTTCATTTCTGTATCATTAACCAGACTTTATGGAATATCAAAATCTTGCCGCGGCGAGAGGCAGTGCCATTAAAACGAGTGTCAGAGTTGATTCCGGGACTCTAATAATCTCATTACTGTACATCAAGAAGTCAACCATCGCGCCGGAGGAGATGCCGATTCATTCTGTTTCCCTCCCCGCAGAAGTCAAAATAGAGGACAACTATTAGGGCGGATCGCCGCGATGTGCATCAATGGCACGTCTTCATCACGCCCCTCATCACTCTCTCCTGATGTATGGTCATTAGCCGTGCACTCCATCATCAAGGTTTACTGTGACTGTTACAAATCAATCGTGGAGAAGGGATGCTCAGAGGATTTGATTGGGAGGGAGCACTGCCAAAAACGTGGCGATAATCAGACAATCAAGCACACCCACATAAAAAGTGATTAAGTCCTCTTGAGTGAAGTATAACAGCCGAGATTTAATCAAAAAACGACCCCCTCCCCCTCTCTCTCCTTTCGCTAATTGCAAATATGAAGCCCAGGCACTGATCACCAACCAGGGCACCTCCCTTCCTCTCTCCCCTTTTTCCCTCATTTCTCCTCCCCCTCCTCCCCCTCCTCCTCACCCGGCTTGTTGACGGAGTAAACGCTCCACACCCCTCGCTCCCCACCTTCAACTCCGGCTCCCATTTCTGCATCGGCAGGCCAGCTTTCAAGATCAAAGTGATGCAGATTTAATGAATCTTTCCGCACAAACATGCAGCAAATGTCACTAATGTTTGTCCGGCGCTTGTCTGATTATAACGGCGTCCAAGGCCACGGAGTTGCCAGGGAGAAAGCGCAGATAGAGAGTTCCTGTGAAAACCCCTCGCCGTGCAGATCAACACAGATATGCATTTGAACTCGGGGAGTAAAAGGCGAGGGTTTTGCAGCCGGGGCGGGGTAGGCGCCGCGCTCCGGTGATGCCTGTATATCGGCTCCTTTATGCCGTAAAGTCGAGGCCTCACTGAAATTTAAACTAACTGGAAAATCTGTCATAAATCAGCATGGGATCAATCGACTGAAATGTATGCGCCATAGTTACATTATGACTTATATTTTATGTTCTCGGCCCAAAATTCCCTGATATAAAGTTTTATTCTGGATTTCATATAATAGTCACATCCAGCTAGCAGTGGAATCAGAGAGTTTTATGTCGCACTTATTCATTTTCTGAGTGCTCCATACCCAGAGAAATATCTTTCTTATTCACCTAGCTACACAGCTCATGATGAGAGGACATTACAGCAATAAAACTGCATCTTCTTTTACAACCAACTGGGCTAGTTTCTCCATGCACACACACACTCACACACACACACACATGAAACATCAGGACATGAGCACTGAATGAGATGATGAGATGGCCAAGCTTGTAGCAATGGATAATTGCTGGAAAATGTAGTATCTTGTCAAAACATAATAAGACACCCCTCTGAATACACTAATCATGTCACAAAACTTGTTAATGCAATAAATTCACTCATAATGCATACACAGTATTACCTTACCTGGCGATTATAACTTCATATGTGTCATATTTTTAACTAAAAGGTGCAAGAATGTGATCATGCAAAAAGAAGAGGAATGGTATATGTATTAGATTATTAGTATAATTATTGCATAAGTTGCAAATCCAAGTAACAAATGCGATATTAATACATTATATTGGATTTTTTTTTTTTACATGCACGGGTTTCATTATACTTTCATTACACATGACTAAACTGGCGTTGTTGGAATAGTGTTTGAGTGTTGTTGTTTTTTGTTTTTTTTTCCCTGACAGGGCTTTTGGGTTGCTTACCTCCTCAAAAACTTGTCCCTCCTCATAATTGTTGCAGGCAGGTGACAAGCGCTGTGACGGAGCCAAGGGTAAACTGTTTGGCTGGAAGCATCAATTAGCTCGCAAACACAAACAGTTTAAGGCTGCGCTTGACAATGAGAACCGACGATCAAACCCCCGACCGGGGAGGGGGGGGGGAAACGCGCGGCTGTTGACAAAAGAAAAGCAGGAACACCGTCGCTCCGGTTGCACCTCCGGGCACCTGACGAAATTAAAACTTGAGGTTATCCCTTGGATCGGGGCGTTCTCGGCGGCGGCTTTACGGCACAAGACGCTGTTGATCTCGGTAAACTCCGGAGAAATGCATCGCCAGCCGCCAGCCACATGCCAGTCATCTATTCCCCTAGTCTTTAATAAAGTCACAGAGAGAGAGAGAGGCAAAGAGATAAGCACAATCCCTTGTTTCGCCGCCCTGTGGGGGAAAAGGATCCCTCTAAGTCGAGAAAAAACAAAGTTACAAAAGGTCATAATTTCTCCCTGTGCTAACAATCATGTCCTCCTCGCGTGATGTCTGCCTCTGCTGATCAGTCTGTGTTATCTCCGTATTCCCTTTCCTTCTTTATTACACGGACTGCCGCTTTAGTTCCCACTATAGGCCGTTGCAGCAATTTTCTCCCCCCCTCCCCTCCGTTGGATTGCCGTGCACAGCGGTGATATATGTTAAGCTCACATCAGGCCTGCTCCGTGGTTTAGCAAAATTGACACTAATTACATTCAGGCAGGGAGTCATGAAATTTTCCGTGTGATCAAAATTAATGAACTATAAATAAAATATCCCAATGCTAAAGTCAAATGCATTAGGAGCGCCCACTGCAGAGAAACGGAGGCCCTTTCTTTAAAAATCGTGAGATAGGCGGTTGCTCCGAGCCAATTTTCTCTGCGTGCACGTTCGATTCCTTTAAATTCTCATATGCAGGGTTTAGTTATTATTAGGATAAACTGATCTCTGATCTATAGAGACGTTTGTTCCAGGGTTTTGTTTCACAGGGCGATATCCATAATTTGAAAAGAAGCACGTTTTAAAAAATACATTATAATGCTGTCCACATCAGCATTAAAACCACACAGAAATCCATGGCCGAAGCTCAACTTAAACATTCACATACATGCACACACACACACACCCGTGGCAGGAGGGAGGGATACAAATTAACTAAAAAGAAGCTCATCTTAATCATGAGTCAAGGAGACAGCTAAGCTCACAACAGTACATATGGACTTGTTAATTACAGCCAATCAAAAAAAAAAAAAAAAAAAAAAAAACACCACAAGGAAAAAAACTGAAACTGTGTATAAATATGAATGAGGTCAAACCAAGTCCAGATATTGCAAAAAAAAAAAAAAAAAAAAAAAAAAAACAGTTCAGTTTCTCCATGTGAATAACAGAAACAAGTTCATGCAACCAGTTTCTGGATCACAGAGGAGCTGGTGTCCTCCAGTCTTTGAGAATATATGTATATGTATTTGTTTATGTGTGTATATTTGCTTCTGCCATTCCCATCAATAGATCTGTTTGAATGTGAGAAGGAAAAGAAGGACTTAATAATTCATTCCTTACCATTGGCTGTCCAAAATAACAAAAATGGTGCTACAATTCCCCCTTAACTAAGACTTTACCCTTAATTGAGATTTTCTCCGCCTAAATGATATGCCGGTGTTGGCGCGGACACTTCCCTTTTCCTTCCACCCACGGGAAAAGAGTGAAAGCAATATTTATTTTTTGGTTTGTTTTTTGTTTTTGTTTTTTTCATTCCGGGGTGAAAAACAAACCATCAGCGGTGAACAAGCTCTCCATCCCGAGAAACAGTACTGACCGATGTTTGATCTTCTGCCTCTCTCATCCCCATCGGTACGCTGGAGCAGAGAGCACCACACGCCAGCCGTGGTAACCATGAACCTGCTGCGTGCGGCTCTCAGATGTTGCGTAATGCGGTTTCTGGACGCTGAAGGTCGGGTTTTTCAACAACACTTACCCCTCGTTGCCGTTTCCCATCTCCCAGATTCTGAAATCCTCTACGATCCAATAAAATGATGGTGCTTTTGTGAAGGTGCCTTCCCTCTTTGGTTGGGGAAAAAAAAAATGGTAATGCTTTCAGAGATTGAGAAGATCTGGATCAGGAGGCGTTCTGCGTTGCTCCTCTACCCCTAGAAACTAGAAATTTGAAGAACTGATTCATGAATGTGAATAAATGCCTTGTGGCAGTTTCAAAACTAAAGGGAAATTCCACCTTAAAAACAAATCCACACTGTTTAGAAACTGGGATGGGCGAGTTAAAATGATGTTTCTGGTGCTTTTATTTTTTTTTGTGGGTCGACAGTGAAACCTGACAGCTAATATTTCTGTTTTAGATCAGGATGATTGGATGGGAGCAAACCCAGGGACATTTGCAATTTCCTGACATAGTAGTCAGAATCTGACATAAATTACAGGCTCCCTTACATGCATGTGAAAGCCTTTCACAAGCATTTAAGCACACACATTCTGAGGTTGATGCAGCATCACTGACCTGACACTTAAACACATATCTTTGATCATTATAAAAAATAGTTTTCTTGCATTCCCTCCCCCAATTTTCAGGGTTTTTATTTGGCTATTTTTTTCACATGGGAGTGAAACTGAAATGACGTATGACTTAATGACTTAAGATTCAGTGCCCCTTCTTTTCTTTTCCTGCTAATTTTCACCTGGTTATCTTCTTTGTTTGGACCTTTTTTTTGCTCATTTTCTAATCGCCTTTTTCCCTTTTTATGAGTTAAAATCAAGTGAATTTGCCTTGCATCACTGATCGGACGTGTAACCTCTCCAAGGTCTGTAAACTGACAATCTGTCTTCCACTTTTGAGGCAGCAAGTTACAAACAAAAAAGGAAAACTTTACACTTCCCATACACAAGCTCTAAAAGCGTCCCCTGGTAATAGCAGCACTGTCTGGAGCGGGGGGGGGATCCGAGGATATTTCCACGGATGGCTCTAGCCGGGGACAAAGCACCAAATCAGGTGATCGTCCCCTAATGGGGGTCACTACTCTCTGCATTCAGATCATCGAAATATTGAAATGCAATAAAAATCACTTCTCCAAGTTGTCGAGCAAATGAAACATCCACCATGTGTCCATGCAGGCTGGTGGCAGAGCATAAGCGATGTAAATGACTTTAAAAAACAACCAGTATTCAAACAGGTCAAAGTGGACAACCTAATGTGATGAGAGCATCTGGAAACAGACATTTTTAATCAGGCATCCTCACCTCTAAACTCTTTGGGTTGACTGCTGGTTCTGCAGGACCCCGTGTCACTGTGTTTTATTCTCAGCCGGCCTAACACTGCTTCACTTTCAGCATGTGATGTTTGTGTAATGACCCGCAACCTGTTGACACTTTTATCACCCGTAGCTCTGGGAAGGCAGTAGTAACCATATGCACCAGTGGCTCACACTTTGCCAAGCTTGATGTATTAGCCCCTGCAAACGAAGTCAATGGCTAAATTAGCACTCTGACTGAAGGCAAAATTAAATTTATGTGCCGGTGTTGTGGAGTGCTCCTTAAGACATGGACAGAAGTGGATATATCTTCTTGGCAGTGAGAGAGTAGTGCACTACCTCTGAGTAACAACTCTGGGTGTAGGCTTTAGGACTTAATACGTTACAAATTTTAAGCATGGATTGATGATCAAACTAAATCCAATGCAACTACTGAATGTTTTTTTTATGGCTTCCACCAAATTAAAGTTAAGCAGAATGAGAAGACAGGCCCTCCACAGAGTAATTGGTCCAGTTTACACTGCCTTTCAAGTGTAAACACATTTTGATTCCTTGCTTCGGAGGTTGTGTTACACACTACCACAATCCAGGAACTGATTAAGTACCTGATTGAATGGGATCTTTGACTCCTTACTTAATCACAGGCTTGATATTTACCACTGAAAGGACAGTTTGGTCTCATCTAGAGTCAGGCCTGCAATCAACAGCAGCTTTCTAATTAGTAATTCATTTGCTGGTCCAAGTCTTGATTAGATTTGGCCTCAGAACCTCCACTGCTCAACTTGTTAAATAAAAAGGTGTGTCTGTGTGTGTGTGTGTGTGTGGCTGTAGTAGGGATGTCGAGCATCATTATGTGTGTAGTGCTTTCTGCTTTGCGTTTATTGAATGGTGACCAGCATTTGCACATTGCTTGCAAAAGGTTGAAATGATCGGGAAATGCTTGCGAGTGGATTTTGTCCCCGACAGGAGTTCAGCAGCCTATAAAACACAAAACATGACGGCTTACTCATTGAATTTCTCCCCACTGCTGCTCGAGCTCTGTGATTTTCCAGGTATAGATGTTTGGCAGGCCGGTCACAAATCTCCGAGCAACCACATCCGGTGCCACCGCGGAGGTCGGCTGCAGAAGTGCCTGCGGGCAAAAAAGATGGCCAAATACGTTAGCCTGGCACAGCTTGCTGGTCTTGCGAGATCAAATTAGTTCGACTGGTGAAACTTGTGAGTTTTTTTTGGAGGCATTTCTGCTTTATTAGACAGTCACAGTGGACAGAGACAAGGCAGAGGGAGGGAATGACGTGGAGCGAGGAGTGTGGGCTTACATAGTACATGCGCTCTATACGGTGAGCCACCAGAGCGCTCCCAGTTTAACCACTCTTCAACTCAAGTGTTTTGTTTTCCACCATAAAAATTGGTGGGACCAATCAGCACCCTTTTAGGGACTAAAGGCTCGGTTTAGGTGATGATGACACAAAAAAGATGCTCACAAACGGGAGCATATCTATGTTCCCAATCTCCTATATTCCCTCAATGTAATGCTCCTTCAGTCCTATGTTCCCTTACCAACAACTGATAATGTCCACAAATCTGGTAAATTAATAAAAATGCATAAGTTGAGCAAGATAATATCTAAAAATGGTGGACAAGCTGGTGAAATGTTGATTGACAAGCCACCTCCAAAGACACGTTTGCTCTCATACATTGCTGATTTTTTTGAACATGCAAATTATGCATCTGTTAATATACCAGAGGTCATGGACATCCTTCTTATGTTGAGTGAAAATAAGACTGAGGGGAAAAAGTGACATTGAGGGTACATAGTTTAGCAGAGAAACCAAGGTTCATGTTTACATGTGATGAGCTTATTGCATGTGTGTCCAAAGAAATCGTGTTCACAACAAGATGCTGTGATGTGCCAGCTGGACCCGAGCAGAAATAGCACAGAAATGTACCACGGATGATGAAATGTGTTCGGCATGCATTCATTTGTTGATGGCCACAGTTGCTAAGACCTGAAGGAACCTCCGATATGGCTGGCAGAGCATATGTTACATCGCCTGAAAGTATTAGCTGTGCCACAGGAATAACATTTTCCATTGGAATACTGTTGCAAGTGGCTGTAGTTGTGTTTGTGAGCAAGAGGAATGTGTAGGTGTAACCGTGCCAGCGCACTTTGAAAGCAGACAAGCACCAAGTACATTTGAGTGCTTTGCCAGTATGTTTTTAACATACCCATGCTGATCCAGACTATGCATAAATCATAATGTTAAAAAAAGCATACCATACTATCCCCAAATGGGTAGAAGATGACACTTGTGCAGTGGAAAAACCTCATGATACAGTATATCTTATGCTCTCAACAGTGGCATGCAACTTGAATGAAGTGCGACAGAGGTGTTTCCCTGGAATTCAAAACGCCGTGTTTGCAGCTCTTTTGAAGTGCATCTCGAAAATATAAAAAAAATATATATATATGTATGTATATATAGCCGATATGTAAGGCACTGCCTGCTCACAATGAAAATTATATGGATTTTTCAATTACTTTGTGCAGTTACACAGAATAAAAGTTTCATGACATGTTTTATTCATGGGTAAAAAATGAAATTGAGTGATGATGGCACCCTGGTTTGGGAATTTGGCAGTATTGTAAAATATATTTATAAAGTTTAAAACTGAAACCCTGCTGAGAAATTGGCATGAAAGTCTTAATCCTCTTGGTATCAATTATGGCTGAACAAGTGTCTCACTTCCTCCCCCCTTTTTTTCTTCCTCTCCTGGAGAGAAAAGAGGCAGCTCTTCCATCTATAAGAGCGTTGTAGGGATTTCACCACAAACCGTAATCTCCAAAGATGCCGTTCTTCAGAGATACTTGAGTACAGTAAAGCTCCAGAGTGAAATGTTGAATAATGTAATGCTATCTGTATTATGTTAGGAGTTTTCTGAAGCTGAAAGGTGGGTTGAGCACCACTGTGCAGTGCAGCCATACTTTGAAACATAAGACTGTGTAAAATGCGGACACGTCTTTATCCAACATTGACAGAGCCTGTATTAACGAGTGTTTGATAGATATATATCACCATGCATTCAAGGCTGTGTTCAGATCTGTAGTGGTATGTGGATATCACAGTGACCATTGCAGAAATCCTCCTCCATGCATTCATCCTGCAATGATCATATAATGTTTGTGCTGCAGAATATTATGCAACATAAATTGGGATACTGTGACAAAAATCGTACCATTCCTTATGGCCTCTGATAGCCAAAAAGAGAGAAAAAACCTATTTTCTTCCACATGATAACAAAAGTGCAGTGATAGTTCGGTAAAAAGGTGGAATTTCTACAATATCTCCATCTGTTTATCTATAAAAGGCTCAGAGGCAAGCCGTATGAAAGTGTGAAATGAGAAGCATCTTTTAAAAAAAAAATTAAAAAAATAAATAAAACACTAGAAACCCCACAGTCTCGATCATGATACTCAAAATATTTTTTTACGCATAGTTATAAAACTGATTCTGACACCAAAATACAGTAAGGCTGCAATGTAAATTCAACTGTGGAAAAACACAAATCAAAAATAACCCTATGATGTGTTTTTGGCAATGTTCCATTCTCTGTGTTCATGTACTTTGTCTGGTTTCCCTTGCAGCTTCACTCAAACTCAGATAAAGGGGACGGATCCGTCAGGTACATTCTGAGCGGGGAAGGAGCCGGGACTATATTTATCATCGACGAAGTGACAGGAGATATTCATGCCACTAAGAGCCTGGATCGGGAAAGGAAAACACACTACGTCCTCCATGCACAAGCCCTGGACCGCAACACAGAAGAGGCCCTCGAACCAAAGTCAGAATTCATCATCAAAGTACAAGATATCAATGATAATGCCCCTAAATTTCCCGACGGACCCTTTGTGGCTTCGGTGCCTGAGATGTCTGAAGTAGGTGAGTAGCACTACCCAGGAAATTGATCGCTCTCTACCTTTGGCGGCAGAAAGGCTTTTTGTTTGAACGGCTCGGGTCTTTGAACTTGCTTTATCTCGGCACAACGGTGTGAACCCGTCTGTCACTGTTTCATTTTAGCCGCTCTTTGAATGCCCATATGCCTTTTGCACCGACCTAAAATCCCGCTATCATTAGAGGTGCCGAGCAAATGTATTAACCAGCATCTCAGGCCTCCGTTCTGAACCCTGCAACAAGTAATTATCGTCTTCGGCTCCAGTTGGCAGAGGTGCAAACAGGTCATTCTCTAATTTGCGACCCGCATGGTCGACTTTTTACGGAGGCAGTCCTAACCCCCCTCGTGTCGCTTTAACCTATTCAGTATGATAAATTACCAATAACTCATCATCCTTTTGAATCGGACTATGACTTATTCATAGTCCAATTATTTATCATTCGTTCATAGCAGGGCTGTAATGAGAGACTGCCGGGGCAGAATGTCAGAGATAAAATCTGGGGAGGTGAAACATTTGGTCCTGGACTTCTGCTGAAGCAAGCATGTCACCTGCTCTATTTTTACCGCTCACATGCTTGGCGGAAAAAGTGGTAATAGAATCTAGTTTGAACATCTGTAAGCTCCGTGTCCCCGGGAGAAAAAAAAAAAAAAAAAAAAGTAAAATATAGCTTCATATCCAAATATAACAAACGTTCATGAGTTTCAAGCAGAGCTGCAACAAAGTGCTACCTCCAAGATGGTTTAACACGGGGTAAAACATCCCATAATCAGTGTTGGGGAGTAATGCATTACACGGAAATACATTTGAATACTCTTTTTGTGATGTAATGTAACAAATAACAACTATAGACCTTTTCCACAGCAGCCATTTTGACATGAAATAGGTAAACACAGATGCTGCTAATCACATTAATTAAGGCTCTGTTCTATTTAGGTACAGAGCCTTAATTGATGTAATTAGCAACACCTGTGTTTACCTACTATTTCATGTCGAAATGGCTGCTGTGGTCTATAATGAGGAATCGGGATCAACTATGTTACAACCCCTATGCAGCGTTGCAGTTTGTCCTCCTCTGTGATGATAATAATAATATTTCCAAGAACGTTTGATCCTCTGCAAGCCAGTGCAGTCCTCGTTTTCGCCTTTGTTTTCTGGCTCTGTGATGCTTCCCCGGGTGGGCAGGTCTTTATGAAGCGCTCAATAGTGCCTCCCCAGCATCCCCGCCATCGAGGCCGCCGAGTCCTCCACATCAGCCTCTCCCCACCTCCTCTGAGACTAGTTGCTCCTCGTATGCCCGGCGTCACGTGTGTTTTTAAAAAATTTCTTTATTCCACCGTTCTGTTTTTAGCACGGGCGAACAAAAGCGACCCTTTTCTCAGTCCGATGGATTTTGCCTCACAGCGCAGTGGCTCCAAAAGTATTGTGCTCAAACATTTCACAGTGGCCCTTGAAAAAAAAACAACAACAACAAAAAAAAAAAAACGTTATGTAGGTTGTCCAAACGGCTCCCAAACTGCCACCGGAGTGACTCGGCTTCAAATGCACCGTGTGATCGTCGATTCCCGCCGCTGACACGTTTGGGGAAAGTGTTCCTCTCATATCTGTCAGTCTAAACTAATCCTTTCAGTCATTACTAAATACTAAATAATCCTTTCAGTTACTTATTATAAATATCTCAAACAGGAATTGAACGGCTCCATCAGTTTATTGCAGCTCGAAGATGGGGATGTGCAAAACCGATTAAATATGCAAACCCCAACAGACCTGTAGGCGCCCTCTTTATAAACAGTCAATATCTCCCTTGATGCCTTCATGCATATTCATGAGCAAACATGCCTGACACACATACAACATTGCCAATTCAGTAATATTTGTTTGTAAGTCGGATGTGTCAAGTGCACATCTTAATCTGCTCTGATTGTACTGTATGTTCCAGTGCTGTGACAGTGTTGTCGTTGGCAACGTCACCGAATACTTTATTTATGAATTTTAAATAGATAAAAAGGGCCCTACTGGTACTGTTGATACAAAAGAGATTTTTTTTTTTTCCCCCACCACAAGTCGAGTTTATTTCAAGTCCCCCTCCGCTCAAAAACGTGTTTGTTAATGTCACCCAAAGTGTCTGACCTTGACGACACTGACTTGAATCTGTGCAAAAAAATTTTGGCACTGGAGGTGTTTTCCATCCAGATTTGGGACATCACACATCTGACAGCCAATCCAGTCACCTGACGGGGCGCTACTTACAGGACTGCCGGTTGTGTTTTGTATTAAAAGCAGTACGACCCACTGCAAATGGCTGCCTCATATACTTCAACAACGTTAGTGCAACTAAATAATATTTTTTTCATGGTTAGATAATGAAATATGGCCCCATTTTTTTTTTATTAGTGTTAATTAGTATTAGGACTTCCGCTTTCTTCCATTCAAGTGTCTCATTTTCAAAAGACAAAATGTCAATGGCTGCTGCACATGCATGATTAATATTAATGCAACTAAGAGATCCACTGAGAAAAAAATAAAATAAATAAATAATACTGCAGTTTTCATGACTGTCGCAGGATGGGACTTCCATGTTCTGTGAACTGGGCTCTGGTTATTAGTCGGTGTGCGAACAGGCAGAATGGTGGGCGGCGACTATTTGCATACCGTATTTCCCCAATTAATCGCCTGAGCGTTTAATACACTAAATCAACTTGGACCCCGGGCGTTTAAAAGAACCAGGCGGCTATTTGTGGCCGGGCGATTAATTGGGGAAATACGGTATTCAAAGTCTGCACATTTTTAATGGTTTAGAGTTGCATTTAAGGCATAAAGGGCTGTTTTTCTTCATGGGAAACTTCTAAATATGTTGTATTGATGAACAGAGTGGATTTTTAGGGGCTCAGTAAATAACTGGAGTTGGACTTTAATCCTGAGGTGTTGAGTGGATAATGGAGGAATGCAAGTATTCTTTCTAGCGCCAATCTCCCTTATTGGCATGCATTGTTTTGTTCTAACAAGACCACTCATTTTAAAGTTTCAGTGTTCACTCCAAACTTCATCATTGGTTGTGCAAAAGGAATCAATCACCATTGATGACCCAGGGGAGGAAATCAAGGACTGTGAAGGGGAAAATAATTGCCCTTTTTTCCCGCCCCCTCCTTTGCTCATGTCCATTAAAGTAATTCCTCTTCGGCTTGGCGTCTGCGGCGTCAAATCAGCTGTAACAATCAACTGTCCTCACACTCCACAGCACTAATCCCCCAGCATTTGTCAATACCGGCGCTCCCAAGCGCAGGAAGGGGCTGTCTGGGAGTGTGGCAGCTAATTGGTCGTGATGTTCTTTTTTCCTGTCTAAATTGATTAGCTGGGCACGTGCCAGGTACTCCAATATTACTGTTTCAACCCTCCCATTCAACGGTAGAATCAAATTTTTGAGTGCTAGATGAAAGGGGTATCAATTTCGTACTGCCGGTTGAAATTTTCTAAATGGACATGCTGGGGATGCCTGTGTTTCAACCATTTCACTTCTGGGAAGAATGCTGTTTCATAAATGCTTTAAAAGCAGAAGCAGAGCTTATGGCCTGTTTAGTTCAATGAATAGTTACTGTTAAGCGAATATTATGAGAGGCAGTGTTAGAAAATTGTGCAAAATTGCCCACATGGGTAACTCTTTTTCAACCCCCAGAAAAAAAAAAAAAAAAAAAAACAGGTTCAGGGTTCCACACAGATGGCTGAGCACACATTTTGATTTATTTTCCTCTTATTTGCCCTCTCAAATGCGGTTCCCAATAGCTACCGCCATCCATCATAAAATACAGATCAATGCTACCATAGAGGACCTACCAAGATAAAAGGTAATTTTGTGGAAAATGGAGTGGATTTACACTCCTTCACCCATGTTTTTGTAAAATGCTTTGCAGATGTTGCTTTACGTGGGGATTCAATTAATATTTGGGGTCACTCACAAGTCACATCTCCTGTGCCTTATTGCAGAGGTCTGTTGGTGTATTTATACTAGGAATAAAAAAAAAAAAAACACCAGGCTGTGTACTTACAATAAGATGGCCATTTGCAACGCATTAAGACTGGCTTTCAAAACCATTTGCGGTCACCCAACATATCGTTCACTGACTGCTGTCTACAGGATGCACAGATCGCGGGGAGGGTCCTTTCTGTTTCATTTCTCCGCCAAGTTCGAGTTTTAGATGCTCTGAAATGGGACACGAGCATCGACTTTGACAAAAGTAGCGCCTTTTCTGTCTTGCAAGGTTGTTCGTTTTCACCGAGGAAGAAAGAGGAGAGCCCGGTGGCTGTAATCCTGTTTCAGAAGGCCAACCTTGAGCTTTTAAAAGTACATTATGTTTTGTGGCCACAGCAATAAGTCAACTTAGGACGGTAGAGATAGATGGATTGAAACCAATAGGAGGTGATGAAAGCGAACGCAGACAAGCTGGGGGTAAGAATAAGATGAGATATGTGACTGGGTTTCTAATAGAAAAAGATGATCTGCTGTAAAGGCTGAGCCAAGTAAAAAAAAAAAAAAAAAAAAAAAAAGTGGGGCTTACTTTCATTTCACTTTAATTTCAATAACTATAAATTAGCACAAAGACCGGGGTACAGAACATCCAGCCGAACGGGGTTGTCAAGATTTTACCACTTTTTGTGAAACTGATTTTTTTCCCAGGTAAAGGCTCATAAAATACATGCCGTCTACTTTTACTGCTGAGTGTTCACCCTTTGATGAGCAGAGTGGGGCAGTTTAATTTGGCGCTCCTTGTGTTAAAATAGTTTAAAAATACAGTGGCTGAGCACTTGAGCTGAAGTGCATTGTGAGCAATCATAAGCACATCACAAGTGCATCATGAGTGCATAATGAGTTACTGTCACTGCATCAGAATATGCTATAATGATGAGTCTGTCATGACGGTGTGAAAAAAAAGTAATACCTGTCAGCTGTCATTGATATACAGCCTTTTGTTTTCAAACTCTTAGCCACTCTGTAATAAAGCATTAACCTTAAAAAAAAGGTCACAGTTGAGTATTTTTTTTTCCTAACCAAAGCTGATAACAAAAGAACAATTCAAAGTTCAGCAATTATCTAGTAACCGATAAGTTTTCCTCGACAGGTAATTTGGAATCGGCCCAGCTTTCTCTCTCAAAGCAGTCCCAAAACTGATTAAGTCCAAATAATTCTCAGTGCAATTTTAGCTCGAAGGTTGACAGAGATTCAAAGTACTCAAGCATAGTGTGAACACATGGTTCATTATGGCTGGCATTTCAGCCCTGGTCCTTGAGGTTTCAAAAGAAAAAATAAATTATATCGAGCAAGAAAGTGGAATGAGTTTCACTTGTTTAATTTTGTTGAACTCCCATAGGACGGTAACAGTGTGTGTGTCCCGAGGAACTGCGGGCCCTCGTAATAACGTATGCGTATATCTCATATGTGCGATAAAACAATCGTATCATATCACATTCATCACATACGCCGGTGCATTACGGCGCAATTATAATGCACTCGTTATGCAATTATTAAAAACCGATGAAGCCTCGTAATGCCGTACGAGCAGCACTTCAGGTGTTAAATTGAACCACAGTGGATTTCAGAATGAATTTTTAAAAACATCAGCTCATCACTGAGGTCGGGGTACCGAACTCGGTCCTTTCAAGGGAACCGCTAGAATGACGTCGGCGCGAAAATTTCGGGACCTTGAGAGCAGGCGGCGTCGTGAATTCAAACGCTGATGAGCCCTTCGGAAAAATCCCTCCAAGTTTATTGTTTGTTGGAAGCGTGCATCTGAGTGAGAGGGCACACCTTAGACACAAAGAGAGAGTGAGAGTGCGTTACTCCGATATGCATTTGGTGATATTCCCTCCTATCTGGTGAGGAGTATGCTACTACACACACACACACACACACACACACACACAATCAGCAGGGAGAGGGGTGTGTATCTCTGTCACGTTCTTCCTTGCTCGACTCCGCTCGGGATGTGAATGAGAATGAACGTGGAGACACAATTTGCGGCTGCTGAATATCACACAGCTGGCTGGCGGCGGCGGCGGCGGTGCGTTCACGGACCCGAGCCGCCGGCTCGACCCTTCCACGTCGGCCGCCCTCGAGCCAAACTCCCTTTCGTGGAGGGATTGGCGGCGGAGAGGGTTATCACAGCTTCCTGGCTCTAATCAGCGACTAGATATGATTGTGAGCGGCTGGAGGCGGCAGGGACGGGTTCAGGAGGGGAGGGGAGGCGGGGCGGGATTTTATTTTGTGTGATGTGCCACAACAAAATATACTACATAAATAAAACCTTTTTTTTTTTTTTTTTTTTACTCGTGAAATTTCATTTTGTGTTTCCGCGATCCCATTCATTTAGTGCCTTGAAAACTGTTTACTCATTTCTGTCTCGAGGCTGCTCTGCAAAAAATGCCATTTCATTCATGTTGGAGGCCCTCAGCTCTCGAGGCCATAAAAGTGAGCGCCACCAGCTAATTGCATGTATGACTGACCAGAGCTCACTTTTTTTTTTTTTTTTTTTTTTTTGATGGTGAAGTGACCGTTTCACCATCTCACATCATTAACTAGCTCACCATAAGCAGGGCTATTACCATAATAGCTGATTTGCACTCGCCAACGTGTATAACAGGAGCCACCGTCGGTCGTGGCTAGTGGTCGCATGTTCGTACTAAAGGGCTAGTTTGACATTTTCGACCGTTATTTTTACTTTCTACTCACCTGTGCATTGTTGATTGGTGGGCGCCGTCTCTCAAGTCAATAATTTGCCTCATTTGCTTTGTATGCCTCATATACTCAGCCCCTGTCATTATGTTCCTGACTGTGTGAAGGGCCGGCTGTGTTCTCCCTGTAGAAGTTATAATGCCACAGCAGTCTGCCGTGGTGATTTGAGCCATTATTTCAAATCCCTGCTGCTAAATTCCTAACATTAAGCGGTAGGGACAGCATTTTTAAAAAGGCATTTTGTAGGCATTTTTCAAAGATTTTTTTTTTTTTTTTTTTTTTGTGGCATTTCTGCTTTATTTGATAATGACCGTTGAGAGAGACAGGACAGACAGGGGATGACAAAGGGCCTGGGGTGGATTCAAAGCCACGCCGCTGCGGTAGGGACTTAGCCTTGATATGTGACACGCGCTCGTACCTGGTGAGCTACTCGGGAGAAACAGGAAACATGTATTTACCAATAATACGGCTTCAGAAATACAAAAGAACGGCTTAAAATAACCAGGATAGACTGCCGTGGCATTATGTTCGCTTTAAGTGCATCGTGGAGGGTACAAGTACTTTCAGAGCTCAAGTGAAAATATTGTACAAAGTGCAAAGTAAGATTAGATGGCAAAAAAATCCTTCAACCGGCTTAATCCTAACTTTGGTTGCTTTACTAAAATTAGGGTTTAGGTTTAGGGCCACTGAACAGCGCATGCGCGGAACACAGCAGCACGCAGCAGCTATTTTTTTTTTTTTTTTTATAACAGTGGTAGGGCTCTATAATTTCCGCGATCACGGAATCACGGACGGACTCGCGGAATTAGCCAAATAAAACGGAAACCGAGTCCAAAAGGCAAAGAAACTTTCCAGGCTACAGCAGCGCACTGACATAGATTGTGTAACAAAGCGAAGAGTTACCACTCCGCTCTATTTTCACTGGCTAACAGCAGCACACTGGCTTAGCTTTTCTATTCAGAGAAGAGGTATCACTTCGGCTTGTTTCTCAATCTATGTTATCACAGGCATACTACTGCTCATTCATTGGTAGCTGAATTGTTAGGTCTGTTTGATAAGTAATTTACATTTTTAAAACAAATAATAATTTGACATATTGTTACTGTAAAAAGTACTCTGTCAACCCTCAGGTGAAATAATTACTGATGCATCCTCTTGTCATTTTTGTTCAGTCATTAATAACATATCATTTTCACCTTTTATTGCTATAACAACACAATCATTAAATAAATAAATAAAAAGTGTTATTTTTTACCTCAATTAATTTAAGGTAATTTCTGTTTCATTTGTGTGCATTCTAGTCATTAACATTTTAGTCATTAACATTAAAAAACGCCACCACCATAATCTCACTCTGAACTCAGTTCAAAACTTGAGAGCCCTGGTTTTATAGAAGTATCGGATTGGGACTCGGTGTCGGCAGATACTCAAAATCAAATGACTCGGACTCGGACTCGGACTCGGACGCAAAAAAATGGACATCCCTATTAATTTCATTGCTTAACATAAAAAAATGACCATAAATCACATCGCTACTCGAGTAAAAGAGCACCTTTGAGTTACCCACTTGCCGATTCCTGTTGTTAAAACACTAACCAAGCATAATTTTTGTCCACTTTATGTGCATTTGTGTCAATCAGATATGAAAGTTATAAAAAAATAAATAAATAGATCTGCCATTATAGCCGTTACCTCCAACACTGCTCACAGGGACAAATCTACCTTATACAAGTATTCCCCTTTATTGATAACATTACTCAGTTCACATAAACCCAAACCATAAAGCTTTCTCAAGGCATCGCTCTAATTTCTAACCCGGTTTTATATATTTAGCCGTTGCTTGTGCACAGCCAATTCTCAGCAGGACCTCCAAGATGTGATACGGCTGTTTGTCAGATTTATGTTGCAGCCACAAAGCCCCCCCATACGATAAAAAAATAAAAAAAAAAATAAATAAAAATAATCCCAAGTATGCTGTTACAAAGAAGCTCGTCAAAATTCCTCCATAAACCTTTGCAGGGAAACTAGAAAAGTGGGCACTCATTTTCGTCAAGTAATTTTGCTGTTTTCATTTTAGGGACGTCTGTGTTCCAAGTCACGGCGACGGATGCCGACGATCCCACCTACGGAAACAGTGCCAGAATAGTCTACAGTATTCTACAAGGACAGCCATATTTCTCCGTCGATCCCAAAACAGGTGAGGTGTAAATGTGCACGGCTGGGGGAAGTGGAACGCCGGTGCTCTGGCAGCGGCGGTAATTGTCACCGTAAAGTGGAATAATAGCTTTGTAACACTGGTTGTTGATATCTTAAAGTGGTGTGAATATGATGTTGTGAAATCTGTGCGCCACGCACTTTTAGCAGCGAACATCCTGCTCTGTTATTACGGCACGTCTGAGATCATAAAAGCGAAAAACAGCCACAGCAGAGTTATGGACTGCCCGTGCTGCTGCTATATTGTTGAGTACACCATCTACTTTTTTTTTTTTTCCTCTCTGGGCCATAACTTAACTCCTCAGGGGTCAAAGGAGACGTCGGTGGAGATGCTTTCAGAACGCCATTGTTTCTTCCTTTCTGAAAGGGGGAAGAAAAAACAACACAATAGGCAGTGCTCAAGTGTTTTCAAAATCCATCTTTTGTTTGAGAGCCTCCTCCTAGAATCCATTAAATGTTAATAGACCTTCCAAAGTGCAAGATATAGAAGGTCCATATGAAGTTAGCAAAATGTTTGTGCACACTTGTTTTCTGCATGAGTGTGTATGTGTGTGTGTGTGTGTGTTTTTGTGTGACAAATGAGAGATAAAGTGCTTTTATGCGCTCTCTCTCTCTCTGTGCTTGTGCATGTGTGTAAAGTTGTGCACGCCCATCGCTGTTGCTGCTGCCGGTTAACATGAACAACACATCCACTTGTATGAATTGATTCACCGCCGTCTGGAACATCCATTGGCCCCTTTGAGACTACACAAGCCATGTAAAACATGAATTCCTTGCTGAATGAGCAACACAAATGAATTGCTGAATATTTTGACTTTATCTCGAGGGAAAACACAGTTCGGATTGATGGAGCAATTTCACGGCAGCGTTAGTGAGGCAGAAGCAATAGCAATTTTTGTCTGAAAATTGAACTTTCTCACGCAACCACAGATATTTTGTATCATCAACTCTATGTGATACTGTAGTTGTATATGCTAAATTAGATTGTGAGCTTAAAAAAAACATTACATTGTTATTCTGCTGTGATTTTTTTTTTTTTTTCCTCTCTCTCCTCCTCGCCTCTCCATATGCAGTATGCTTTCGGACACATCAGATGAGTTGTTTTGCTCGAGCTGACTCGGCATCTTGTCTGCATTGTAATTCAGTGTGGTGGGTGCAGAGGAGGAGGGACGTGATTGAAGGCCCAGCCAGCTGCACTCTCTGCACAGCAGCATTCCACCCACACATATTAATGTATACAAGTCTGCTGTTGTTTTCGCCACTGGCAAGCCAACCCTCCCTCCCTCAAATTAGGACAAGGAGCCCTGGTGGTCACTGCAACGGTCACTGCGCACATGGATCAGTGTTTGTGTGCAGCCTTTCATACCCTAAGTGAAGCCTTAACGCGGCTGTGTTGGCATACCGCCACGTCTGAGCACCATGCTGGGCGGCTGGAAATGCCTCTGCATCTGTCTCACAGCGTATGAGCTTGCTCAGATATTATCCTATTAACATGTATCTGGCTCCCCGACGCCAAAACTGTACCGACACCCGTCACGGGGAGTTCACATAACATTAGGTGGATTAGAGGAGCTGAACATGCACATGCACCCGACCACCCCTTCCCTTTTTGACCTTGTTACTGGTGGCCTGATATAGCAGTGACAGATTTTACAAGACCCGTGAGGTAAAAGAAGAGATCACTTAAGGACAGAGGGTAATGATAGCATTTGGCCCGCACATATGGTGCAGAAGGAATCCCCAAAGGACTCTCTCAGACTTGACCCAAATCCTCGGCAAGTAACAAAGTGAGGGCGTCGCCAAAAAACGCCTGGCACGAAAGTGAGCATTTTACCTGGTTATTTTTATCTTATTAGTCGTAAAAAAAAAAAAAAAAAAAAAAAAAAAAAATCAGCAAGCTGTTTGCTGAACATCTCAATCAGTAACCAACTTCAAATGACACCCTTGCCCTGCTCTTTCGCAAATGTAAAGCACCCTAATTGATATAACAGATGGTAAATAATCTGATCGGTTAAAGATGCATTCCAACTGTGCTGATAATTCCCATAAAGCGTGGCTAGCATGGTTTCATTACTATTATTATACCCATAACCACAGTAAAGAAGCTCAATTACTGCTGTAGTGGGGCGTTGTCCATTCAAATTATCCGGAATAATGCAATGCACTTTACTAGTTTGTACCAAATTGTACAAACAAGGGCATTATTGTTGCATTAGCGCAGGTTGGCAGGACCCGAATGCAGGAGCAGGTTGTAGTGAAGAAAAATTATTTATTAACTGAAACTGCAAAATAACACGAGGAACTCGAGGAGCACTAGGGATAAACGCAGGGAAACACTGGAAGCACGCATGGCAGCAAAGTCAATGATCGGAAACAGAAGTGAACTGAAGACGGGACTTAAATACACAAGGAACTAATAAGATAGGGAGACACACCTGGGGGAGGGGCTGGAGCGTCAGACAGGTAAACACAGAGGAGAGACTGGAAACACAGGGATCAGGATGACCAGGGATAAATGACCGCCTCAGGACAGGTGTGGAACTGGGAGGGGCAAACACACAGATGAAATCACTAAGGCAAAGGAAATTACACCAAAACACAAGGAAAACACAGAAAAAACAAAAGTAGAGTCCAAGCCACAAGTCCAAAACACCAGCAACTCAGAATTATGACAGTTATAGGTCAAATGCACCTATTTTCAGGGTATACTCAATCACTAAACGTCCATGATTTGCTTCTTTAATGGGAATAGACCTCACTTAATAATAATAATAATAAATTTTATTTATAACGCACTTTACATTTAGCAAAAAACCTCAAAGTGCTACAAGAGAGAACACAGTCAACAAACAAATAGAGCAAAGAGTATTAAAGACAGTTGTCAAACAAGAAACATTTATAGATTAAAAGATTTTTTGAAAAGGTAAGTTTTAAGTCCCCTTTTAAAAGACTCAATAGTCTGTGGGGCCCTCAGATGTTCTGGGAGGGTGTTCCACAGTCGAGGAGCCGAGGAACAGAAAGCTCGATCCCCGAGTGTGCAGCTCTTAGTCCTTGGGGGAAGAAGTCTGTGGGTGTTGGTAGAGCGGAGTGAGCGTGTTGAGGACTGGGGGGTGAGGAGTTCTTTAAGGTACTGGGGGGCGTTGCCATGGATGCACTGGAATGTGAGGAGGGAAATTTTGTACTTAATCCGAACAGAGATGGGTAGCCAGTGTAATGAGTGGAGGAGGGGTGTGATGTGCTCATATTTACGCACTCTCAGCAGGATTCTAGCGGCACTGTTTTGCACGTGTTGTAGTTTCTGTATGCTCTTGCTGGGAATCCCACTGAGAAGTGCATTGCAGTAATCTAGTCTGGAGGAGACAAAGGCATGGACGAGCTTCTCTGCGTCTCTTAAGGTGAGTGTGGGACGAAGTCTGGCTATATTTCTGAGGTGGTGGAATGATATTTTGCAGAGGTGATTGATGTGGGCTTCAAAGGTTAGATGGGGGTCAAACCTGACACCCAGGTTGGTAACTGTTGATGATAGTGGGATGTCCTTGCCGGAGAAAATCTATTAAGTGAGGAATAGACCTCACTTAATAGATTTTGAGCAAATCTGGACATACTGAAAGATGGAGAGATTCATTTTTTGTTTCTATTTGTTTTTCTCTGCGGTGTATGCTACTCAAGTCTAGCGTCAATCCAGACACTGCATCCTTAATTACTTACTCCTTCGACTCTTTATTGTCTTGGAGACATTATAACGTCTGGAGCCAAGGAGAAATTTCATTTATTCAGCCTGCATATCAAAGCGAGATGATAAAGAAACACTTGTTAATACAGTTTCTCAATGAAATACGACACAGAGTTGCTATCTCTTAACTAACTTTAATTTATTCCAAGAGCAGTGCGAAGACAGCTGCTCATCTCCGTAGGAAATAAGATGCAATCATGGATGTAAAATTGTGTAATTGGTGCATCTGTGATGGTGGCACACTGGATGTGATGAAAGGGGAGAGGAATTAAATATGCAGATTCGCTCCTTTAATGACTTAATGAACATGACCTATTCTTTGGTCAGAGAGAAATTGTAGCTGATACACCTCTCGCTTTAGTCAATATTGGCGGCATTGACTACGCCGACTTTCATTCCCACAGTGTGATCAGCATAATGATGGACGACCTGAGAGAATGAGGTTGAAAATGTTGGGCTGGGAAAAAAACAACAGCAAAAACAACATGCAGCTATACCAAAGTTTTGCAAGACTTGGGTATAGCGGCATGCAGAAGTCATTTGGAAGTTATACTGCGCATAAAATTATCTACATTAAGTTCTCTGTAAGCGCACATGTAAAACAATGCATCCACCCCACCTTGACAATACCAAACCTAATCCATTATACATGTATTAGTGATCTTTCAGGATCTAGAGGGATCATTTCAGTCATACTGTCAAGTGTGCATGACGCCCTATCTTCGCCTGGTCATTCAGCATTATCATATTTATGATGGAGTGACAAAATTGGTGAAATCCATCGTTATATATGTGAGGGTATGCAACTTTAAAATAGGTCAACATATTTAAAAAAAAACTTCTCTTGTGTCCCTGCCATTATGTAAAGGACAGTGGGATGTAATTTAAGGATGTTTTCAGCCTTATTGTTGTCTCGTTGGTCTCTTTGCATGGGCATTGTGCCGCCGCAAGAGATGCTTTGCATGCGTGTCTCCATTTGACAGCAGCTATAATAATAGATATTGTGAGGAACGCAAAATGGCTGCAAGGCCACACAAAACTATTATGAGGAAATACAAAAGCCACTTCAGTATGTTTTTTCTTAACCCCAACGTATTCCCCCCCACTGTGTTCTTCCTGTAGCATTCTGTAGCAATAGAGCAAAGGAAAGAAAGATAAAAAAAAAAAAACACACAGCACAGAATAGGAATTATTGTTCTCGAATGCAATAATCGCTGTATCAATCGAGCATGAACCACTTTAACCAACACGAGCATATTTCTGAACCAATAATCATTGGCATGCAATGTTGAGAGTTTGCAGGGTTTCACTAAGTAGTGAAATCACCTGAAAACCTGCAGACTCTCAGCGCTCCACATGCTCGAAACCAACATTTATGGCAGACTGTGCCTTTATTTCACCTATCATGTATTCAGTGCACACCCTTTTCCCATCCGTAGTTATTCCAGGAGTAGTTTATAAGCATCCCCAGCTTTTAGGCATTATCAACAATAAAAATAAGACCCTGTGTTAAGAAACAATCGTTCAAATGCAATATCTGTAGCAATTTATACAGAGGTCGCAGGCTCTTGCTCCCGGCTGTACGCAGTGCGTCGATCAAACAGCGCTGAGTCCTTGCCGGGCGTCCTTTCGAAAGACACCGAGCCCCCACCTGCTGCTTATCTTGTGACTCGTCTGGGGATTTTGGTCAAAAATATGAGGAGATGCACAAGGACAACACAGTATTAGATGGACACGCTGAACCCCTGACTGCTCACTGAATGTAAATCACACAGGATGAGGGTGTCGGTTGCAAAGCCGAAAATGTATTCTCACACTGATGCATGGCTAGACTGGATGTGCTGTGTCACTAGTCTTTTTTTTTTTTTTTTTTTTTTTTTTATTAATGCCAAAGACCGCTCAAACAATATTAGGAAGTATAACTAGACTGATGACATTGGCAAGCTAAATGACACTCGAACAGCGGGTGAAATGGTTTTACTTGATTACATGGTTTGCAAATCTTAAAATCGCAAGCCAGCACTTTTTTTTTTTTTTTTTTTTTTTCCCAAAGAGCTTTCTACTTCTCAGCAAAAGTGTATCTCACTGGGTTATGGCATTTATCCTTTTTATAGTCGGGTCGTAACTCCTGTCTTTCCCAGCACTCGTGTGTATCTGTCACTTACCCGGAGAGACATCAAGGATGTGCCTCTTGAGTCTCATAGTTGGATGACCCCCCCCCGCCCCCCTCCGCCCTTCCCCCACCCCGCTAAACATCTGTACTCACACACATACACCCGCACAGACACACCGCGCCGCTGCCCCGTTAGTCCCTTTTGCATCTTAAATAGGCTAATTTCTCTGCTGATCTGGGATTTGGGAGTGTTCGACTTTATTGAAGGAGCTGACACAGATCAAGACGTTTCCCGGTCCATGGATTAAGTCCTTTCCGTGGTTGGATCAACGGAAAAGCTGTCACTTTGTCAGTCAATCAGCAGCCCTCCGAACGCCGCTTCCAGGCAGCCTTGAAAACCTGCTTAATGACTGAACAATTCAAAAGCAGGTGTATGCGCCATTGTTAAAAAAAAACTCTCGAAAGGCTTTGTGAGCGAGAAGAAAAGGACAACACGTATCAAAATCATTGTTATTGTTAGTATTCTAATCATTATCATTGCTGTTATTGATCAATTTTTCAAAGAAAAGCTATTTAAGTGCAGACAGACAAGGATAATACCGTATTGGATGGACCAAAAACCAAGGTTCCTGGAGTCAGAGATTGAAGAGCGCTTTAGTAATCTCCTATAATCCTTTTTGTTCACCCAGGAGATTGTCCTGCTTTAGAAGTTTCCAGCCAGACAAAGAGGTGGATAGTGTGATGGTATCAACTTTAATAGACTGGGGGGGGGGGGTGAGGAAAAGGCTAACCACCTCACTGTGTCAAACGGACCCAGGTTCAAGGGAGTCGTCTCTTTCTCAATTATTTTCTAAATTAACCGGCGTGTTCCATTGAGATCTGCCGCAGACTACCTGAGCTACTGCGGCTCAGGAAGCGGCCAGGAGAGCGAGGCGAGGTGAGATCTCGGTGTCAAAGTATTAAGATACCTTTCAGGTAGCTAAACTTCCAAAGAAAACACCTCTGCCCTTTTCAGTATTGCAAAGGAATTTCGTTTTGGGCCTGAATGTCACGCAGTCAATATGAGATTGCAATTTAGCCACACCGAATCAGTTGTTATGAGTTTCCACACATAGCTGATGTTTTTTTGCTGACCTCAGGTCCAAATTCCAGTTGAGTACACACACACAAACCATATATATACAGTGGTGTAGCTTCTTATCAGTTTGCTTCGATGACAAATGAATGACAGTAGATCATCTGAGGGGACAGGCAATTTATCTCCAGATACAAACAGTGAAATTCCCAAAAGCGAGAGACATTTCTTGCTTTTTTAGTGTGTGCCGATTGTCCCTAAAAGCTGCTGCAGTGAATGATTACTCGGGAGCGATGCGCCTTCACAAGTATAGGAGTAATAAGAGACTCAAAAGGTCAGATCGTCCGTCTTGGTGTTATTTTAATGGAAAGTGTGGCTGTCTGCCAAGGTCTCCGTTTCTCAAGGACCCCAGGTTAAGTAATGCTAAGACTCCAGTTAATATCCAACGAGTTCCAATAGAGTTTGCAGGGCTCACACCATTATAGGAAAGTGGCTGCAAGCACTGTGATTATGTTTTGTGACCAAGAAAAGCGGCGCAACCATGCTGAGACCTGGCATTTAAAGACAGCTTGAAGAAAGAAAAAAATGGACCTGTGCTGATTCAGTGTGTGTTCTACACTTAATTGATTTTCTTGGGAAAAAAAACGATTTGTCTCTTTGATTTTTGGTGTTTGGAGACTTCAACATTCATTCAGTCTTCGTTTTAGGACTGTGATATCATTTTTGAGGATTGTGATGATTTAGCAAACTGATGCACATGGATGGGAGATGAGCCATGATTATGATTTTGAGCTGTAGGGTTGCCCTTGGTTGCCAAACACCTTTCCCTGCTGAAGTATCCTTGAGCAAGAAATTCAATCTTTCCCAGTTCCAGCACTGCTGACCCTCTGCTCTGACCTGCAAGTGAATGGGGCAAGCAAAAAGTGATTTTCCCAATTTCCCTACGGGTGTCATGAAATGACATCTAGCCTGATTGCATAGGTTTGGATAAGCCTCAGTGTGCTGCCATATATTTTTCTTCCCTTTTTTTTCCACTTGAATGTCTTAAATTGAATAAAATGCTCAATGAGGGAGCATCAGCTGCTCCTCAGTGTGCTTCGACCAGTGTGGGTTTTTTAGTTTTCCCCATTTTCATGCCAGAAAATCACAAGTATTCAGTGTTTACTGACAGAATTTTATTCTTGACATGGCGGAAAAGCCTCTGAAACACAGTTTAGACCATTACGACACACTGCAGCTCTCCTTTGAAACCCAGACTAATAAAATTATTTAAGGGTTAGCAGCTCTTTAAGGCAGAGTGACCCAACCCATCTCTTTAATGGTAGGGGAAAACGCCGGGGTAGATTATTACATCTAAAATCAAGAATTAATTCTGCCTCCCCACAAAAACCACTGAACAATTACATGAATGCATCAAATCTGCAGAGAAAACAGCATTTCGCTGGAGTGTTTTTGTTTAGCCGTGGTCAGGAAGGAGCCTTCATCGTTTTTTTTGTGTTTACCCTGAGATGAAGTTGGTTGGGGATTCATAACCTGGCAGTCGTAGCACATTTCTTTGCTTTGATATCCCTTGGAATAAATCCCTGCAACACACTAGTGTCTGTCTAGTTAGCTGCCCCACTTAACGGTTGTTCATTCACGAGTGGAACTAATAGGCACAGAACAACACCATGCAGTCTGTAGATACTCGCAGAGGAGTCGGCGTATAAAAACAGACAGAACCACCGCGGTGTGATTCAGAACACTCAAAGAGCGTCTCAATCCAGCGCCGCTGTATCTCAAAACAGGCAGCAAGCAGCATTTCAGTGCAGCTCGTGAATACCAGAGACATAAGCATAGGTACCACGGCACTGTGCATTTCAAGATACTGTAACAGCCTGCTGATACTGTGATTTACTGAAAATATCAGGCACTAGAGGAATACAAACAGTAGGAATAACTAAACTGTAAAAACAATGTCCACCTTAACAAATTATTTAGATAGATAGATAGATAGATAGGTAGATAGATAGATAGATAGATAGATAGATAGATAGATAGATACTTTATTCATCCAAAAGGAAATTCACATTTTCCAGCAGTATCCACAGATTAAAAAAATTACATCAGAGGACTAAGTACACAATGTGTAAAAGATAGGTAGATAGATAGGTATACTTTATTGATCCCAGACTGGGAAATTCACATGTTACAGCAGCATCATCAATTAAAAAAAAAATAAAATTAAATTAAATTAAATTAAATTAAATTAAAAGTATATACAATAGAGACTAAATATGCGAAATATATACGCTAAAGACAATAAGGGCTAAGTATATACAATAAAGTAGCCTGAGAATATGAGATGTTTAAGTGTTGAAATGTAAGAAATGTAAGATATACTGATGAAAATAATAAATATGAAAAATGAAAAATACAGATAGTCGATGGTATGGCACAGGGTAAAAAAACAGTGTGCATAGATGGATACAATGTGCATATTTAAAAAGAAATTGACATCAGAAGAAAGTGACACTTGGCAGTGGCCTGCAATAAGTGTTGCTTAATAAATGAGTGGTTAAGTCTCATATTGAGTGTTTAAAATCTTGTTTTCCTCAAAACAAGTGAAAAAAAAAAAAAAAATCAACCAAGCTGCTTTATTATATCTTGTTTCAACAGATTTACTGTATATTTGTTCCCAGGAAAATTCCTCAAACAAGAGAAACATTGCATCGGAAACAGGTGTGATTATCTCATCCCATTGGCAGATTTTTTTTTTTTTTGCCACTCTTTGGAGAAAAACAGGATTTTAAGTCTCAATGTGAGACTAAATGACTTGTCGAGATGATCCTCCGCAGTGCAGGTTAGAGTTTATTTCGCACGGCGGTTGACACAGCTGTGAAAATGAAACGAAATGAAATCTGCGGCTCGTTCATTCATCGGAAATTTCATCCCCCTCGACGTGCTTTACCTGGGCAGCGTGACATAAGAGCGATTGTTGAAGGTTACGTCTTTGTCGTCTGCCCTGGATAGCCGCGCGTATTGCCTTGTGTCTCGTGCTATTTTTAAAAGTTCATTTCCCTGGTCCCCCGCGTTGATGCTGACTCGTGGCTCTCCAGCTGGATCAGTCGAGGTTCACAGGCAGTCTAAGGGACTTCAACCGCAGCCCTGTGTGACAGATGATGTGTAACCTAAGATCCCCTGGATGTTAATACTGTTGGCTGCCTCGTTCCTTGACCCACTTTTAATGATTATTCCGCCTGAGGCAAGTGGATTAGTTTCTGCCTATAGAGTCCTGAAGAAAGAGGGAGGAAAATAGTCTATTGTAGAACAGTCAGACATCACTGCCTCTTTTGTTAAAACAGGAACTTATGAAGCTTAAAATATCCAATATGCTGCTTTTGTAAATTAATTTCGAATCAAGTTCGGTGATATGCGTGCTTTTGATATGCGAACATTGGAAACCGAGTACTACCAAAGCATTTCCTCCTAACTCCTTCAGTCGAGTTGGTCAAAAGCTGCTCGAAAATGAATTGAATGGATGGACATTTTATGAAAGTTCAAATGTTAACAATGTCTTCAGAAAGCATTTGATTGTACATGCAGGTAAATAGAAGATCATCTAACTCCTCAGTATATTAATATGAAAAAAAAAAAACTGTCTAAGGAGGATGCTGTTGGCCTTGGCAAAGACTTCACAAACTCAGAGTTACAGCGAATCATAAAAAAACATTTTGTAGGTGCAGATCAGAGATGGAAATTGGCTTTTTCATCCACCAGCCACAGTAGCTCGTAAATTAAAATTTCTACCAGCTACTCATTTTTTCCCTTTTTTTTCTTTCACCAGCTTACTTTAATGGACATTGTGTTACTGATGCATTTTTTGATTATATACTTACTACAACAAACAACTAATACCCATTAATTTTCAAATAAAAACCTATGACTTCAAATTAATTAATGGATATGCAAATTCTGCTCCTACCTGACCCATGACGCACTGTGAAGAATTAGTCTAAGAACAAGTAGACCTAAACACAACAGAATGAGATAAACAGACGATATTTATTGAATATAATATTTTCTATAGAATATTAAGATACCACTTGATGGTTCATCCATATTGCCCAGTATAGCAAGCTAATCAGCATTTTCAATTCAGTATTTAATCAGTAGTCAGTACCAATCCGCTGCTTTCCATCTTGCATCAGTCCAGAGTTGCAACTTAACCTCCACTGATAACTAGATAATCACTGCCTTGTTTTAAAATTATGTTTTCCTCTGAGGAGTGCCAGCATGGCCGTATTTTGTCTGGATGGGTTCCCACAGAGGTTGCTGCCGGAAAATATGAATTTCATTTTGCGTCCACATGCAATGCGGCCATCTTGTCCGAACTGCAGTTTCAGCCGTAAGAACTAGTTGGATTTCACTCTCACTTTTGCAAGCCACAAAATCATTGAACACAGCCATGGAAGTAGCTGGAAAGTTAACCAGACACAGACAGACCACAGACAGCCATGCTCAGCTCACGTTGGGCCAGCAGGACAGACAGACGAGAGAGAGAGAGAGAGAGAGAGAGAGAGAGATGCAGTGCAAGCTCGCACTTCAACTTAACGTTAGTGTGATTTGCTGACATCAACCCTGTGAAGAGACAACACAAGTTTACCTGACCGCATCATTTGGTTACATAAAGCTTGCATAAACTTAACTAATGCATTTTTTAAACGGTAGAAAAAGTAAACGAGTAAACAGAATAGGCGTAAATAAGCCTAATTCAAAGTCCCTTTCACGTTTTTTTTTTCTTTGCAGCGGTGGTATAGTGTATTTTCAGTAGCAGCGACACTACGGATCGACATTAGAAATAGCACCGGAGGCAGGGTGTCTGTGTGTTTCTCTAGCTCTGTATGAGACCGCATATCTCTGTTTGTCACTTTGATCGTAAAGATGGGTCTCAGAAAACAAATAAATGTAAAACGTCTGCTCCGCTCAAACTTCGAGGGGTCCTGTGATAGATGACTCGACGTCAGATTTCACGAGGCGGCCCTAATGTGATTCAGTTAGACAATTTACTCAGACAAGTGAAACATATTTAACAGGCTTCAGTGATGCGTTCGCGGTGCCTCTCTGCATTCTGTAATCGTATCAAGGATGACTGTGATTTCCAGTAACGCACGCAGGGAGAAAAACAGCAGCAAAGTCTGTTCCCCCCCCTTCTTATGATCAACGCCTCTCCATCTCCTCCCTGATCTCACCGCTCCTGGCCGACTGTTGTTCATTGTTGCAGGGTTCACAAGTTCACTCGAGCAGTTTAATGGTTGCCAGAGGGTCTTGGCTCTGGGTAAGCACGCAATTTACAATGAACAGTGATGTAACAGGTAGCACAAATTAAATCAGGCTCCGTGTGGTTATGTGAGTTTCAGGAGCTACGGTGGCATATTAACCATTTAGCACAAAATCCAGTCCTGCACACTAAAACAGACAGGTGTAAACACCACACACACACACACACACACACACATTAAAGCTGCGTATGTGAGAGACATGGACCCATGGTTGCCAATAAATAATACAATGCAGCAACACAGGAAGCAAACACCGCAGTGTGAGTGTGTTTTTCAGTTTGCCACCGTGTTGCAGTTTCCTGCTTTTTCTCCATGGTGCGCATGGCTGCAGCCATATATCACAGGGCTAGCACAGAGAAAGTTCATGGCTGTGTTTTCTGTGTTATTGTAGTAATAAATGTGATTGAATGGGTACCTTAGAAAGTTGCATTCTGCCCTGCACCAAGGTTGCATAGTCATTTTGAAACATAATGAAAAGTGTTGAGAGGCTAACCTTGACAATGAGAGCCTGGGAGAGTCAAAAATGAAAAAGGTTTTGGAGGGTGCATGGTTGCATGTTAGCCTTTTAAAGGGAAATGTGTGAGTGCACCTCATGCGTGTTATTGTCAGGAAAGACACAGACAGTGGCACCATTTGCATGCACACAACAATGCGACTATTCCTAGTACTGTGAGTAACACAGTTGCATGATGCAGCTATCTACATGATTGCATAAAATGTCAACACCCGACGATAATCCTGTTTACTGACTGAAGCACTCATTTTAATTGTTTTTTTCTGCAAAAAAAAAAAAAAAAAAAAAAATCAAACACTAAGTTGCTTCCTGTCCTGCCACTGTCAAATTTTACCCAAATTATTACAGCTGTGATTCCTCACTAACCCGTCACGTTGTTCATTGTAGCCACAGGCCTCTCACTGTTGCAATTATAAAATGCCATGCTTCGGGTGCTAATTTCGGGAATCCCGTTACAAAGAAAGGGACAAAACCAGAACTGGTGGATGAGGTTACAGCATGAGCACTGGTGGCGGTCCTGAGGGAGTTCATTGATGTAGAATGAAGACATAATTTTATAATGAAGCTGCATTACATCCGCCGCTCCGTTATTATCTGCCGCATCCAGAGCATCCATATTGTCACCGACAACTTGTGCCTCAGATAATGAGAGGCAGTCGGACGGTCTAAACTTGTATGTTGTGGACAAGTAGTTTAATGCTCACAAATGAACATAAAAAGACGTTTATGTGTGTGTTTGGCCAGACCGTTGGTGCTGGTGCTGATTTAACCCCTTGTAGACTATTGTCGCGAATTCGCCTCAAACCACTTCCAGTCTTAATGCAGTCGAGGTGGTGTATGTATCCCACTAATGCTGTTGATGCATATTCCACACATACCAAGAATTGTATTGGAAGCACTTTACCACCAATAATTTAGCATCTGCTTGAAGGCAAAAATACAAAACAATTTATTTTTGTAGATAATTGTAAATAAATTCAGGCAGTAAGGGGTTAAGACCAGAAGTGAGACAGCCCAAGACACAAAATTTACTAATTTGCTAAAGTCCTGACTCTATTCACTCTAATGGAAGAAGACACAGCTGAGCACAGATTATGACTGATCCCGTTCTCGTGTCCCTGTACTTCAGTCACCGAAGTAAAATTAGGATCACAAGCCACAGACATCCCTAACATTTTCAAACACTAAACCGGTATTTTTCCGAAGAACAAACACGGAGAAAAGTGAGTTTGCTGGAGACTTGCTCAGTTCCAGCTCACCGCTCTCCTGTGGCTTCCTGCTGCAGAGAAGCTGCTAAGCCGACCGCGCCCGCCGAGCAGACAGGAAGTGCACCATTATCCCACCGTTGGCACAGACTGCACTGCTTCATTTTCATTTGTTAAGACTTGATCAAAGCTCCCGCAAATGGGTGAGGTGTGCACTTTGAAGACGGGGCCACCACATTCCTCAAATTACGGGTTGCAGGGGGAACGCAAATGCCCGCCCTGCATCAGCACGGCTGAGGGGATGTTATCAAGCGAACGGGAAGGTCCTCTTTCATCCTGCATGCAGTTGTGGCTCGCTAATGTTGATAAGAATTGCAGAAATACCATCAGCGTGGCGTTCACACCTTAATCACTTTATAATTGCATTTTTGATGTGAACGTATGACTGTTTTCTTATCCTTCACCTTTTTTAAATTATTTTCACCTTCTTTCATTTTTTTTTTTAAACTTACCCATTTTCTTTTTTTTTTCATGCATCTCAGGGTGCCATTACAGAGCTAATTAATTGTAGCTCACATGGTTTGTTTGTTTTTTTTTTTCCCTCCGACCCTGCAGGAATCATCAGGACCGCCTTAGCCAACATGGACCGGGAAGCCAGAGAACACTATGCTGTGGTGATCCAAGCCAAAGACATGGCAGGCCAGGTCGGAGGCCTCTCTGGCTCCACCACCATCAACATCACGCTGACCGACGTCAATGACAACCCGCCCAAGTTTCCCCAAAGTATGTAGCCTGCACGTTCAGATGACAGTCATGCAACCGACCTCTTTTAGGCCAATAGAGGGTTTGATTGTCTGTGCACCAGGTCTGCTGCCATCATGGAAGACCCATCACAAAACTAGAGAAACGTGAAAATATTCTGCTGTGGTTGCATGCCAATTACTAGGTCAATCTGACAGTTCTCTATGAGACAAGTTGTATCCCGTAATGCATTAATTTAGGAGAAGTATTAGCATTTTGTTGACTAAGGAGTTAAGCAACCCACTATCCTTTGAAATTTACATAATTTGATTTCATTTTGTTATCAGTTGTTTTGTAAGCGGATGCATTATCTTTAAAATAGTGGGTACTGTATCTCACTGCGGAAAGAAACCCTTGATTGCTCACAAAATGAAGCAGGTTATCTTTTGGAGTCTATTTTCTGTGCAGCTCCTTGGAGGCAAAGCAAGACCGTCACCATTTCAGGATATAGCCCTCAGTTTCACTTTTGTGCTGTTTAATTTCTCACTAATTAATTTTTGTCTTAGACATTTTTTTATGCATACAGCATTTAACCAAATATCAATGTGGGATTTTATAAGAACTAATCAACTATTGTGAAGGCTTCTCATCTTAAAAAGTCATAATGCACTCTTTACTATTATGTATTCTGTTGTATTATCTTGCAACTGAGCAGTCTAATATTGCAGTAAAAACGTCCATAATTAGCAAATTAGATGAGCATCAATCAAAACTCTGTTTTGCAGCTCGATTTTCTCTATTTTAATAGTACATTTAAATAATGATGAAGTTATGATTCTTTGTCTTTGAAACTACCTCATCAAGTGCAATCCCTCTTGGCTCTGAGTTATTCATTTGTGCTGCAGTGAAAACTATTACAAAACCATCAACACTCTCTGAATAATTATCTGCCCCAGAGTTTGATCTGCTCCATTCCAGTGCTATCAGACCCAGTTTAGCATTTAATGTCAATTGAAGCACTGCGGAATATTTTTAATGACATTCCCTCAGGAACAAATGGCAACAGAGTCAGAAAATGCTTAGCTAAGCTCCTCCAGTCGAACACTGGGGCAAAGATGTGGAGCAGATCAGCTTTCCTCTAAAATCAGTTTTTGCTGTCTCTGAACGGGTACACATCAATGTCCATCCACAGAAAATTACCAGCTGTACGTCCCCGAATCGGCCCAAGTCGGGAAACCGGTGGGGAAGATCAAAGCCAATGATGAAGACGCCGGCATCAATGCAGAGATCAAATACAGCATCATCAACTCGGAGGGGGCCAACATGTTCTCCATCACCACGGACCGGGACACCAGAGAAGGAATCATCAGCCTCAAAAAGGTGAGCGCACGATGTCCTTAGAGCAGAAATATGATGTAATATATTGTGTATTGATTTTTTGCGCTTTTGCCTCTTCTCGTTTGAAATAAAGACATTAAGCTTTACATGCATTCTCTGTGCAAGGGTGGCTGCAGTAAGACTTGTGTAGCTCTCTTTCCATTCAAACTATTTAAGTAATTTCTCCCAAAACAACTCCTAACACCCGGAGTTCACAAAGTTTATGACACTTCTGAGCACTTGGCACGCTGTTTGTAGAAATATGATCTCTCCAAGATTCCTTGGGGCAATTTTCTGAAATTTCATGAAAAAGCAGGTGTGTAATATCAATGCAGTTCATTGCATCAGTCATTTGCTGTTTGGAGGCTGGGTGCCGATTGATGAACATCGCTCATTGTCTATCGCTGATTCCTGTGCTGCTCTGCGTTGATGTTAGTAGGAATAGAAATAGAAATAGAGCTCAGTAACGTGACAGTGATTTTCAGTTTTGCTGTCATTTAGTTTCTGTTGTCTGTTTCAGTTATGTGTTTGCGTCTCAACCCGTTTCAGTTTTGTTTGCTTTTTTTTTGTTTTTGTTTTTGTTTTTTGTCCTGATGTAAGATGATTCTTATGTGCTATTGCTGAACTAAACCAAAGCTTGCATAAAGCTTGCTCTGAGAAAAGCACTGATGTCGGATTTCTGTGCAAGGCACGTGGCCAAAAATGGATAGCTCTCAGATGAGAACTGCTATTCTAAGACGCTTTACAAACAGGTTGATGTGGTTGCTTAAATCTATTTTTGCTCCGTTTCATTTTGCTTTGTCGCATTCAAATCACTTTCGTGCAATTTAGTGCGCTCATTTGCACAATTACTCTGATGAAATAAGACATAAGGCGATGATAAAATACTAAGCAAAGAAGAAAATACAAATTTGCAAAGGTGAGATAAAAATGAAAGTCCAACCCCAAAAGAAATGAAGGAATGAAGGAAAAGTTTAAGTGTGTAACTAAAATGAAAATGTAAAGGTTGATCCTGGAGGTACAGAATCTGTGGGCATGCAGCAAACAGGCAAATGACCCGCTGCCGAACATCTTTTTTGTCACTCTATTGCTAGGATCAACATTTCACAGTCCAAGTAAAGTGTTACCCAAACTAAATGTCAGTGACTAAATGTTTTACCGCAAAAACTAATCATGTCCCTGTGGTGCCTTTTTTCCCAACAGCCGCTGAACTATGAGAGAAAGAAGACCTACACTCTCCACATAGAGGGAATGAATACTCACATCGATCCTCGTTTTTCCTATCTTGGCTCTTTCAAAGACACTGCCACACTTAAAATCACAGTGGGGGACGTGGACGAACCGCCTGTTTTCTCTATGGATTATTATATCATGGATGTTTATGAGAACGCACACATTGGCACCGAGGTGGGCGCTGTAACGGCCCGGGACCCCGACAGCAGGAACAGCCCTGTAAGGTAAGAGGTTGATTGGAGTTTGGTTAGACGCTACAAACTCGTCTCGGAGGCATGAATAATATTGTTGGTTAGTCTAGCTTACAAGTTGTTGTTTTTTTTGTGTGTGTGTGTGTGTAATGTGAGTCTTTGGCTGAGCAGAGATTTCCATTATTTAACCATACACTCAATTTAAGTGAGAACATTTGGACTCATAGACAAAAAAAAAGACAGAATAAGCACATCATTTTTCAGTGAGACAGGCCAATAATGAGACCCATGTACACTGAATCAAATTCTGTTGCTTATTCCACAGTTTTTGTCTAAAAGTCCAGACATAAATGGACCTTCGGCAAATTTTGCAGAGTTCCTCACAAATGTGTAAAAGACACTGACAACAGAACTACTTTATTTATTGCATCAGTCTTAAAAAAGTTGAATGATTCATCAATTCAGACTAAAGTCAGAGCAGTTAGATCTATGTATTTCTTTTAGCGGACGTGAAGTTGAATCGGTAGAATTTATAATCGATGCATAGCTGTGCCCTGAAAACCTGTGGTTCTTTGGCTTTCCCAACCAATGAGATCACCGCAAAATGTTGATGTGGTTTCTCTGCCCCGTATCAATGTAATTTGTTAGCTCCTTGCATTCTCAAGGTTATGGGTTTTGCTTCCACCGGGTATCCCATCCTAAACATCTCTACATTCACCAGTGAGAAGGGAGCTTTGGATAAATGCATTTGCCTTATGCCATATCCTGCACCTTCAGGAAGGCACCGGCATGTGATGCAGCACATTTTGTGACTTGCAGCAATCGTACCGTGACGAATCACAAAATATTATAGCCTTAGAAATAAAGTGAAGATGGAAATGAGATGACTAAAATAAGATGTTGGAAATAAGAGGGAAAAAATCATCAACAGGAGAACACAAAGAAAATGTTTTTTCACATGTTCATTTTGTATGAGAACCGACTAGGTAACCTCAGGCAATACAACTGCTTATCACATTTGTATGCTTGCTAAACACATGCTGTGTACTGTTGGAAACCCCTTGATAATAGCCTTAGGCAGTGGACTAATCCTAGTTTTTGCTCTGCACAGGTAACTTATTTCATGACATTACGCCAAAGCCACTCCGCGCTGCTCGTATTAATTTCAAATTCCCTTCATACCATACCCCGAAATGATGGAATGGCTATGATCTTGCAAACTCCTCATGAGATGAAACCTTTCTCATACATCAATAAGTTGCAATCTTCTAATGCTATTACATGTTGTGGGATGATAGTTTAGAGCCCCGCCATTTGCTGAGGGGCCCGGGGATTTGCGGCAGTAAGCACAGACTCTTATTATGGACATCTGTCTGTCCTCCATGCTTTGAAGAGGCAAGTGCTACCTGCAGTCCTTCCTGATGATGATGATTTGGTGGGGGAGGGAGATAAAAGCGGGGGGTCTGCATCTCTGATTCATCTCAGAATCATAAGACTTTGTGAAAGATTTGTGGTAAACAAGAAGGTAATCTACATATGAAAGGGTCTCCATGTGGGATACCCCCGCCTCGTCCATTCCAACACGAGTCCCAGCGTTCGCCGCATAAAGGAGGAGACAGCGGGAACGCTTTCGATGACATCCATTTGAACCCAGGAAAAAAGCTCAACAATGCACACGCGGCTGCTTCCTGCGTTGGCACCAGAATACGGCAGAGATCACTATTTGGCTCTCTTTGATCATGGCCGTGTCAGTTGTTTTCCCCGCTCATCCCATGAAATAAAGATAGTTTTTGAAGTGGCCTTTCAAATGTCAGTCTGAAATTGACACGGACAAATAACCAAAACAAATAAAGTCCTGGTGCCTCACTCCCAGTGTGCTCACGTCAAGACACATCCAAGGCAACGCTCACCATCTGTTTACTATCATGCATATCGTGCATGGGAATCAGTCCTGTTTTTGTATCTCATCTCTCATGAAATTACATTTTTTTTTATTTTGTTGGGGTGTAAGAAGTAGTAAAGTACAACACATACACAACCAATGCCATTAAATTTTAATCGGCAATAAAAATTCAGGACAAAATTTACAAAACATAGCACTTGATACACTGCAGTTGTGGCATGTTTGCATCTTATTGTAAAAAAAACTATTTATTTTAATAGTAGATTTATAATTATATCATATTTTTTTATTGGGGTGTAAAAAGCAGTAACATACAATGTATACTAAGCAATGGCAGTAATTTTTAATGGATGGCATGGGTCACTTCAGGGATATTTAACAAATAGCACTTGATACTTTGCAATTCCAGCATATTTGCATGTTTGTTTTTTTGTGAAAAATGACTTTTTTAAATTGGAGATATCTTATTTAAAGGATAGTTGCACCCTCAGCTACTCACATTTGTGTTGTTCAGTGCATTCATAAGGTATTTTGTGATAGTGTTTCTTTTCTTTTTGGATCCACTTTCCCTCATCCTGTCTTATCCATTTCAGTTATTGATTTACCCTTCCCAGGATGACTTTCAGTAACCTCTAGAAAGAACATTTTCTGTGCTATATACACATGTACTGTAGGTCTAGAGTGACAGAGACAGTCTTTTCTCTTTGATTTGGACTGGTTGACACCAAGACCTGGGTTTACCATTGATGTTTCACAAGAGACTTGCTATCTAATTCCACTGAAACTGCAGTAGAAACATCTCAACATGACCTCACATCACTTACATTTGGCCAAAATATCTGTAGGAATCCCAAAAAATACACCACCAAACAACCAAAATGGGCCAAGAGATGCATGCACTGTCAATTGCTGTTTAGTGTTGGTGTGTTAGACTGGATTTTTTCCCCACAAGCCAAAACAAAGTGACTGCTCAGGACCTGAGCGTAAACTCACTTTTGCAGCTGAAAAGCCATTACGTGCTTATGAGCATAAGCATTTAATAAATCATGACAGCATTTCTACTGAGGGTGTCTGTTACACTTGTAGGCAATCCACGGTAAAAAACAGTTCATTATGTCAAATGAATGCAATCCTGGCATTAATATCCCTATACCATTTCCATCTCTCATTTTGCATGTCAATTGAAAATTGTCGACTTATATTACTCAGGAGAGTGAATGCTGGATTAAAAGGTGTAAATAGGTCATTAAAAGATAAATTAGGGAATACACAGTCAGTGTTCATTTCATGCTTTGACTCATGAGAGGAACAGTTGAACCCATTTCTACTTCTTACTCCGCAGTCGCCTTTCGCATTTTCTTCCAGCTTAATAAATGTGCTCGACTAGAAAGCCATTACAACAGTGTAACAGTGCAGGATGAACATCACCTTATTTTTGTCTTCATAAAATATTCAAGTTAATTGCTCTTCACTTAGAAATATGTATTTTGAGAACATTTTGTCAAAGCACTAAGTACATTTAAAAGTAGTGGGGATGTTTGATTCCCTGTGTTTTGATGGCGAGACAGGACTTTAAAAATGAAGTCCATCACTTTTTGCCTCTTTTGCGTCTGCATCAGAGACATTCTGCATAATTTTACAGCATGATTTTATTAAACCAAGTCTCTTGTCAGTATCATAAGGGTATTTTTTGCTATTTTTCAGAGCTAATGCAAACCAGCTTTCCAGGTGCAGCATATAAAAACATGGCATTTGATGTAATGTCCATTGCTGGTGGTGAATTTTGTTATATATGGCCTCACTGGAATAGGTGAACTAAAGTCATGGGAGAAACTACACCTAGATGTGACTAAATCATATTTACCAATAATTCTTAGTGTTTGATTTAACCAGCCTGGAGAAGCAGATGGGCAGAGTTTTCTGTGGGACTGCTCAGATAGTATCTCTGATCACAGAAAAGCATACCAAATTGACTTTCAAGTACTTTGCTTTGTCTGAACCAGACCCATTTGGCACCTATGTGGGCTAAAACAAACTATAAAAAGTGTCTGCAAATAGCGTTTGACCCAAGTGTGCTTCACATCAGTACAGAGCCATCATAACTCTTGTGTTTCCCCCGTTTCGACCTTTGGAATTTACATTTTAGGCATTTTACTGGCGCTATTATTCAGAGCATCAGCACAGCAGGTAGGAACTCACTACCCATGCTACAGGATACTTCGAAAAGACTGTCGACGGACATACATTGCCTACATTTACATGTGCACATGAAACCAAATTACTGTGGGTAATTAGATTAGGGCAGGAAATTGGATAACACGTTTAGTTGTGTTACTGTGATTACTCAAAAATCCCCCAGCTCCCACCCCTGACGTTCCCCAGAGTGTTACCACCGCTGACCGGTGTCCTGTTGCCTACGCAAAGCCGCTGGAGACACTGGACAGCCAGGTTCATGTGGCAGCATCTTCCATGAGTTTTGGCCGAATGCTTCAGACAGCAGTGGGTGAGATAGCTCAATGGGTGAAAATAATAGTTTTCTACCTCTCTATAGCTGGACTAACAAGTGAGGCAGGCTGCAGCCGATGTGGTATTTTTTTTTTTTTTTGTCATTATATTTCCATCACAGGCCGTGGTGACATAAAATTGGTAAAAATCATTCTTCAACAGCCATGTAGAACAGATAGTGGAGTGTTTATTGTCCCTGGCATCATTTTTTTTTTTTTTTGTTTTGTTTATTGTGCCAGTTTCCTTACCCACTCTCTTTTCTTGGACTCTGTTATCAAGTTTCTCTAACAGAAATCCAGCTGTGTTAACCAGGTTTCTCTTCATCACAAAACCCGATAACTGAGATTGGGTTTTCCATTTTCATTTGTGAAATCAATTCGCCAACATAACCTGCTCACTAAAGTGCATATGAACACACGGATTGGCTCCTTAGGGAATCAGATCTGTGACTTTTCCAATCCAGTACTTGGGCCCGTTTGACCATGTCCTGCTGTCTGTTGATTATCCATTATTATATTGTTGTAATGTCTCTTTATCTTTCACTTTGGTTTTTGGAAAAAAGAAAAAAATAATAAAGTTTTTTTGTAGTGGGCACGTTTGCTCATGCATGTCCTCTACACAGGTACTTCATGGACAGCAAAGAGGAGGGAGTGCGGTACTTCAGCATCGAAGAGGACAGTGGCGTTGTCAGGACAACCCAGCCTCTGGACAGGGAAGACATGCCTTGGCACAACATCACTGTGATGGCCTCGGAGGTTGGTAGGTACCCAGACTGCCTTCCGTAAACCAAATGTTTACAAGTGGACTGGTGAATGTTTATTCAAATTTAATACAGCTGCTGTTTGTTTGTCTGTCTGTGTGTGTGTATGTGTGTGTGTTTGCAAGTGTGCAGGTGTATGCGAAGGCTGGTGTGTTCTGCTGAGGTTTTCTCAAGTGTCATCACATCACACGGTTTCCCTTACATATGTGGAAAGTCTAGAAAAGTAATAAACAAAAAGGAATTGATAACTTCTAGGTCTTCAGAAGTGTGCAAACGAGAACAAATACCACAGTTCACTCTCAAAGCAAATATGACAGCACATTTCATGTAGCGGTAGACCTACTTCCTTTGTTATATTTTTGTTGTGAAGAGGATCTTCAGATACATGTTGAGATGGCCTAATTTACAGTCGAGTCGTGATATTGCCAGCTCTTAGCATTGAACATGTGCAGCACTAATTCATGTCCTTACTTAGTCCAGCAACATTCCCCAGAACTTTTCCGGAGAAAAAGGCAAGATAAATTTTTAAGACATTAAAGTAAGAAGTCCATTTTTTGAATGCAATGAGTTAAACCTCAGATAATATATGGTTAGGGTCAATCTTTTTTTCTAGTCCAGCTCTTATGAAATGTGTTAGCCGTTCCTTTACCTTTGTGTGAAAATAATGATTTACTAATGGTTCCTGCACTCTCAGAGGTACTCTGAGATGTAGTGTAGCGGTGTAATATGCATTCAATGTGCATTTATTGCCAACGCAATTAGTGGATTTTACAACGTGATAGATAGACAGACACACACTGCATTGTACATAGCATAGCTATAATTTTCTCCACTATCATACTTAAAAGTTTTCATTAAAAGTTTTCATGATAGATTTTTTTCCATGTTTGACACCTAAAGAGACTGTAAGATTTAACATAACACAATAAACAGTTGACATGCTGTTATGTAAGCAACTAAAAAGAGGCATATGAAAATAAAAAAAAACAGTACTCATTGCAATGTCAGTTCCCTTTGTATTCCACCCAGGTTTTCCAAAGACTGAGAAAATTGCTCCTTCTTTATACAGTGATCTTACTAAGCTGCAAGTTCTATTTCACACAGACTTCGCCCTAGCCCGCCTCTGTTGATTACAGTGGTTTGCTCTGGCATTATGCGGATGTCTTTGAGGACAGGTGGTATGGAGTAGAGGCTGAACCGCCGTTCTCTATACTCAGACATGAGGTGAATGTATTTGAGAAAAACGAAAAATAGAGTCTGCACACTAGATAATGCTCCCCTGAACGTTTATTGGTAGATCACTGTATTTGAGACATGAAATGCATTTATACCAATGTGTCTGAACGGAGAATAGCCTGTTCTCAGCCAGTTTTGGCCATGTCCTCACAGATGAGTGGTGCCTCCGATCGGGTGGTTTGTCACCTGCCATTTTTGAATCGGGCCCCCATGTGCAGATTTATCCACACCAGGCTGTTCGGCAGCATGCCCATGCTCTGACGGAGTTTTAAGAAATGGCAGAGCCTCTGTGGTCTATCAGAATGGATGGGCAAAACTCTTACTTCCTGTTTCCCAAGAAAACTGGAGAACTGAGACCTGTAATGGATCTGCGTTTCATTCAGTGTGTGCCTTAGACAGAGACTATTCCAGATGCTTATGTTAAAAATGCTGTTGGAATTGGTCCAACCTCGCTACCAAAATAGCCCATGAAGACACTTACATTCATGTCTTGGTGGCTTCCAGGCACAGGAAATTCCTTCACTCCTCCTTTCAAGGGATAGCCTACAAAGACAACAGGCTGCTGTGTGGTTATTCCCCGGCTCTCTGCATCTTCACAAAGTGTGTCGATACAGCTCTCCAGCCGCTGCGCCAACAGGGGATCCGAGCCTTCTTTAAATTAAACCTGATTCACATGCACCAGTCCAGAGAGGGGGGCATGTTACAAAAAGGTCCCAGCACCTAATCGAGTTAGAATTGCCACCAATTGGAAGAGGAGCACATCCCAGCCAAACCAACAGGATGATATACTTGGGAGTGCAGCTCGACTGTCACACTCCAGGTCTGTCTGTCAGAATCCAGACAAACAAATTATAGTGACGGTGGTTCCACTGGGGCCGTGTTTAAACCTGAGATTCCACAAATGGCTCCTGGTTAGCATCCCCCAGTCAGTTAGGATTACCCTGGACTACTGAGGAGAGCCCCTGATACAGGTGAAAGGAACAGGACAGAATAAACTCTTATTTGCTGTTGTTCACGCATAGGGTTGTGGGAATGTGCCTCACAAGATCAGTAGATGGTGAGTGTCCTTCAGTGGACAGCCAACACATAAACCTATCGGAACTGACAACAGTCTTGTTAGTCCTTGGACACTTCGCCTCATTTATAAGTGGAAAGGACGTGTTGGTGAGGACAGATAACCGGACCTTACTGTCCCTCAAAAATAGGGACGGCGTAATACGACTGGCACCTCTTTTGAAGGTGGCAGAGAAACTGTTTCTGTGAGTCTCAGACAACCTTCACTCTATGGGGGCTCTGATTATTCCAGGCATAGAGAATATGGGAGCCAACCTCATGTCTATTGGCGGTACCCTGTCATACGAGTCAAGATTGCATGCGGACATTGTAGACAAGATTAGACTGTTCAGTAAAGTGGAGGTGTATCTTTTTGCCACAAAGTAGAACACATACTGTCAGCTGTGGTTCTCTGTGATGTCCCCGAGGACTGTCTTCCCCTGTCATGCTCAGTCATGCCCCACGGACAAGAGCGTTACTTTCCTCTCCCTCAGTCTATTTCCATAATACATAGAAATGAAGCAACTGTCAGCAGCGCCGCCGTGGACAGTTCCTCACTGTTGCTGGACACTAGTAAAGGTGAACAGAGCAGACGGGTTGATGCCTCATTTGGGCTAGCATTGGTAATCCTGCCAGCCACCAGCAGGAATTGCCTTTGGTTCTCAAAGACCAATCAAAAGAACTGTTTGAGCCAATTATTCAGACTCTTTCTTAAAACACTGTCAATCAAGACAGTGCTGCTGCTGGACTTGCCATCAACTAACAGTGATTTTTGGGTGCCAGCCTCATGAGTTGGGTGTTAGTGCTGTGTTTAGATAAAACCTGTCTATACCTAAGCACATCACTAATTATTTTAGCTGCAGGATGATGCAGCTGGACCTGTGTCATTCTTTTGTCCATACTGGGGATCGGTAGGAGATATCACTTTGGTTTTGCTGGGTATGGTGTGCTATGTGACTGACAAGCCCCTGTGCCTGTCAGACTCACTTACAGACTCACTTAGTCATTTTGTGAAGGCATTCACAAGATAATGCATTAACAGACAGTGGCTATACCGGTGCACTGTTCAGACTTTTGCAGGTTTAACAGCCTTAATCAGAGGAATAAATGTGGATAGGGAAAAAAATGCCATAGTGGACACCCTATCTGTTCATTATTATATCTGTTGGGCATGTCTGGATCTTTCTCTGGGTCTGTGCACACCTCTGAGACTCAGGTTATGGCTTGAGGAGAATTTATAGAGATGTCTTACAGTGTTTTAAGGGGGAAAAGACTAAACATTGAGTTGGTCATGCTGTTACACCCAGGCGATATGTACCGGTGGGATATAGCATGAGGTTCTTTCCCTTTCCTCTAGAAACGGATAAGAGGAGTAGTGACCCTGTATGACTTATGCCTGTACTTGGTGCGAGTCAGTCAGGTCTGTGCGTGTCAAGTGGTCAACATATCATGTTGCAGCAGATAGTGTACTTATCGCACTTTCCCACCCTAAGCCAATAAAATCCTGTTCCAGGGAGAAGCTTGTGTTAAAGAGAAATACAGTTACATATGGTAACCCTAGTTTCATGATTAAGGATTTGAGATGGAGCCCTCTAATGAGTTACTCTCCTGAAGACTTAGTGGATGCAGAATAGAGGTAAACAAACCCTTTAAATAGCAAGAAGCCATAGGGTGAGATGGCTCATTCTGATTGATGGAGGCACATTTCAGTGCGCTCAGGCAGCTAGATGAGTGGCTAAGCCAGTAAAGCCCCATTAGAGAATTCCACCTATGTTTGTAGACCTATCACTAAAGGCACCTGCTTGCCTGCTTATTCCTATTCAGGGTCAAAGTGGGACTGGAGCTTATTCGAGCATATGTTGGGCAGAAGGGAGGGAAACACTCGACAGATTACCAGTCCATCGGTGGGATAGCACATAAACCGACAAACACGCTCATATTCACATTCACAACTGCGGGCAATTGAAGGTCTCCAGTTCAACTGGCATGCCTCTGTTTTAAAGTGTCGGAGGAAACCTGAGCACCCAGAGGACACCCACACAAACACAGAACATGCAAAATCCATGGCTGAGGGCTGAGATTCCAGCCTTGACAATGCTATCCACAGTGGAATACAATAACATGCACATTAAAGAACAATGGCTCTAAGCTTTCGTAGGTGTTATACCTCCACCTACATATACCTACATAACTATACACTTTTCTCCTCCGGCAAGATAACAAGACATCCTAAGGGGATCACAAAGTCTGAGTTTTCTAGGTTTAAATTCAGAGAGTTGTCGAGGTTCAAATTCATAGACTGTAAAATTGGAGTCAAAATCAATACCGACCGTAAGAAAGGTTTCATAAAAAAGGCATGCCTGTATGGATCTGAAGTACACACTCTCACCTTATCAAGAGTATATAAACTGCACCGCATTTCAGCCACTAAGCGAACACTCTACTCCAAAGGGGTTCAGTGTTGTTCAAAGACATTCTGACAGGACACGAACATTGATGGACACGCTGTTGTGGTGCTCCGATCTGCTCTGAGCCATAGTCTTGTCTCTCTTACCATCCCTTCTACTCATTACAGATTTTGAAACCTGACACATTTCTCCGGTAACCAGCAGGAAGACTATTTATTTTACTGTCGACATGCTCAGACACATCCGTTTTTTTTTTCACAATCATATGTAAGACGTCTAATTAGAAGAACACAACAGTAAAATGCTCTAATGACATAATTAACAGTAGCATCATGGACACTATTAGAAACTGAACACAGCCCAATTCCAGGTGAGTAAATAGTGAAATTAACAATTAGCGTGTGGATAAAACAAGGATGAAGACTATAATTTGCATATTGATTAGAATGTGTTCAAATGGGTCAGAGTGTATTTTCATTATAATCAACTACCAAATCAAATTAGTCCCAATCGTTTCAGTGTCCTTTCCTTTCAGTGGTACGTTGAAAATTAATTAAATCAATGTAGGCCCGACTGACTTCAAGAATTCCTATCAGGTAACTTGGCTAATTTGTAATCGCAATTAGGCAAATCCCTTGTCAACTGACAGAGGTGCTGCATGCTAATGTTTCTTTATCTCTTCACCTCTCCTTAACATTCAAGGATATTCAAGTTGCATATCAAAAATTAATGAATAAGTAAAATCACAAAAGGCAGAAATAAAATGGTTTAACCAAATCCAAGCAGACAAAAACACAATTTGTAACGTTCTGCGGTGTTTTTGCTTTGGGCTTGTAGGACAACCCTCCATAGAAAGTACAGTGTGCAGTGTTGAATTCTTGCATATTGCACTCACATGGGGACACTTCTCAGTGCACACGATAAAGTAAATTTAAAAAAGCATTCATTTAATGGAGGTTGCTGCACCTGCTTGATTTTTCCTTCACATGTAATTTTTTTTTTTTTTTTTTCATAGCTATATTTATTTATGCAGAGAAGGTTTTGCTGAGCATGCATGCTATTTTTCAGCACTGTCCTGCCTCACATTCACACGGTAACACACATTCACACCTGGAAGCTGCCTGGTCATACCACAGATTTCTATTGTTAGTCACTGAGCTGCCCTGCTGGAGCACCTGGGGGTTAATTGCCTTGCTCAAGGGTACTTTGACTAGACTTATTGAGGCAGGGGGTACTTGTCTGCAAAAATTTTCCCACCCAGATGTTTTAACACTGTCTTTCTGGACATGCTGTGTGGCTTTTGTGGAAGCTAATTCATGTTATCTTGTGTAATCTAATTTTGCATCAGAGAAATCAAGACCGCACTGATTCATGGTATTTTTCAAATGAATAAATGGAATAAATCAGCTTTCTAAATGTCCCTCTATTGCTTCTCATAGAGTCACTTTGCATACAAGTGGGTGCTGTTTGATCCAAAGGAAATAACAGCTCTAATAATATTGACCCTCTTGAACTGACTTATTGGTCTTTTCTTTGGTCTCCAAAATACACTGGCCTTTGAAATCTGTAGGGGGTCTAACTCTCTCTAGGAGGTCATAATTGTAGGAAATGCTGCTAATCAATGCGCAGTGTATTAATTGATGCTTTTTCCTTCATATCAACTAGAATGTTCTCAAGAATCGCCTAAAATAATCTCCTGTTCTTTATTTGGCTTACGGATGATAGTTTGCCATCATACTGGCTTGCAGTGGTCCTGTACTGCCCAATAGATAGAGCAGTCTGCATGAGACAGGGGTATTCTTTTTGCTCCCAGACCTAATTGTGAACACAGTGTAATTCACAGAGGGGTATATTTTCAGCAGACAAGTAAAGACACATGATGCACAAGGTTCACGAGCTGTTCATGCAAATCCAGGGGGCAAAAAATGCATCACAACCGGGAAAGTAGAGCAACTGAAACAAAAATAAATAATTAAAAAAAAAAAAAAAAAAAAAAAACCCTGCTGCAAGATGATGCTACTCAGATGTGCCTTAATACACAAGATTACCTTCTGCAACATCACTCCCCGCCGTGCCTTTAGAGTGGAAATCCAAAGACAAACCTATAAGCTGTCTGTAACTAGAAAAGCACAGTGTGTCCCACTTAAAAATGCAGTGTTGACTCTCTCTCTCTGCTTAGTTATCGAGACGTACGTTTGACTTTCATCTTCTTTGTCATTTGCTCCTTGTTGCAGACAACCCCAGCCTTCTCAGCCACGTTCCCGTTACTGTTCAGGTCCTGGACGTTAACGACAATCCGCCAGAAATAGCTGCAGACGAGGAGGTCATTGTGTGTGAGAGCTCAAGGCCAGGACAGGTGAGCATCCAGGATTCACCTAGAAAAATCCTTAACACATCTCTCTCCCTCACTCTCCTCTCACTCTCTCTCCCATGCACTCACTCTTTCCCCACATCTCTTGCCGGACACACATTAAAACCTACACACACACACACAGAGACACACACTAAAACATACACACAAACCTCACGGGGAAGGTGCTGAGAGCCATGCATTATCTCTCGTCGTCTCTCCCCAGCTGTCCGGACCACATGCATTATGCAGTGAACTGTTGTTTCCCTTAGCAGTTCGGGTTGCTCACCGAGAGCCAGGCAATGAGAGAGTGTAAAGGCGATGGAGAGAGCTGGTTAATCATCCCTCATTCAAAATGAGTATCTCAGCAGCAAACCATGACAGCTCTAAATCGAAGCTCATTCCAATTTGCTTTCAGTAGCCTTTGATTCATTTGAATTAAGAAGGTTTCTGAGATATGGGGCAATCAGCCGCACGGAAATGGCTGAAAGGGTGGTTGGGCAAAGGATGATGGAGTAAAGAGCGGGAAGACACTACTAAATACATATTTACTAGTTTCACACTCACGGGAAAGAAAAAAAAAAAGTTTGGATCTAAGTTTTGCATTAAGTTCGAATTGCATTTACATTACGGCTTCAGGGGTATTGGTCCATGGGATTAGGTGAGGTGTATTATCATATGAAATGTGAAATAGGACGCTGGCAGCACCCGGGAGAAAGGACAACAAGCTATTATGTGCAAGAACAGATGTGTGGGCCTATTTGTACTGTATAAGAATGGCTCTGTAGGAAAAGATGATTCACTGGCCAAACGGTGCCATATTTTCTTTGTAAACATGATCGCTGTCACGCGGGTTTAAGTGACATCAGGAGAAATACAGCTGGTCCTTTTAGACATGGCTGTGTTGGCTGTTTCAATAGAGCCTGAGTAGTTAAGATACCTTTACTAGGCGGAGGAGCGCAGATGTAAGACGTAGGGCCACAGAGGGCACGGCTGTACCACCTGCCAAACACACTTCAGTGAGTACCCTGCTGATAGAAAAATACTGATTCCTGACCTTTCAGATATGCTCGACAAAAAAATTAATAAGTACTTTCTATATTATGGATTCTGCATGAAGACACCCATAGCCCACAGCAGGCGGAGATGCTGGTGACTGATGGTTTGCTCATATTAAAGAAACACACAGATAACACCTCCCTTCCCTCTGTTAATTCCTACTTTGCGATGTTATCAATCAATGTGAGATAGGAAATTTACTGCTGTGCTTGATTGGGGTGCTTCTCTGGCGGTTTAAGTCATGCGGCTTTGAATTGACGTAAGTGAAGCTCAATCGGTCTGAACAATCCTGTGAGGATAATGGTGTCTTTCTTAGTCTATTATTTATTCATTTATTTATTTATTTATTTTTTAGCTTTTCTGTTTCACCTATTTGCCTTCAGAGCAGCTGTCAATAGCTGAATAATCCCTCTATAATTGATGCTGTTGGGGAATTGTGGTTATTTTTGATCTTTTGCTTTGTGTGGGATATTAACTGTATGCACCATCAGGTGGGGAACCTGGTATCCCAAAATCTGAGATCATTCTCTCAGTCAGTAAATACATTTTATTTGAATTGTAGACATTTGCATTACATAATTTAGGGGTGAGACCCAGCCTATTCAATGATGTCCTCTGTAGTAGACAGCAGTTGATCGTCTATATCCTTTTACTCATTTGAGCTACCCTATCAAGTCCTGGTGTACTGTACAGAGGACATCCAAGCCTTTCCAATGATATCTCATGTGATAAGGTGGGATGAGGGAAACACCCACTTTTTATTGAGCCAAAATGGCAACTGCAGAAAAACGCACATGTGAAAAAAGAAACAGGAAGTCAAATATTGTTTAGCTATTGGTTTTTACTTATGAAAATTATATATTTTCTTCTTAATGGCATTGATTGTCTCTAATTGATTATCTGTAGTTATTTGATTGTTTTTTTATTTCATTTCAATTTAAAAGTATCTGTTTTTTACAGTAAAATCCACTACAGTGGACGTACTGTAAAATCTAAAATAAAAATATTTTTGTGAAATTCTAAATTGTGAATTGTTGCTTTAACTCTAAATAGACAAGAAATCACAAAAAAAGTTAAATTGGAAGACACTTTTTTTCCTCGGGTCTCAGGAGGATAATTCTTATTCTAAGCCACAGAGTGTTTGAAAACGTCATAAAAACAAACAAAAATGTTGGACCTTTAAACACTTCAAGAAGTAGAATTCCACTCCGTACGGCCAGAAGCCACCATGCAGTACCGCCATTTCAGACATGCACACTCTCAAATAAAAAATATGTCCTAAGACTGTGCTGTTAAGGGAAGAGACTTGTCAAAGTACAGCAGTATCATCACAACACACCAGTCGTCTCACTGTAGATCAGAACTCCCCACAGTCGCCGGGGCTATTAGGTCATTTTTCTCTCAGGGTTCTCTTTCTCCTGGCTCTCAGTGAGCCTTGTTACCAATTAAGGGTAACAAGCTGACAAAAGTGGCAGTGGGGTTGCCCTGAGAGCACCCCTGTCACTGTTTGATGCCAACTCCCCCCTGGCACAAGCCAAATGCTCACAAATCCTAGCCCAGCAACCACCCGTCCTCCTTCAGACGGCATACACAGGTAGAGGAGGAAGTTACAAGGCCAGTTGGCTGTAGGTCAGAGGAGCTGTTTTGATGAGTTTCTGGACCAATTACGATCAACAAATTATGATGCATGTATGAGAAGCTGAATGCATTCCCCCTACTGCATGCAATTAGAGTGAAAATGGTGCAGCGGCTCACTGACTGTTGCAGGTGCTGCTGGCTGTGAATACTATTGGTTTAATTCAAATTGCCTCTCCCAAACAACAGGTGATCCAGACTGTCACAGCGGTGGATAAGGACGACTTTGCCAACGGACAGCGGTTCTCTTTCGCTTTACCGAGCCAGTTACCAGTTAATCCCAACTTCACCCTAAAGGACAATGAAGGTAATTACAGTGATCAATATGTTTGTTTGCATTTCTTATGAGTTTTGCGCTCTCCGGGGCAGGGCTCCCATCTCATCGCTCACATTCAAAGATCCAATAAGCTGTAGTGATTTTCATGTACCTTAGAGGTGTAATAATAAATATGTGCTTTGTCAATTGGGTATCGTTGACATTTGGAGACCCAAATGCCATTGGGGTCTGGTCTGAGTCGGGTCTCAATGAAACACAAGAGTCACAGAGGTTTGGGCATGTTTGCCCATTGTGTTGTCAAATGGATTACCTGCTCTGGCGCTCTTTCCCTCTTGCTCGCATTGTTTTGCGACGGCAAAGGGCCAACGGTGGGTGTTACTATGGCAACCAGCCTGGTCTCAGGTGGACACCTAGCCCTAGGTTGGTCTGCAATCACAGGGCTTTTAAAGCTCTCAGCCAGAAGATCTCACGGTTGCCCACTGAGAAGAGGAGTTCACATCCCTGCAGATGAATCTGTGTGCCAGGGAGAGGCACAAAAAAGCGGGAGAGACAAAGAGAGCGCGAGAGAGATCAAAAAATCAATGTGATAATAGGAGATAAGTCTGTTCAGTGCTTGGTCCAGTAGCTTCCCACAACCAGCCTCCCTGCGCCTGCTTCTCCCACATTGTGGTGCAGAGGCAAGTTTTGCTGCATTCACTCAAGTGGCACTCACAGACACTCCTCACCTCCCCTCCATCTCCAATCCCAGAGGGCAGTCAATTCAGCAAGGCGAGGACTGACTGCAGCACTCTTAAAGAGAAGGCAGTGAAATGTACGAAAGGTAATCAGGATGTGTTTATAAAGTATACGCTGCAAGGCAACAAAATGAGATATCCATTTATTTTTTTAAACGATATTTATCTAGGGAAGGCCACTGAGCCTGAATGCACTTTGTAGGTCTTTTTTGTGTATGGGAACCAGCATAACACATCGAAACATAGCCACAGCAGAATCACAAACAGTAATTTGAGCCACAATATTGTCCTTGTGCACTGGGTAATCACATGGGCATTTTCCTTTTGGACAGCCACATTTGTAAAACTGCAGTTAAACCATGCTCGAGTGGATTTAGCCAGTCATTTTTAAAGACAGCTCAAGGGGGGGATATCTAAACAACGTAAGCAGGCTCATAGTTAGCATTCTGGACATCCAGCTGGTCTCCAGCACGGCAATAATGATGAGGACCGCATCACTGCTGGCCTACATAACACTCAGGGAGGGAGTGAAATAACATCAGATATTCCAAACTAGGTAGACTATCCCTTTAGAGGTTCTTGCTACAATCTTGCAGGAGTCTGCTGTTGGCTAGTGAGCAACTGTCTGTAACTGTTGGGGCTAAGTTTGACGCTCAAGGGCACCTTCATGGTAGTTGTTTAGGGAGGGGAGAGCATTTCTTATTCATTTTCCACGCCTGATCATGTATCAGACATTTTCTTTGATGTGTTCTCTTACTATTTCTTGCTGCAGTGGCCCAATTTCCCCATGGGGATCAATAAAGTTTCATCTAATCAAACATGCAAACACCAAACAGAGTGGGCCATGGCCGGGCATCAGATCTGGCTCCTTCTTACTGTGTGATTTCAGTGCTAACCGCTGAGCTGCACTGCCCTTTTTTTTTTAGATGTCTGCTATAAAGTTTCGTCGTGACTCTGTGAATTTTGGCAGCTGTTTATGGGTATGAATATATGTATACTATTTATGAATTTTGGCAGCCTTTTGCCGCTATGAATACTGTATAAGTATGCCGTAAAGAAAAGGAAACATAAAAAAATAGCGCCATCACTTCCTACAGATTTCCCATTAAATATACTCCCTATTTTCACGTTGGCACTTTATTTTACTATTAAAAAAAAATAATAATCGTAAAAAATTTTAAAAAGATAAAAACAAACATTGCTGCATGCATTTTTCAGTACGTCCTATTTTACAGATTCTGGCCAGAAGTCCTAAACTGTAATGTCATCGTATTAAAACCTCCCCTGTGGCTCGAGACTTGCAGCACTGCATGCAAACCGCACCATCACAAGCCAATTTCTCACACACTGCAGTAAAGAGTTATCTCAGAGTCCCGAACTAAAACTAATGGAGCCTAATGGTGAAAAATCACCAGTTTACCAGCACCAAGCCAGCCACAAAGATAGGATCTGTCACGAGGCTGTAGCTGGCTAAACCCAAATGTAAAACAGGGCAGGCAGGTGCGGTGAAACACACAGATTTATCGATAAGCAGATGGGGAGTGTGAGGAAGGCGGCTGGCCGGCCGGTGTGGCTGAAGGCTTCATGGCAGAGCAAACGGTATACGGGTAAACGGTAAACGGGACCGCTGGCTGGTGCGGGGTTTAAGAAGGCAGGTCGCGATGACATGATGACTGTCAGGTGTGCAGGGAGAGTGCAGGGGAGGGAGGGGGCGGGGGTGCAAGCACAAGCCACACACACTCCCTGCGTTCCAAATCGCATACTTATATTTTTTAATTTTAGTATGAACTGCAGCTGCCCTTACAAAGTATGTAGTTTAGTATGAAATATGCATGCGTATGCATCCTATTGGGACACACTACATACGTCCTCCCTGACCTCCGCCCTTCTTTCTCACTTCCGCCGCCGTCCGTAGCGCCACATTTGAATGTTGTTGTCAAAATGCCGGTGCTGTTTCATACTGCGCTGTCCTCTGTCTGATTTCTGATCTTCTGTCTTCCTGGCGCTGCTGCTGTCACTGAGCGAGTTTTGTGCGACATGTGTGTTTTGTTGTCTTCCGTATGTGGGCGTGGCTTGCACACGCAACTCAGTCAGTGCGACGTAACGTCCGCTGCACAAAGAATTGTGGGTCAGAATGGCCAGGGAAGCATGCTGAAATGCATACTGCGAAATCTGACCGGCTGTAGCAGAACATCCTGGTACTCTTGGCATACTGCATCTGACATACTATGTATTGGGACATACTAAATCTTTTTTTTCCCTACTAAATAGTATGGTAGTATGAGTATTGGGACGCAGGGACTGAAACAGACCGGGAGGCACAGGGAAACACCGGGCCAGACCGGGATCACGACACAATCTCTGTTAGCTGTAATGCCTGCACAGCTTTATTTCCCTGCTTTCTGTAAATGGCGAAATTTGCTCTGGATGAAGTGAGAAAATCACAGATACGTATCCCACATTGATGTGCTACGCCCAAATACACACACGAGTCTTGTACGCCTTACATGAAACACACACCACTGTGAGGATCTCTCTTTGACGGGAAATGTCTTCTATTCTGGGTAAACTGAGAAAACTGCATATGCGTTTGTAACAGACGCATACACAAAAGACGCTGGTCAATAAACGGGAGACCCAGGTGACGCAGGTGTAAAGCAAGTATTTTAAAAAGTGTGTGAGCTGTTGCTGTGTTTGGTGAATGAACGGCATTTCTTAAGTGCTTTTCTAGTCTGCCACCCACTCAAAATGTTTTGCAATGTCACATTCACATAAACTGAATGCAAAGGTGACCATGCAAGGTGCCGGTTCAGAGTCTTGCTCAAGGACACTTCCTCAGACTCTTTGGAGGAGCCGTGGATCGAACCAGGGAGCTTTTGATTACCAGACGACCGCTCTAACTCATGAGCCATTCTGCCCACTGTGTTTAATAGTATGCATTTTTCATGGATATATGCAAGCATTTCATCATCCTATCATTGTGCTTTATATAGCGATGGTAAAGCAGTGGCCAAAATTTGCGCTGGTGACTGTCAGCTCGCTCAAGGTCACCTTGGCAGGAGTTTCTGAGGGAAGAGACTGTGTGCCTCCTTCAGTTTTCCTGACTGGATTTTGCAGGGGATTTGAGCAAACGACCTTCCAGTTGCAAGCACACTCCACTAATCTCAAGCCTGCCGCCGCCCTTGTTACTACCACAGAGTTCCAGTCATGCCTTATTCAGAGCAATGAAGAATTCATCTGCTTTGAGTGCAGTAGTGAAAATTAAACACTTGAAGGAGTTTTTACCCAAATCAAATATCCAGTATTTCACCACACAAATGCCCACTCATGCATAATTATATTTTTTTTTTGGCTGTGAAAAGACAGGAAATTATGGGTTACTATTAAGATTGTATGTTGTTTACTGAAAAGTTGTGATATTTGTGAGGGCAGATGCATCCGTGTTGTGGAAATATTGCCTGATTAGTTTCTGGTAGCAAAATATTACCAAGCAAAAGAGAGAAATTCTTCTTTTTTTTTTGCAAGACCGGTGGCAGTTTGCCGGGAAATCTGCTTTAGGCTGCATTCAGATCAAATCTGGCAATTTGAAGTGGGGTTGTGCATTTAGGCATCCACCAAGAAGTTGCACCAGAATGAACACAACCCAACATTGCGCTGCGGGGACCAATCACGTAAGCCAGCGCTCAGACCGAAGACACCCATGGGAGCAAGAAATTTGTGTCTCCGATGCAACCTGAGTGCAATACATTATTAACTTTAGTGCAATACATTATTAACTTGAGTGCAATAAACACTTTGACTATATACTGGTGTCACATGTCTTATCATTTATTCTCACCCTTTGGTCAGTACATACTCATAATGTACGTACTGACTTAGAACGATTTTTTTATACTTGTATTACACTCACTGAGCATTAGAAAAACCTGTTTTTGTTCTACTGTATCTACTGATACATAACTCGTACATATACATATATATTGATAGATAGATAGATAGAAAGATAGATTTTTTATGGTATATATTTTAAGTTGCAACAGGAATGCTACAAAGCCTCATAAACATATTGATAAATATATCAACCATACTGTAAGTAGTAGTTGTTCCAATATTAAACTGCAGAACAACATCTATAGTTGAATGACCGTGCTTATTTTCTTTACAAAATAATAATAATGAAAAAAAAAAAGTAACTGTAACAAAAACTGTTCAGAAACACCTATGCAATCCAGTGCAATTAAGACATCGTCAGAAAGGTGATAATTCTATAATTATTTGTCAATATAATGCACTGCAGTTCACCGCCACCACCGACTACGACCTCAAAAGTTACTCCAGGCGGCAAATTATTTTAATTCTTTGATAACTGTATGGGCAACCAAAGGGAAAAAAAAAGAAAGAAACAGTTGTGTTGGAAGTTTTTCCTCTATGTTGCTTGGTGCCTCAATCAACAGTAATGAATAATAAATAATGTGGTTTATTTTATGTGCCCAGCTTCCACATCTGCATCTGGGTTGCAGTTTTTTTCTTCTTCTTCTTCTCCTACTTCTTCATCTTCTTCTGCCTCCTCCTCCTCCTCATCTTGTTTTTTAAAGTCGGTTGGCAGACAGCTTTTAGGTGCCTTACCGGATTGGTGGTGGTGGGGTGGGGGGTTGATTTTATTTGATTTGATTATTTATTTTAATCTAAACTTCACAACACGACGTGAAACAAATGGGCCATGTAGCGACACGCCCACACCTCCGCACAACCCTGCGCCTTGGTCTGAAAGCAGCCTTCGGTAATGATTCCCCTCATTTTGTGCCTTTACCTCCTGCTGCGCACCAACCCACAGGCTGTTGTTTTTCTCAATGTGCATGTGTGATATAATCCCATGTGGGAAGGGCCAATTATGTGGCATGACATGAAAATGGAAAATAATTCCTACACCCATTCACCAGAGAGCCGGAGTCAAAAGGGAGAATTTCACACGTACGAATCGAGATACAAGGTGCAAGACAGACGTTATCGTTCCTTCAGAAAGACTCGACAACATCTTTAATGCAGGGGACACGAGAGGCGCTGCAGTAATGTAGTAGTCAGCACTTACCCTCGCAGTCACAAATGTTACCCACACCCTCACTGGAGCACAACTCGAGCTTGTGCCCACACACATGCACGCACAACCCACCAACCTGCACTGTTATACACACAAACACATCAGGGCATACACATCACTCAGTACAGAAACACATAAAGTGACACGGTTACTCCCCTCTTTCTGGAGTAACTCCATTTTCCTTTCCTTTAACCAAGAAAGGACCATGTTTGAATTACTTATGGTTGCGACATATGTTTATTTTTGTGTATTTTTCCTATGATTACGATGGATTGTTTATGTGTCTTACAGAATAAATGGCTGTGGCGGCCGTGATTGTCAGCAGCTGCCGCTTTCCAGCCTCCTGTTCCCCCCCTGCTGATGTGTAGAACAGAGCAGTTTAGAATAGAGCAGAGCGGTTTATTCGATGCCTCTCCCTTTCCACACCTGTCGGTAAAACCTGAGCACATGTTGTCTCCACTCAGTGTATTCTGGGAGTTTTATTCCGGGAGTTAGGCCATTCCTTGGAGGATGGCGGTTCGCGGGGTTTGCTGAATTGCTGAGAGTGCATGACCCGGGGAGACAAAGACGGCTTGTGTGACTGCGTGATGGTGTGAGGCTTTACATTTTAGGCACTCATGCTAAACGCAACATATGCACAGAAAACTTGTGACTTTTATGAGAAGCAGTGCATCTGGATCAGCAGTTCACTCTTGGTAGTTTTGCACGATGCACACCATAAATACATTTTTTTGTTTGTTTGTTTTTTTCTTCCCTCAATATGGCTTCTTGGCTTCTCTGTTGGCTTTTCCCTGTCTAAACATTTTCTTTGCATATTTTTTTGTACTTTAGTGACCAAAACAGCCAATAAATTCTTGAACAGTGCAGCAAAAGCAATGGATTAAAGCATCTACAAGCCAATAGTGGCAGCACAACCCCAAAGTAATGCCAATTGCCAAGCTCTATTGATTATGAAGTGCCAACCAGTGACTCTGATGAAGATGCAAACAGCATCAATAGGTTAGTCATTTGCACCTTTATTAAAAGAAGAGACAGAGTTGAGATTTTTGCTTTAGGAGCCTGCTGTCCTTTGACTGCCCTGCTCTGCCTGAATGCTCAAAAAGAGGTTGATGCCTGGTGTTGCTGTCTGGTTAAAGCTGTGTTCGTGTGTACTGTCCAACAACAACCTGGAGGGTTAGCTGACCAGATGAATGAGAATGCATCCACCAGTGTCTAGGATACAAGCTGCCCATGCACCGCCACAGTCCTGTGCTGTTCACCACAGATTAGCTCCACTGGGCCAGTTAAATGCCTTGATCAAGGGTAGAGTTAAGTTAATTTTTAGGAGGAGGAAGGCAGTTCTGGTTAAAAGAACCGCTCCCAACCCTCAGCACGACACCCTTGCTTCTCAAGCCAGCCTCTCTCTTCTACAATCTTCAAACGTGCCAGAGACAGTCTGTTCTGTAACCCATTAAAATTTGAGTTTGAGACAAAACCAGGAGCTGTCACGACACCATGCTCATGAAAATGCGTTCTCCCTCAGAGACAAAACCGAACCAGGAGATTGCAGTGTGAGCTGTGCATGACTTTCTGTATTAGAAACACCCCAGATTCTGATGGAAGGGGTGGAACGCTGATGGAAGGGGTGGAACGCTGATGCAAGCGGTCATACAGGACACAAACACAACTGGGTAGCTGGGTATCGAGTGGTTTCCAATTGGACTTACCTAACCGGCTCTCCACCTTCACTTCCTGCATCAACAAAAATCACAAGCATTTGGAAATGGCAGGAGCCACGTGTCTGTCTTTGTTGTTTTTGTGGGAGAGTGAAATGTGCAGGGCAAAATGACATCAAATGACAAACTATTAGATTTTTTGGTTTATTTTGCATCATGATATATTCTAGCATCCTAGGTAGCTCCCATCATGCCCTGGGGCCACAGACCCATAGACAATTTAACCATCGTAATAATTGTCAATTTAACACCAACCTCTCTTTAAACATAAAGCTATTATATCCCGTGTTCAGGCTACTGCAGGGATCTCCAGTTGGTTGGAGCTTATTTTTACACTTGCAATCAAAAGGGGTCTCAGAAGCGAGAAAAAAAAAAAAAAAGTTCTACTGTCACTACGTATTAGAAAGAAGTTATTTGCTGTGTTCACAGTATCCGGGCGCGAGAGAGGTACTGAACAATACACCATACTGTTGACTCCTGTGTCTGATAATTAAAGTAAGCTCCTCACACTTGAAGCAGCTTCTTTCATTGCCGTTGTAGCAGGCCGACAGTTGGTAGCTGGTCTGCGCCAGGGCCTAATACCTCCCTCTGTTGTTGTGCAACTGATGAAAATCCCTCTCACTCACTGAGACAACTAACTCTCTTGTGACCTCCTTTCCTCCTCAGTTACAGCGTGTTCGTAATGGCTCCTCATTGAACTTTATGTGAATTTTTGCAGCTGCATGCACATAGTTTTCACAGAGGAAAAGGGGATTTGTCTTTAGAAAATGACAAAATGATACATTAAGACGCCTGCTTTGGTTAAATAACTAATGATTTTTGCAATCGCCCCGTGCCCCTCTCAGTCATTTAAGGTAATGTTACAATTGTGAGCCATCAGCGTTATGGCTTTTTTTTTAGTAGGGCTATTTTTCTGTCTGCCTGCAACCAGATCTGATGCACTAAAAGCTGTTATTGTGTGTTAATTACATGGATGCTATGAATAGACTTGTGAAGAACAGCTTTTTTTTCACAAATTACATGAAAACACTCATTTTTCAAGTGTTGATTTGTGGAAAAAAAATAAAATAATGATGTTGGTTGAACCTGAGATTCAGCTTGAAGATTTTCCTCATATTTGAAGCACAGGCATTGTTTGTGGAGATTAAATTGGGGCTCCTAAGGCACAGAGTTATCAAACCAATATGTTTTGCAGTGGAAGTGCTGAATGTGCGATAATAAAGGCAGGTCAAACTCTTCTACTGCTTACTAGGAACCATTAGTGCTGCAAAGAGGCAGGCTTCGGCTTTGTTGGGCTTAGAAAGCATTTGGTGACAAACCTGCTTTGTTTAACTCTATTTCTTAAAATAAATTTGACCAGACTATGCTTACTTTACAATGACTGCAAATTGAATGCCTCTCTGATCTTGTTAGCTGTCACATTGTGATGACATTTGCTTCTAAAAAGGCAATTAAACCGGGGCTATGATCTCCAAACAGCCCACATACTTAAACAGATCAATTGATTTCTGAAGGCATCTTCCTCCATTATGCATACAGAGGACCTACAGTATATTACAGTTAATCAGCTGTGTTGAAAGTAGTGCTTTCATGCCATTGATATGTGGGAAGTTTAATTAGCTTTTATGTCATTCATCCTTCACTTGCAATGGGCGTTATACAGCTAGTTTTCCAAACACCCATTATCTGCTGAAACAGCATGATTTGTGCAAAGTGGGCAGAGCAGCCTATCTCCTGCTGCTTTTGTCAAAACATACCCAACAAAATCTCAGCTGATAAAACTCACTGATAATTAACAGTTGCATCTAATAACGCAAGTATATTTACAACTGTATATTGATTATTCTCTAAATCAGAGTTGATTCATCATTGAATAATTGGTTTGTTCTTTCGACATTTTGTCTTTAGCATGTTGTGTTGCTGGAGCTGTCACCGTCCTGGGGAGTTTTTTCTTTGTGGTGCATCCAATGCTGGGGAGTGAATGGGTGTGGTACAAAATCAGCAGCCTTTGGTTTTGCATTGGAGCACCGAGCCAATTTGGTCCTGTTTGTGCAAGAGGGGAACATTATTATTCATAATAGTCTCCTTTTCAGCTCTGTTTGAATGTTTCATCACAAGGTTTCTAGGATACCCCTAATTAACTGAACTGTGAATATGCTGTACCCTAACACGGTGGACAAAACATATTAGTCCTTACAAGTAGCCTCATCACTATCCAGTATCTGTTGTCACTGCTGGGCAATGATTTTATTTAAGCTAAGCCTTACCGAGACAGTCTAATCCATACTGAATGCAAAGGTTTCTTTTTAAGGGGGATTTTTCCATTTTCTGTTTGTCTCTTGATGTGCTGTTTGTTATTCTACATGAAAGACCTTTTATTTCTCTGCACAATGATATTAGTGTTTGAACAACACTGAGCTTTTTACAATACTCAAAGCTGACTCGGAATGATATATGCCTATGCCAATGTTTGCCTGTTGCTAGTAGCCAATAGCTGTCGATATGATTTTCTCCAGCGGATATTCAGTCCCATTCGTCATTCGTTTTCTCGTATTAACAAGCTGAGCATCGTTTATTTGATAGCACGGTACCATTATATATGCTATATTATGAGCATCAGCAACACCTGGATCTTCACAGGTTTGACTGATTGACAGTGAATGCTTCACACAACTGTGAGTCATTATAGGAAAGCACAAGCTAAACACCTGATCTATAAATTATAACTTACAGTCATAAACGCTGAGATGACTGGCATCTGGCAGTCTCTCTCCAGTAACCATCGTTGCATTAATTGCACTGACAACTGTTATTATGGAGAGGTAATAGAAGTAGTATGCCACTTTAACACTGCAGCATCCATTTCCTAAAGGCAAATAAAAGAATAATAAGAGCTTTTGTAATTTAAGCATTTTGAATTCTTAGAGTATTAACAGGGAGATACAATGGTGCTATTGTAAGCAGAGGCTTTTTGGTTTTATAGTGGAACATAAGCAGGTGCTTAACTACCTGCAGCACCTACACATTACACTTTGTGATATATGCAGCCAGTATAGACTTAAGCCATTATAAGAATCCCAAACATGATGTACCCACCTTCACAATGTGACCCAGTGTTACAGTCTGCCCAAAAATAGCGCCACCGTAGCATTATGTTTTGTCCTCCGAGTGGCAGCTGGAAACAAGGCTTGTACTGAATCCCATCAGCGACACCTACACACACCCACCGAAGTGCACAAAGAATCCGGCTAAGTGCATGTGTAGGCAAGGTGCAATCTGTTGAGATATGGTTGTGTGTCGCATGCGTCTATTGTTTCCCTTTCGGTTTGCTTTTCATCACACTCCATATGCTTTGCCGATCAGGCAGGCTCTGTGACAAACATGTTCACATTTACTGTGCAGTAACACATGAACGATTATCTGGAGGCTGGCACTGCATCCCTTACCATTTCCTAAAGCACATACAGCAGTCCAATCGCACAAAACTATGATCACAATTGATTGAATGTCCGTCCTGTGCTGAATCATTTCTATGAGATCAAAAGGTTTTACATATTGGACATGAACTGTAATCCACTGTTTATCAGGAAAACAAGCCATAAGAAAAAGACCAGCAATACGTGAGAGAGATGCAGAGAGAGACAGAGAGAGCTCCAAGATCATAATTGAGATGCAAAGGGCAAGCAGTCCCAAGGACTTGGTTCATTTCTGCACATTTCTACCAATATAGTTTTTATCAGTTGCTGTAAAACCTCACTTAATTTCATATCTTGAGAGATAGAGGCAGGAATGCATAAGTGATACGTAAGTTACATAAGTGATACTTCGCTTACCATTGTAATGCTTTAGGAAAAGAGGAAAAATTAGGCCATTTGCCAGTGAGTGCCTCATACTTTGACTTAACGAACCCGGAGCTATGGGAATTCCCCGGGGTGGCGAGGAATCTCTCTCAGACACACATACACATATACATGCATACAATTCCAGAAGTAATGCATTAGTGATTAGACTAATGATTTCATGCACGGACCCATACACAAGCACATTTATACACACCCACCCACACACCAATGACTTTTTTTATGACTTGACACCAAAAAAATTACGCTTTGCTGTGGCTCTGTGGCTCAAACTAAATCTCTGATGTGCACTGTGTGTGTGTCCTCAGGACTAGAGCGTGGACCCGACCCGACTGTAGTTGACAAAATTTTGTCTGACCACCACCAGCCAGAGCCTCAATAAAACCTGACATTTATTTTGTAGAAATGTATCTTTAGGCTACTCATTAACTGTAGTCTACTGCCTTCAGATTAAAATGGATAGATGAAAATCTAAATTTAACATCGGGCTATATAGGTCAAATCCATTCAAAAACTCAATCCGAAATTAAGTTAAAATGCCACTTTAATGATTTTATTCATCAGTCAATATTTACATTCAATAGACCTTGTAAGTGTGAGATTAGCATTGCCCAGTGGTTCTGTAGCATATTTCCCAATGAGAAATGAGAAGGGGATTTTACATTGTCGTCTCTGTCATTGTCTCTGTTCATCACAGGCTTTTCAAACTTAATACGTCCTGTCTCACACAGGCTCTACCCTCTACAGGGCTTGTTGGAGATAGCTCTCTCCAATCATATGCGTGGATTCACCCACTGAAAATTTGCATGAATGTAGCCGGCCAGTCAGGGTGTTGCCTGCTGAATAGGACTGAATAAAAGGCCATCAGCCCAACCATCTGCATCCAGCTCTCTGCAGCAACCAGCGAGTTACCCGCTGAGAAGACCAGCTCCAAGGATTGGGATGCCGCTACAAGAAGCCGAGTGCCCATCGTGTCCCAGCTTCATTGCTGCCGCCCGTCAGCACTCCCACTGTTTTGAGTGCCTTGGCAGGGATCACGAGGAAGCCAGCACCATCCAGCCTCTGTCCTGTACTGCCTGATGGGTGTTGCCCAAAGCAAGAAGACAGCACAAGTGGGATCACTTCAGAAGAGCTGAATTAACTATCCGCTGTGACAAAAGCGAGGACGAGGACAACATTTCCTCTGTCTGCAGGACGTTGGCAGCCTTTTGGAACCTCAGTCTGATGTAACTTCCCGAAGGTTATGGCAGCAGTGTCGGTGCAAGTGGGAGTCATTTTACTGCCACCATTATCACCCAAAGCGATCAGCCTCCTCCATGAGGCATTCTATGGACAGTCTCATCTGGCCAAGCCGACCTTTGTTTCCCTGCCCATCCCGGTTATTTTGGAGTACCTCGAGGCATCCTTGAAGGAACCTTTGAAGACTTGGTGGGAATGGTGAACTTCCTCGGAGTGCAGGGTTAAATGGAGGCTGCCTACCCCGGCATGCCTGCTCTGGAAGGGACCCTTGCTGCCCTTCTGAATCCCTCAATCAGCAAACTGATGAACCACCACTGATGCAGGACAGAGACAAACTAGAGTATTTTGACAAAATATTCCAACTAATCATTTGGCCTGCAACTGCAAAGGAACAACCTTGCTCAGGGTGTTGTAGCCACTCCATGTCATGTGATGGCATTAGCCGCAGTTGGCTTCATCATGTGTGGCTAGGTCGCACCTCCCTACAGAATGACTGAAAGGATCTCCTGGGAGCGCTCATCACAGCTGAGGGCCTCTTTGGATCCAACTTGTGTATCACCCAGTGCTTTGGACGTCTGGAGGAGGGGAGGAATCAGTTGAGACATCATCTGCCACTCATCCCGTCTCCTGGAGAGTCACAGTGACAACGTGCCATGCAGGAATGCTGCGTCGAGGAGAAGGGAGCACCGCCGGAGCAGGGCATCATGCAGCCGTGCCGCTGCCGCTCATCAAGCCAACCCCTTGGAAGCACAATACCATACCAACAGCCCACATGTGACTGGAGAGGCATCTCAGCATGCACACTGACAGAGCCCCACATTAGCTGACCCGCTCCTGGGTTAACCCAAAGGCCTGGAAACAACAGGCTATGGGACCAGACTGGGGGTTCTCATCACACTGCAGCCCCCCCCATCAGTGTGACTCTGGAGTTCACCTCCCCCCTGATGTTTGTGTGTGTGATGGTTCAGTTGCTACCAGTGTTAATATTGATGTTGGTTGTAATCATGTTGAAAACATTTGCAATGTTTTGATTAAAACAACTTGCATTTTCCTATGAAAGAGCACTTCCTACTCCCCGCCATTCTCCCCCCGCTCCCTCCCAGCCTCCTGTACCACTGTGATAAAACGGGCTCAGTCCTTTTTATCCAGCCGAGCACAGAACTCATGTGAAACATCCACTCACTCACATTGTGTCCCCGCCATGTCTGCCATGGAGGGAAGTGGCGGAGCAAGACAAAATATCGCCGTATACAGCGGTAATGGGAAAGTCCATGCTACTGTTTACAAGCGTAGTGAGAGAAAGCACATGTTTTGGAGATGACAACACGGCTCTGTTCCCATTCATGAGCACTACGCCAGATGACATGCTGTTTATACATACAGTACATGTCATCTGACGGAGTGACAAGGGGAAAAATTTCTCACTCTCCTATCCCTCTCATTAACTAAGTTCGGCTGTGTCCGGCTGTATTTTTCCACGTGTGTTGGTTATTACATGTGAGCGTCTTGGCCTCATTCTCCATATATTCCGTATTTCCATGCGGAATATGCAGGAAAAGGAAGATAGAGACACAAAGCCATCCATGACAAAGGCACTTTTGCAGATGGAGATGCATTCATGGACCCCTCCATCGGCTTGGCTCTATTCATACCGGCCCCCCATGGGCAAATTTCCACTTTATTAAGGGATTTGCAGTGGAGAGGGCCAAAGAGGGATATCACAGTTTTCTGGCAGCGGTGCCAGAGCAGGTCGCCTGTTCTCTGACACAGTTTTTACGAGGAATTGCGACGCCGCTGCGCACTGACAGTATGCGTGGACAATACACTGAAACTGGGTTATTCTCTCCAGTTCTGCCATGTTGCTCCTTCATTCCTGTGCACGGAGGCAAACCTATCATCCCCAGAGGAGATAGATTTCCTCTCCCTAGAGATCTAAGACCCGGCGGTGTCTGTTATTCCCACTCTCAAGGGGTTTTACTCCGTGACTTCCTTCTTCCTAAGAAGCCAGGAAATTTGGGACCCATTTTTGGATCTCTGCATTCTGAACCAGTGCATCGACCGCAAAAAGGTCAACATGCTACCCATTAAGAGGTTGCTGGAACTAGTGCGGCTAGGCGATTGGTTCACCGCAGTCGACCTGAAGGACACACTTTAATGCTGAAGTGGTGTTAAAATCCAGGAAGCTCCTGTGTTTGGCCTTCCAGGGGTAGCCTAAGAGTACAACAGACTGTTGAGCTACTCCCTGGCCCCCTGCACTTTCAGGAAATGTGTGGACACATTGCAGTGAAATGCTCAGTTGGGAGAAGATTACAGTATCTTTTGCTAAGCAACACAGAAAGTGGCAGTGGATGGTGTAGGTTATCTGTGTTTAGCTTGCCTTTACCTAAATAACTGCTTTGAAACCATTACAGAGATCAAATAACCCAGGGAATGAGCACCTTGGAAATTAATTAGCCTTTGCAAACAATAGACAAGACATAAGTAATAACCTCTCAATTTTAAATAGTTTGTGAGGGGGGCATTCTATCAATGGCCCATGGGACTGTAAGGGCAAGATTGCATTCTAATTTACTCATTTCTATATCTGTTAAATATGACTGTCAAAAATATGAAGGAAAAACCTAAAAATAAGGGAACTAATGACCCAACTAGACCCATATACTCTGTCCCATCTCTTTGAGAAGCCATCTCAAGCTGCAAGAAACCTCTATCTTAAGTTTCATATCATCTCATACTTCCTCTGCCTATCAGCTTGTTTCCACTTAAGTGTAATTTTCTTGACACATGATCTGCCTTGTTTCTGCATATTTGTTCCCAACAAACATTCCTAAACGAGTAAAACCGAGATTATCTCATTTTAACACCGAGTATGGGGACCAAATGACTTTCTAAGTTGGGGATTTTCTATTTTTTTTGGACCCACAAAGGTAGATGCCAGTGAGCAGCAACATTTTGCAAAATAACACATTCAGGCTCAGGTTCTTGGTTTGTGCGAAATATGAAATGCTGTAAGATCTTAACACATATTTTCATCTCCTGGGCAGACACCTGCTTGGAAACGCGTGTAATGCCACAGAGCACGAGCTGTCACTACAGACTTAAACTGTGACGGCGCTACTTCATGCCGTCTCTCCTCTTATATGTGGATGCCGGGCGGCCGCAGATGGCTTTTCTCACTGTGGTGTTAATCAACAAGCGCATTGTTCCCTTCCCTTCCACCCACCAGCGACGAGAGGTGGTTTAATGGGATATTAGCATGGCATAATTGACCCGCACTTCCTCGTTGTGGTCTGTACAAGGACCCGCACTGCCATGGATCTCTGCTTGAAAGTGCGAAGGCCGTGACGGTGAATACCAAGTACATTCGGCATCCTTCGCTTTGTCTACGCACGTATCTGTGCTCTCTCTCGCTCTCTCACACAAACACACACACACATACATACACACTGCCTCAGCTTCCGTCTCGTCCTCGCCGCATCTATGTGCTCTCTCTCTTCGGCTCACACGCACACATACACAAACACACACACACACACACACCTCTCCCTCCTCTCATCTTCCAACTCCCCATCTCTCTTCCTTGTTATTTGCATCTCTCACACTCTCCTCTCTCAAACCCCCCACCCATCTGCTTGCTGATACAGTGATGCTGTGAGTCTGACTTAATAAAGCTTGAAGTACGTGTTGTCATTCCAACTGTCGATCATTATAATTATTCATAGATGGAGCAGAGATTGGAGTGGGAGGCGAGGTCTCAGAGCAGCAGTATGATACTACAGCACGGCGGAGGTGTTTTCACAGCAAGGAAGAAAAAAAAAAAAAAAACCTTCCCCCCATTCACGATTCAGTGTCTCCTGCATTATCATAAACTTTTAAACATCGTGAGGATATACATTAGAGGGCAGTGTGTCGGTTGCCTTGGAAATGACACACAGGAAGATAGTCATCTGGAAGTAAACGCTTGGAGTGTTGATCCACCTACTGGCCCTTATTTCCTTCAGCGTGGTTTGATTAAACGGTATGGTGATATATTTTTGTTATTTTATTTTATTTTTTGGGGAATGGCTCACCTAGAATTCAAAAAAACAATATTTCCCCCCTTACCCATAGTTGAATCTATCCATCCTGATAGATTCTGTGTGGTTTGTCAGGGTTTCCCGTTTAGCAACAGTACCGACCCAGATGGATAAATCCGGTTTGCGACTGTTCTTGGCCAGGAAATAATTCCCAGTGAAACTCTTCACCCCCAAGGGCTGTGAATTGTGTCAAGTATCTGTGTTATTGTTTTGAGAAAGAGCTGTTGCTGTTGAGGTTTGCATATGTATTTTTATTTTATTTTTATTTTTTTTATGTTTTGTGCTCCACAAACACAGATTGTGTCTGGAAACTTCACCGAATCACACAAACAATCTGGAAGGATAGGTTGTACTTGGGATAAGTATGAAAATATCTTTTTTTATTATTATTAATATTATTATTTTGGGTGAACTATTCCTTTAAAGTCACAGTGGAATGGAATTTACTTTTTCACCTTGTTCTCCGTATCAGAAAATACAACTACTTCTTTAAAACGCATTCGTTCTGGATAGCAATCAAAAAAATCACACTCGTAGGCAGTTTAAGCAAAAAAAAAAAAAAAAAAAGCAATATCAACTTTTGCGACAACATTTTGGATTTTGGATTGGGAAAGTATGTTATGTGAAGCATTTTAATTCAGCAGTCATGTTCTCCAGGAATGAGGAATGGCGTTTATCTGTATTTTTTTTTGCATATAAACTCATTTTATTTGTTCCTATTTTTAGAGCGAAATCCCATTACTTACACTTCCTTTGGAAACAGCACTTTTGTGGTGGTTACTTCATGGTGTGCCAATTCCGGCTGATAATACCCGCACAGATTTTTGAACTCTTCAAGTCCATGCTTCCCCCCCACATACAGCCTGCAACTTTGCACCTTTCAAAATGAGTGGCAACATTTTACACCGGTGCAGTTTTTGGATGTTCCACCCCAAAAACCTTCTTTCCTTTTTTATCCGGAGACACTGTGGTAGCCGAGATTTACCCATTTTTGAAAAGCATTTTTATGGTCGGTATTGGAGTGTGCTCCGTGCAGAGGATGAGCACAGCCGGCCTGCTATGACTACAAGCCAATTAAATGGCTGCATTTCATCGCTCATGCTCCTGATTATTTCTGGGATGTTTCGGGCCGCTCCTGGCAGATGGTCCAGACCTTGTATTCGGGTTAAAGGAGAGGCTCACCTGGGAGAGAGGAATGATGTTACTCCGGCTGACTGCTCACTATCAATTAGTTTTCCACCCGTCTTTTTTTTCTTCGCTCATGGGTGTCTGTGGGCGTCCATTTGTGTGCTGTTTATCCCTCTCTCTCTCAACTTAATCTCCCCGTTACACTCCTCTCTCTCTTTCATTTGCTCTTTTCTTCTTACTCAATTTCAGGCTTTTTATTTCCATTTACCCATGCAACATGTTGCATTGACAGAAGAGTGTTCCAATGGATGTCCAAGGTGAAATGCTCTTTTAAAGCACAGTGATACAGTGAATGAGCACCTTGGAAATTAATTGGCCCCAACAAATATGAAAAGTAGGAGAAAGAAAACAGAGAAATTTTGCTAGGTTGAGATGCACCAAAAGCAAGGGCATGGATTTTTTTTTTTTTTTTTTTTTTTTCTGTTTAGCTGAGTCTGTACTTGATATTAAAATACACATCTGAAGTATTGGGTTATTGCACACTCTTGAACTTGCTTGGCAAAACTGAGAAGAAATAGGGCCACATTCAGAATTTGACCTACCCAGTCCTCTAAACTCAGGTGGATGATTTCCTTGGAGCACTTTACAGTAAGGCTACATGAAATGACATGAATTCATGCATGAATCCATGCATAAATTAAAAACTTGCGTGGGCATAAAACAGCTTAAATTGTGGGGGGGTGAGGGGGGTTAATCTTCATGTTCTTCAGTGAAAGGAGTCCTGTAAAGAGTGTTATAAATTAATAAACTTTGCTGAAATTCATCAGATAAGATGTGTGTGTGTGTGTGTGTAATTGTTGTAAATACCTGAAAACATGACAGATAAAGATCAGATGGCCACTTTAATGATTTAATTATGATTTCATGATGTGCTCTGTGTTGTAGTGGCTTGGATTTGGTTCAGCGGTCAAATTTTTGGCAAAAACTACATTATGATTATGCATAGTAAAGCTGAAGTGATGATGATGTGTATACCTTAGTTAATGCTTTAATTAATGTGTTGTTCATGTATGGGGTCATGAATGAAAACCTCTGAACGTATGTTATTTCCTGATGATTCGTGAGATATTAATGCATGTTATGTGTCACAATATAAATTCACAGAAAGTCACTCATTCACCTCAGTGGCTCCTGCAGTTGCATTTTGAATATGGACGATTTCAGTTTCGGTCATTTCTCAATTCACCCCAATGTGTTTTACAAACTGAGGCTCGGAAACAGTCTTCCAAGTGAGAAGTAGGCTGAAGTGTAGGTGTGTGTTTGCGTAAACATATACCCAATTTTAGTTCTAAAATGAATGTAAAAAAATGATAGTGTGAGTTCCTAATGGGCAAAGCAGTCGTCTGCCAGTGAGACATGATTATTCAGTCCACACTGTGAGCATTGGTGTGTGAAACACATTGGAGTGAATGGAGCAATGACTGAGACTGAAATCCATTCAACATGAAAATGCAGGCACAGAAGCAATTGATGTGGGTAAGCCACCTTCTCTGGCTCTGTGTCACGAGAGCTGACACGCGCAGGCCAATCTTGAAACAAATTTCCATATCCCCCTTAAACAAACGTCCTTCTTGCATTGCAGACAGCACGGCCAGCATCATTGCGAGGCGGCGGCGTTTCAACCACCTCACCCAGGAGCTGTACGAGCTGCCCATCGTGGTGTGGGACGGCGGGGAGCCGTCGCTGAGCGGCACCAGCACCCTGACCCTGCGAGTGTGCCCGTGCCAGCGCCACGGCAGAATCCGGACCTGCCAGGGCGAAGCGTTCCTCTCGTCGGCAGGTCTCAGCACGGGGGCTCTCATCGCTATCCTACTGTGCATCGTCATCCTGCTGGGTAAGTTGGGACAGATAGTGGTGGGGGGGGCGGCCCAGGGGCAACTATCCTGGGGGTATAGATGGAGGAGGCGGACCATAGAGGAGCAAGAAAGGGTGGAAGGGTTTGACAAGGGCAAGGGCGCAGGAGGAGAAGGATGAATAGACATGTAAGGACACAGGTGGAATCCAGAATGAGGATGGAGAGAGTTCAGACTGGCAGGGTTGGAAGAAAAGCGGGGAGGATATGAGTGATGAGGGGAAGCGGGACAGAAAGAGAAGGCTGTGCGAAGGCTCAGAAATTGGAGAGACAGAGATGGAGAGGACAATGACAGCAAAGAAGAGGCGCACAGAAAGAATACTGAATAATCCTGCCACTAGAGGGGAAGATAGGTGAACTTCAGGCAGAGAACAGAGAGGAGTCGTGCCATGTTCAGAGAGACAGCTCAAATCTGTTTGGTTTTGTTTTTTCGACCCCTAAAGCCGATGCGAATCGGATATTTTCTGAGCAGCAAAAACCAAATCAAATCTGGGCTTTTCAGCTCAGAGTTGAGTCACATCCAGACGTGGTTTGAGATACAGTTCAAATTGCATGACTCAGAGTCTGACCACTGACCCACCCAGCACCTATTTAACATCACAGCAACAACAAACAAGATAGCACACAATGAATAGACACCAATAAAGTGCAATAGCATCAAAATAGACTGTTATGTATAGAATGATGCAACAGAGCAAAATGCAGTATCTGTAATCCAGACCACTAGTGATGCTTGCTTTAAAAACAAATTAAGAAGAAGAAAAAATCAGTTTAGGTGTGTAAATACATTTCCTTACATGTAAACATTCTGTTATACGTTGTGCTGCTGACTGTTGGCAGCACAGTTTCAATTTTGGGGATTTTTTTTTTTCCCCTCTGGGAGCAAGAATAAATATATTGAATCAAGGCAGAATAAGCCTGCTCAGCCCACCAGTATCAAGAAAATGGCACCGGATTCAATAACATTATGTAAACAAATGGGATTATCTCATCCCGCTGTCAGATTTTTACACCTGTTAAGACTGAATATGAGATTAAATGTCTTGTCAAGATGGAGATGTTTGTCGTGTGCACGCTTCTGTGCCGTTCCGGTGACAGCCCAAGCCGCGGGGACGGTAAAATAAGTTTATTGTCTAATCACGCCAATTTGATCTGGTCACTTATGATTCACAGTGTGGACAGTCTGCCTCCGAGATCAGATGTGAATGTCAAATTAGATTTGCCTCCTGCTGTCTGAACACAGCTTTAAAGGTGCTCATCGCTTCATATTTAGCGCTCTGGCCATTATTTGGCCACGATTTTCATGGGAGGTACAAATGGCTTGGAGTCAAAGATCAAATGGAGCTCGTTAAACAATCGTGCATCAGCCAAAGTTGGGGTTTCGGAGGCGTGTATATATATGTGTGTGTGTGCAGCGGAGAGTGCATGCCATATAAAGAACAAATATCTTTCCGTGCAAATAAAACCGCAGTAGGACACGGCTAGAGGAACTGTATAATTAGCACAGTTCACAGTCGCCCCGCTCCCCTCCTCCCCTCCGTGATTGTCTGCGGACATTAGCGCGTGAAGGTTATGCATATTCATACTGGCAGTCTCTCCTCTCCATTGCCAGAGCCTGGAGTTGCGAGGAACAAAAGGCCATCGCCACTGTTTGGAGCAAACGTTTAAGTGAGAGACAGAGGCTGCATCGCTAATCACCACCACAAGGCAGGGGAAGTCGCTTGTTTATCAGGCGGAGATTTGCTAACATGTCATCCCGTGAGATTCGACGTTTTGGCAGCGGGGTTAGTCGCAGTGAATCAGATCGCCGTCAATGTAAGCCACCGTCTCTGCTGTTCGTGCTGAACGTCACGAATAAATGGCTGAATGTGAGCTTGAGCCCAGATTGCAGTTTGCCTTCAGATCATTATTTATTTTTGTTGGTTGTTAGGAGTCAACACACGGTGACTAGACGCCCCGGCTCGTCTGGGATTGTCCCAAGCCGGGTGTCTCAAGTTTTCAACATTCACTACCGAACTGTCCTGATTTTTTGCTATTCATGCCCACAATTTGAACCAAACATACATGTCTTATATACTGAAATTGGTCAGTGTTTTCTGCGGAGTCTAATTGTGGCACAGTCGCAGCGAGCTGACCTCTACGTTTGACACTACGGCCCTCAGAAGTCGGCGATGTCATTTTCAACGCACATTTTCCTAGCAGATCCCCACAGAAACGCCTCGCTCTACAAGCCCGGTCCGGCTCGATTTCCACATTTTTAAACAAACATCAGAAACATGGATCAGTTTCTGCTGAATCTAATGGAGCCACGGTCCAAACAGCTGCAAAAACAGCCAACAGAGGAAATGTCACCGACAAATATTTTGTGTATGTGTTTTTTTTTGTTTTTTTTTTAAAGGTATCTGACCATCAATACAAGTATTTTATTACACCAGTGCAAACCATGTGTCTTCTGTTTGCTAGTGTTATTATACCATTTTCAAATAAACTAGGTTTTTGTGGATTTTGGGAGGAAAAAGAAAAACAGTATTTGGGGCGCTGTCCATGGTGCTGAACGGGGCTCATACATGCATACATGTGCTTGTACATTAACATGTGGTGCATTTAAGAGTCCTGGATTTTGGCTTTGAAAATATGGCCAGTCTAGGTCAACATCCATTTTTTTCTGTTAAATTCACACATTTTTGCATCACTTCCTCCAGTTAGGTAGGAATTCATAATTCATAATTCATGATTATGAACCATGGCGCTTTGAAGTGGACTGAGATTTACAGTTTCAGGCCTTGGCCATGCTAATCTGGGTAAAATTTGAAAATGCTGTTTCGGTGGTCCATCCACACCGCACCACAGTAGCGTTTTCAGACAGAAACACCCTGAAATGTCCCCTGCCACACTTGATGCTCCACTAGATAGATAGATAAATAGATACTTTATTCATCCCGAAGGAAATTCCCAGTTTTCAGCAGAATCCACAGATTACAAGATTAAATAAATAAAAAAAAATAAAGAATAAGAGATGACACTAGAGATCTAAGTACAACAATGTGCAAAAAATGTGCAAAATACTGTGTGCACTAGATCACATGACTAGTTTTCCCATCCACACTCAAACACTATGCCAGTGTATTCAAATTTATACCCGTTCATTTTCAGAAAGGTCCTGTTTTCGAGGGTGGAAAACGCCAGCTTGGGTGAACAGAAGGTCAAACCGAGGGGAGAAAAAAGATGCGTTTTCAAATTTGCCCGGCTTAGTATAGGGTTGCTCGGTGCCACCAGATGCAGACCATATAACGTTGTTGTCACCTGCTCAAACAAACTAAACTGAAGGAATAAACACCGCAAACATTCATGTTATGGACAGAGACACAGATGAATAAACAAGAGAGGGACGAGTAAACCAGACAGAGAGAGAAAGAGTAAGACAGAGTGAGGTCTGAACAGGGTGTGGTGAGAGGCAGCCAAGCTGGCTTTAGATACGCAGGCTGAGAGAAGTGAGGGTGATAGAAAAGTGGCAGAAAGACAAAGATATCCACAGGTGGCAGAGCACAGAGAGAGCACCATTGTCTGCATCAGATCCATAGACATGACTGATTGAATTGAAAAGCGTATTGGCTCGTCACAGTGTTTGTGTGCGATTGTGTTCATTTCTATTTTTTTTTTTTTTTTCTCTTTTGTCTCCTTTGAGCTAAGACTCTTTTATATGTGTTTCCATTAAGCCCGTTTTATCTCACTTGTACATTTTTTTCCCCTTTCTCTTCTTGTGTTTTATCTGTAAGCAGTAAACAAAATGATAAAAGGAAGGAGGGGTGATTGCAAGACATGGCCACAGGCATGAATTGTGCCTATTCTAGTCAAAAATTACCCTTTAAACTTGACTAAAAATGACATGAGTCTGGATTTAACTAATCTGTCTTTAAAAAAATCATCATTACAGGACTAATTGCGAGGGCTAAATGAGGGATCATAGTGAGGATATTTAATGGAAAGAGGATGGGTTATAACAGCCACTCAGTATCATCACAGACCAAAAACTAGCAATAACTCAAAATAATCTGATTTCTTTTCACTTTCCATTTTTTTATTTTATATCAATTTCCGGTCATATCTTGTAACAGTTCCATAGAAACCCAGAAAGCAAGCTGTCCACATCGGGATCGGAGTGCTCACATATACAAACACCTTCACCAAATGTATGTCCTGTCCTTTAAAAATCGCTTAAATATTGTAGATATCCGCTGTCTTAAACCTGGATTAGTCGCTCTTGGGAAAGATGCTGGTTTTACATCGGCACAAATTAAGTCTGGATGACAGTGGAGAGGTAATAATGTGTGCATGTGCAAAAAAACATGAGCAGGTGCATGGCATGAAAAAACAAAACAAAAACAATGCTCTATGCAAGTGTCGCTATGATTTCAGAAGTCTCACTTATTACTTTCTGCGTACTGAATGAACGTTGTACTTGTGTTAATTCCCCCAAGAGGACACGTTTGAGGAAAATAAGCTTTGCTCTCGTCAGAAGATACAAGCAACGGCCTGCTATTTGGTTGAGAAACATTATTTTTTTTGTTTTACATCGGTCCTCTTGTGCAGTTTTCAAGAGCGAATCCTCTGCAGGGCCGATGAGGGACAGATGCAGGGTGATTTCACGAAGGGAGCCCTGCACAGTGGCCTCCACAGCAGAAAATAGATATCTGCAGACTGGATTAATGCTCCCTGGTGTAAAAAGTAGTTTACTGAGCAACGCTTAGGCCTCAACAGGGCTTCAGTACGGGCGTATGAAACAACCTGAATAAACCATTATGGGTGCATTACTGCAGGCGGTGCACACCAATATACGGAGCACAGGTTCCTTAAAATATTGTCGATTGCTGTACATCATGAACTGCAGAGTGTGCGCTGGAAATGGCATACGAAATGTTGGCGAGTAAATCACTGAGGGAGCATTAACCCAGTGTGTGGGCATCATTTTCTTTTTTCATTAAATTTGGATTATTCACTTTTGGGCCACATTGGGGTCTTAAAACTACAGATAGTGCAGTCAGGAAGTGGCCAAAAAAAAAAAAAAAAAAATGTAATGCCTCGAGGAAAAAAAAAAAAGTGCATGAGGAAGTAATTTAAAAAAGAAAAAAAAAAATAGTCTTTATTTCCAAGTTCAGCTCACAGTGATTGACCCAGCGTACCTCACACACACAAACTCACATCCTTGCATTGTGTGATTGGCCGCTTTAAACACTGCACCGATAAGCGCTGTCCCAGATAAATTGCTTTTTTCTTCACACTCCCTAAACCCACTTGGGCAGCACCGGGCTCTCCTTAAAAGCCTGGGTGGAGTGAAGTGAATTCAAGACTAATCACACACAGAGCTGCACTGAGCAATGAAATATATGTACATATAGGGTCATTTCTGTATAATGAAGTGTTTTAAAGAGGTGTTGTGCGGTGTAAGTTTGTCCTCTCTAATCCTAACAGAGTGGAGCATTGCATTTTTAAATCAGTCTCACTTGAGTTCACTCGGCCAAATAGCGGGTGAACTTGATAGGAATTTTGATAATTAACCGTTTAGTCATTTATCAGGTGTAAAAACCAAATGTTTGCTGGTTACAGCTTGACAAATGCACAAATTTGCTGCTTTTATCCATTTGGTATCATAAAAGATGTCGACCAGTCATTCCATGCCGTGAAAAACGTAGATGCCTGCCTAGATTAACACACATTTTTTTCCTTTAGGAACCGTTAAAATAAATGAATAAATAAAAAATTGTGTATTTACAGCAACAAAAGTAGAAATGAAATCAGGTCGTACGTTTGTCTTTGTAGTCAAATTTAATGAAAAATTGGTCAAAATGCGTCAAAGCCACACAATTTCCATCATTTTCCATCAAGTCAGTTGCCTTGCGTTATATTTTGCACCTTTGCACTGTCATGTGACCTCAAATGTGACTTCAAACACAACATTAGGCGCATAAAATATTCAGAATCACTAATCTGGATTATTTTAATTAAACATTTTATGAAAATGGCTCTAACAAAAGATTTTTGCATTTCGCCTCTGATCAGATTAATTAAGCAAATTTTAAGGATCACTATCGGCCCTGGTCACTTGTGATGGGCATTTGACATTATTTTTAACATATTATAGATAGATTGTAGTAAAATGTAATACAAAAATTCGTCCTAATGGGTCAAAATGTGGTTTTTAACCAAGCCGCACATTTTCCATCATTTTCCATCAAGTCAGTTGCCTTGCGTCATATGACCTTTGCGCTCTCATGTGACCTCAAATGTGACTTCAAACACATTTGAGCACATTAGGCCCATAAAATATTCAGAATCACTAATCTGGACTATTTTAATTTAACGTGTTTTATGAAAATGGCTCTAACAAAAGATTTTTAGCAAATTTTAAGGATCACTATCGGCCCTGGTCACTTGTGATGGGCATTTGACATTATTTTTAACATATAATAGACCAAAGTGATGGATCAGTCAGTCATAAACATAATTGATGGCTCAATCCATAGTGAAAATAATCATTAGTTGCAGCTTTACTTGTAAACAACAGTCACATGGATACACAAGTAGCTCATTTAATGAACAGAGATTTTTGGTAATCCATCATCCTGGGAGGAAACAGGGTTCGGATTTAGATTTTGACTCTAGCGCCTCTAATTTTTGTGAACCATGACGGACCTGTCTGCATTCTGCTTTACCTTTTTGCATAACTTAAGACACCAGAGCATCGGTTCAGACGGGTTGGTTCATGTCGTTATAGTATCTTTTCCCAGCATTAGCAACTGCAGTTATCATATGTCAGCATCCATTTCCACATGTTCCATACACTCACATCTTGTGTTTCGCAGTTGTTTCCTGCGGTTGGTTCAGATTACACCCTCTCTCCTAACGAACCACTCCACAGCTCACTTGGAAAACGACCGAGACTCGCATTTTCAGTCTGCCTCGGTCGAGTTATTTGGTGTAATGAACTGAACCGAAGGAATAAAGGCTCCAGTGTTTCAGTAAAGCGCTTCGAATATCCTTGGCGTCACCGCAGCCCCCAGGTCTTGGGCTTAATCTTTGTCTATGAAACTGTCCCACAGCGCATCCGCAGTATGCCACACAACAGCAAAATTAATTTCATGAATAAATAGATTAGCCAAATGCATCATCGCATCCCACACCTTGTGAAGGCTGCGAGCTCTACCTCCGCCTCCCCTGCTTTCACTCTTCTCTCTGTTGTGTCTCCTTCGGTATCAGATAGTAGTGATCCACCCACCGTCTGCCCGCTTCAGGGTTTTCAGCACTAAAGATGAAAAAACTCTTCACCTTGGATGTGTTAGAAGGTGCCACATCCTGAGAGAGGAGATTTCTAACACAGTAGTACATTGCTTTTTTTTTTTTTTTTTGTATAAATATAGACAGCAGTTTGGTGTGGAGCATTTCTTTTTTTATCTTGAAGATTTCCCACCGCCTCCTTTGTGCGAACCTGGACTTTTTCCTGCCGTTCAGATTTTGTGAAGGTAATTTGATTGTAAGGCAGAGGGTTCACTGCTAAATTTCTCCACGGCAGCAGCGATCTAAGTGGGTCGTCGCCCGCCAACGTTGCATAATGAACTCCTCTTAGATATCGCACCGCTGTAAAAAAAAAAAAAAAAAAAAAAAAAAAATGCACTTCCCTCGCTGCTGCCGTTATATTAAGTGGATGTTAGTGGTAACATGGTGTAGAGCGGCGGCCATCATTAACTCAAGAAGCATAACTCTCATTAGTTGTAGCAAGTCCCGAGCTGTAGCATGTCATCAAATATTACTTTGCTTCATGACTTCATCAACTGTTAGATAAGATTTTCACACACTGCGAGCTACTTATCGGCCCAGACGTACTGCAACCTCACGCTACGTTTCATTTACCGTGGCAAAAAACGGTGCAGGTTTCCCATTAGCGAGCTCACGTAAAACTGCGAGTTGCATACTGCGGTGGAAAGAGTACTACAAATTGCTGCTCCAGTGGAATTACTGTGACTTTGCTGATATTTTACCGAAGTAGAAGGTGAAATACTGCTGTAAAAAAAACTACTAAAGCAAAAGTTTCTCATTTAAAATGCAGTAAAAGTTACTGGGTTACTTTCTCCAAACAGTAAATGTGTCAGTGATCTTTTCCATGCAGCTAGAAAAGGAGTACAGGGTTCAAACTTGATTCTTTTAAAGGTGCATTGCGCACAATTGCTGAGGGCTGATTGACTGACAGATGTGGAATATACATATAATGTAAAATGCAGATAATACATATGGTTCTCATCATCAGGCCAGCTCATTGATTGACTGATTATTCCCCAACAACCATTTGCAGTTTTTCCATTGTGCAGCTTTTATTGTGAAATTTGGGAAATGACAAAAAGTAGAGCCATCAAAGCAGAAGCAGGCTCCCCTTCTCATCTTTGCTGCCTGAGCTTTTATTGTGAAAGGTTCCACAATCTGTCACTGATCATTTGTTCTCTGTGACTGATCTGATTTAAAATGTAGTGAAGTACTTGAGCAAAAACGGACTGGAAATAAAAGTCAAATTACTGAGTGAACATGAGGAGATCTAATTAGTCACTTCCAGCGTCTGCTTACATGAAGCAGACTCGGCTGCATGTGTTGACACGGGGTGCCACGTTCACTTTCTCCCAACTAGCCGTGCTGCGTTTTGGCCGGATGTGATGCTAAATCTGCTGCAGGGATGATAATGAGTGCATTCTCCTCAGCCCAGCAGCTTGCATTCAAAGAATCATAACAGCGCATGCTAATGATGGCTAATGTGTGTTATTGATTTACAACTCTTCAACGCTTGGCTAGTTTTAGTGTCCTGATGGAAAATCGGATAAATATGCACATAAAAACGGCTAATGCTCGCCTCTCATTTGGTTAGCTGTTTACGAACCACAACATGTTAATCTGTTATGAGCTATGAATTAGCAAACAACATAGGCACACACAGGGAATGAATGGCATTAGCATAAAAAGAGGATGAGCGTTGTAACCACATCCAACTGTGCCGCTATGATGTGATGTTCAGCTTGGCGCTTTGTCGTTAATTTTATTGTTTACAAAGCAGTTTCTTCCTCGTCTCTCTCCTACAACTGTTGCCATCATCATCATCTCATCACTGTGATGGATAATCACTGTCACTGTACTGTATGAATTAGTACATTTCCCAGAATTTCCTTGTATTTAGCATTCCTTTTGGATTGGATCAGTCAGATTGGATCCGTTTACTTTTCATTTCTCGCTTTAGTTTGTTTATTTACTTTTTCGGAGCAAACTTAGCCCTCATATTCCATCAAAATCATCATCCACATTATGGCGTGATCATAGCATCTCATGTAAACACAATCATTCTGCAGTTTGTCTTCGTTTTAGTTTAGTTCTAGTTTGGTTTATGCTGGCCATTTGCACCATATCAGTGCAAAGAGTCCAGCGTGAGTTTAAACATTGAAATTAATTAGCAATAATTCATCAGTTGTTCTAAATAATAATAATAATAAAAAAAAATCAGCATAAACTTCCTCTTTCACAGTGATGTTGAATGGAAATCAACTGAAGGAAATAAAAAAAAGTAGAAGTTGTTCCCAAATATTGCTTGCTCTTCTGTTTTGCACTTGTAAAATATAGTATTTTTTGAACAATCTTAAAACTACACAATTTACATAATTTTTAATTAATTTTCACAGCTTCTCCACAATTTATCCCCCACAGCTACAACAGCTAAACACCTCTTTTTTCCTTTTTTTTTTTTTATTGTCTATCGGTGATCTCATGACTATTGTCTCCTCCTCCTGTCCTCTCTTGCAGCCATCGTGGTTCTCTTCATCACTTTGCGGCGGAGCAAGAAGGAGCCTCTCATCATCTCCGAGGAGGACATCCGCGAGAACGTGGTCACCTACGACGACGAGGGCGGAGGCGAGGAGGACACCGAGGCGTTCGACATCATCGCCCTGCGCAACCCGGCCGCCGCCGAGGAGCTCAAGTTCCGGCGGGACGTTCGCCCGGAGGTGAGGCAACACTGCGGCCCGCCCCGCGGACGCCGGAGCCCCTCGGTGGAGCTGGACGTTGTGGACGTGCACGAGTTCATCAAACAGAGACTGGTGGAGGCTGACATGGACACCAGCGTGCCACCCTACGACTCGCTCCAGACCTACGCCTACGAGGGCCAGGGCTCGCCCACGGGATCCATCAGTTCTTTAGACTCGCCCGGTACGCACTCGGAGCAGGATTATAACTACCTGGACGACTGGGGGCCCGAGTTCCAGAAACTGGCAGAACTCTACGGAGAGGCAGATTCAGATGTGACGACCTAGTCTGTGATTTCGCTCCTGTGAAAAACCAAATCCGTTTGAAATCCTTTTTTTTTTTTTCAAATTTACACTAAACAGTATAAACAAACAGAGATGCTTTCAAACTGCTCTGGTCGTTCCAACTTCTACCGTTGAACTAACTGACTGCCCTTCCTTTTTTTTTATTTTTGTCGCTTTGGATCATGGGTCGTTCATCTGGAAGTATTAAATAAGATTTTGAGATGGAAAAACAACAATAAGGAAAAAAGGAAAATGATATTTTCCTTGGTGTATATTTTTTATTGCTCAATAAAGTCCTGAAATCCATATGAGTGGATATATGTGACAAAGCGTACACTTCTCTTCCTTTGAGAGCGGATATGCAGTCGGTAGTTATTGTGGCGTGAGGCATTAGCCGGGTTATTCATGATTCATTGCACAAATAATGATATTGAGCCAGCCATATCATATGCACTGTAATGACAATTCAAAAGTCAAACGAGGTGTGCTTTGTCTCATTTGTTCTACTTGGGCATTATCTTTTCAGCGGTCATTGAAACTGGCCATGTACGACATTACAGCCAATATGTGTGGAGCCACTCAAGCTTGCCTGATGTTAACCTTGGAGAGGGGAGCCAATACAGAATAACCCTGTTAAAATACAACTTTAAGATGATGCTATACATGCCAAGTGCTGTTTGGAAAGTCAAAAGCAGTCCAGTTATTACTGTGAATGTGGACAACTTTCTCCAAAAACCCAGAATCCGTAAAACCTCCACAGGCTCCAGCGAGATCCTATCGAGATGCAAAATCTTTGAGCTCTTTCTAATGAAATCGACCATTTTTTTTTTTTTTTTTCAGGACCCACAGAACCGTAAAATGCAACCTTATCCCCTTAAAATCCCTCTGGGGCTTCTCATGGTCAGCTTTCCAATTTATGAGGTGTTCGAAAGCCCCTCAATAGCAGCTGGACTCTTTGTTCGTCGGTTCATTAGTTCGTTGCGGTGTTCATGCGTGACACTTTCTGCAGTGCGCCGCGCTGAAAGGAATTACGGTAGCCGGTCTTTAGGCCGCGCAGACCGCCAAGAGCCCCGCAGGCGGGTTGGCAGAAGTCACACAAGCATGAACCAGCATTAAGTCGGTGCATTTACATGCTAGGAGGTGGCTCGATGAAGTCAGCGCCAATTAACTCAATCAAATCAGCAAAACCTTTAGTTCAGCAAATCTCTTACAAAAGTGCTGCAGCCCCGTGCTTTCACAGTGACAGATGGTGTTTTTTAAAGTCCGCATAGTTTCACGCACCCCATGCTTACCTCATTCTCCGCAGAGCACCTCCAGATGTCACCGGAGGACATCAAAGGTTCAAATTTTATGTTGTTCAAAAATGTCAATTAGGTCCTTTATCCTTTAATGTTAATTGTCAAATTCTCCTTTCCGTGTCCTTTCATCTGTGCACTGGCACCGTCTTGCCTTTTCTAGCTGCCACAAGTTAAGTCTGTCTATGAGAAGTGCTATTCTTGCCTTAAGGAAAAAATACAGTGTTATCTGTAAAATCAAAGGAGTTGCATCATCCCAGCATGTCCTTAACTGAGGAGTTCTGCTCCAAAATGAACAGTGCATTTGAAAAAAAAAAAACGAAAATGAAAAAAAAAAAAAGAGTGTGGCAATCATTTAATATCTCTTGAGTAAAAACGGACCTATCTGCATTGACGAAGTGGTGTTATTTTGCCAATTAGTGACTAAAGCTACCGACTGACCTTCAAAAAGTAGCACAATTTGCTTTAATGTGCTGCAGTTTCAAGCGTTTTGTATAAATAGGGATGTGTTGAAAGGCAAACAGCTGTCACAATTGGTGAATGTTACTTTGGAGGTTCGGCTCTCGTCTGTATAATGAAGACACTCACTGGCAGGATAGCTTCCATACAAATACAGACAACGCACAGAGGCGGATTTAGGATGTACAACGCTTTGCTAAAGTTAAAGAAAGAAAGCCGCAAAGCAACCGGGTGGGGCGGGGGGCCAGACAAGTGAGAGTCAGTCAAGGCAAAGTTCAGGATAACCAGTGGTTCAGACAAACAAACTTGGCAGGGATCAGGTAAAGCAAAGTTCAGGTAAACAGCAGACCGACACAAGGACATGGAATAGCAGAACGCCAGGAAGCAGACTAAAAAAAAAAATCTATCGAGGGCTACTGGTGGGTAATCGCCTGGTCAATAAAATGCTGAAGGCTGATTAGTGATGAGGAACAGCGGGGTTGATTACGGACAGGTAACAGGTGTGTAGCGGTGGGAAACTCTGGGAAACTTAAGCCCAAATCCATTTTTGGCACATCTAGATTGCATCCAGACTGATTTGGACAGCAAAAACCCACAATAAATGTGATTTTTGCTTTTGGAGGTGTTTTTGAAACGTGATTCCAGTTGGATTTCTACAGAATGTGACACGCACCGCGACGCACACAGCGACACCGTCAAATCCGGAGTGATGGGAGTGCATCAGAGTAGCCGGGCGCAGCCTCCTCTGCCGCTGGGTTCATCTGGTGCGACTGAAGAGCTCTGCACTGCGACCTGACAGAGCTATTGTTTGGCGGCTGAGATGATGATCTCCATTTCTCACGCTTCTTGCATTTTAATTGCGCGGCACCGTATCCATATGAAAAAACGCACCCTTGTTTTTGTCACTCACACCTTCGTCGTTACCACGGCAACCCATGCAGATAGGCTGGGGATGCCTGGACACAAAAACACCGCCTGATTGCGAGTAGCAGGGCAGAATCTGTCTTATAAATCCGAGAGATCTGAAGAACAAATCTGAAGAAGAGCGCAACTGCACAACTTGAGAAGACAACACACACACACACACACACCACACAGGAAACACAGAGGGTCTGTCTCAATCGAAGGGCTAGATGACTACTAGGTCGCAGCCTACGGTGCCCACATAGGAGGTGTCCGATGTAGGTGTCGATATCAAGTTTACCGGAACTAAAAGTTTAGTGAATTGGGACGGTGTAGCCTGCGGAGGATTCCTACGTCATTATTATCGAGGCTTCCCGAAGCCTCGAAAACGAAAACGATAAGCAGCTTCAACGCTCTCAAGATGGACAACGTTGATTCTGTAGTTTTATGTATTTCATTTTATTTTGTCTTCGTGAAGATGCAGGAAATTAAGATAATTGTTACACCTCACCTCAATTGCAACAGACTATCCCAATTAAAGTAATTGTACACATGGCTACATTGTAACGTACCTGATGCGCTGATGGTTGCTATGGAAACATCATGCAAAATGCCTATCTAACTCATCTAACTAAACTTGCATTTACAGGCGTTGTTCGGATACAGTTAACAGCTAAACCGAATCTATGGTGGTAATTACAGGCACGAAAACTTATCAAAACGTCATGATATAAACATTAAGACGGTCTAAAACAGGCTTCATAATTCCAGCAATGGTGGCTGATCCAGAAATTCAACTGGACCAAAAGGTACCCTGGGAAGTAGGCTGTGATGTCGGCCACGAAGCATCGTGGAGGTGTTTCCTGCAAATGAGTCAAAAATAGGCTGGATCTGTCGGCTGCATCTGCAGGACCCCACATGGTAAAATTGAATTGGGACAGCACTTGTCGCGCCGCCGTGACATAAGCAGCCTACAAATACGACCTAGGTAGCGTACAGCCTTTGAATTGGGACAGAGCCAGAGAGAGGACGATGACCATGGCTACTATTTTCTCTCTGGTTTGAGCTTCAGTCCACATGAAAACAGCATTTTTGGTCACTGAAAACACTCTCCAGAATGGAATTAAGAAGAAAAAAAACTGCCCTTTTCTTTGAACAGTGCAGACAGGTGACCAGTATAATTTGATAATGCTGACATCACTGCCACAACTTCTTTGCACATGCTCAGAACGGAGACGTTAACCTCACACACTTTAAACTTGCCTCATGACAAATGTTCTTCATTTCCAGTCCAGTGGGTCTATTTAATTTGCAGGGAACCGTCCACGCTAGGTAGTGTTTTTAGGGAATATGTCGGCTTAGGACTATCTCATTACTGCACAAAGCGCAGGACACATCCTGGTTAGGGTCCTTAATCCTTGATATTAAATGCAAACATGTTCTATGTAACGTTTCATGTCATGTCTCATGTGACATTTCCTTGTTAATTTGTCTATATTTTGGATAAAATAGGTTCCTATTAAACAACACGGAGGCCTTCTTGCATTGAGACAGACCTAAAATTCTGCATTCATTTGTCACTTTGAGTCGCTCAACCTTGTCATCCGTCCATATGAGCAACGGAGCCTTGCTTTTGGCGTCCAACTTCATTTTCCAGACATCTTAGGACATTACAGTTGATTTTAACCGCGTTTGTATCTGCATTTGCAACTCATCGTCATCAAATGGCTCCACTTCTGTGTTGGATTCTTTGTGTTATCGCATGTACAGAGATAGGCTTGTTTCCTGTGTGGAAGGATTTTTAAAGTTGTGTTTTGAAAAATATCTGTATCCGTGTGGACGTGACCAGTGGCATGGCAGATGAAGGTGGAGGGCAGGATGGTGAAGCGCTTCCCATGACAAAACCTAGCATAACCGTGGACGAAACAAAACTACTGAGGCTCTAACATCAGAAGTTGCGGAAATTGCATCAGTTGTTCTCCGCATTTTAAGCGTGCTGTTTAGCAATCTCAGCCCAGCCTTGACTCCGCTCTGTCCTGTCATGGTCTCCTGGACCTCTGGGTCTCGGCTGCTCGAGAAACGCTGACGGGGGTCGGAGGAAAGAAGAGGGAGGGCGATGAATATTTTACAGACCCTCTGCTCGCACCTCCTGACACTGCCACTCTCCTTTCTCCATAAAAGTCCTTCCTTTCTCCCTCTCTGTATCTCCATGTGTCTATCTGTCTTCCTCATTATCTCCTGCTGCCCACAGAATAACTGTGTGTTTTTTGTCTTTTCACAATTGGACCGAGACAAGGAGACAGGCGGAGAGATTCCTCCAATGCCTGTGAGGAGCCTGGGGGCTGGCCTAGGGCACAGGTCATATGAGGTAGCCTGAGCCAACCAGAGAGGTGCCCGAAATTGCATTTTAATGCCCATTTGCTTGTTTGTTCGTCTGTGATTGCTGCTTGATTGACGCTTCATTCGCTCATTGTCAAATTTGTGAAAGCTGATGCTATGAGCCAATAATTAGTAATACTCTAAATATTAGCTCCCCCCTCTCATATAAACATCATAGCTTAATTGTCAAATTATGCAGCAGCAGCAATAGAAGTCTGGGAGATTACCATCCCATCTTTCATTGTTTTCGCCTGCTCTAGAATGAATAACGGCTTTTCTTAGCGTAGTAAACAAAGTCAGCAAAAAAAATGTAGACTTTCAGATGAGTCCCAGGTGCCTAAGGTGTTGAAATTTCCTACCCCAGGCGGCAAATATAGTAGGACATGCCCTGGAGGGCCGTGCTTGAAAAGCAAGTGAAAGCTGGAGAACATGAAGGGTTTGAGGAGGAAACTTGATCTGGAAGAGGGACACTTGCTGTGCATATTTTCTAGTCATCCAAATAGCACAGATCTGCTCCGTTAGAAACCATTTAACTGCAATTTTTCTGTTTTCTCTGGTTATTTACCCCTGTGTTGAACTTATTGGCAATTTGTCATAGCGTTAAGCAGCCCACATTTTGATATAATGACTAATTTAAGTATACTTTTGGATATGACTAACATCAACATTGTGTCATTTCCATTAGCATGAGCTGGGTTTTATGCGGGGCTAAATGCCGCTGCAGCACAGTATCCTGATGTTTTGCAACTAGTAACAATGACAACTGACACACACTGGATATAAAAACATCAGTCTGTATTAATATGTAAAGTTTGTTTTGGTATCAAATCTCTGGCCTGTCAAAGTTTAAACAGCATAGTGAAACACTAATAGCACCAATGTATTTTTTGAGGACTCCAGTTATGACATAATATGTTTCCCATTTTGGATATGTTCCTTCACAACAGTCAGTTCCAGTCCCAACACTTTTGTTGGCGGATGACACTCTACTGCATTTCACAGGCACTTAATTATGCAATTATCACTCTGCCATTGTTTACCTTTGATATCTGCAGTGAGGCTTATGCAAAGGAATTGCTGACCTGTTGAACTGTAGCAGATGATACACCACGGCTTGCCAAACGAACAGCAGCAGCAAAGAATTACACTGATTGTGATTTTGCTTTTGAAAAAACGCAAATGAATGACCAGCCTCCACTTCAAAGTTGCACAAATGTTTTTATTGAAGTCGGCAACAAGGACCTGGATGCTCTAGAAAGGAAGAGGAATGAGGTGAACAGCGTAAAGCAGACGTCCTGGGCGGTTGAATACATTCACCAGCTGGCGGAAAAGCACCACATGATTAGTCAAGTAAATGCATGGGGCGTATCACGGGCCTGTGTCGCTTGACGCTGCTTAGCAACAATGCCGGCAGCTGCATTGTACCGGGAACGATTTTTCTTAGTGGAATAATTTTCCCAGAAGCAAAACTCACTAATGAATTAATAATGTAACCGTGATGAATTCTCAATAATACACTCAAGGTCATGCTATACCATGCGATATTGGCACTGGTGTGCTGCAGCTGGAGACACAAAAGGCGCCGGCGCTCACTCTCATGTATCATTGCTTACATAAGCATTATCTTCCTTATTCCACAAAAAAAAAGCAATTTTATCACTTTCACCCAACAGCAAAGACAGTCTACCTACAGTCAGAGTTGAATAAGAGTGAGTGAAACATATTTATGGGCTTACAATTTACAATTTATATTCATAATGTGAATATGTCTTGTGTTTACGGTATTTAAAAACAAGCAAACAAACAAACAACTTATGGCGTGCACCCACCTCTTCCCCTTGCAGCTCTGCACGATGATGTTCATGTCTATATGCAGCATATCCAAGTCTGCCCTGAAGCAGGAAATCATTTACTACCTCTAATTGATTTAGTTGCACAATTAGCTCATTTTACTGTGTGTAATTAAGAATCCCATTCCATCTGAAGGCAATGAATTTGACCCTTCATGGGTAATGCGGTTTGTATAGCACGACGCTGTGGTGTCTCCGCATTAGCCTGATAACATGAAATCAACATAATTTCCCACAGCCAGCGCAGTCCACTTGATTGTGTGCTTCTCATAAATATGGGCAGAAGATAAATCTTTGTGTAGAATACAACATTTAAAGGGAGGGGGGGGGGATTTTTCATCCATGACTGGAAAAACTAATCTCAAGGCAATTAGTTACTTGTTAGGTAATTAAGCACACATGACACTTGCAGAACAAGTTTCAGCTGAGGAATGAACTCAAATGTTAATAAATTAAAAAGTGGTGTAAAGTTTCCAGAGGCGTGCCGAGTGTCACCTTCGCACCGTGCGGAATATGAAAAGTGAGATAATGTGGTAAAGGAGACACAGGGAGAGGTTTACATGGAATTAAACAGGCGCTCCCTGAATAAAGATTTCTTCCTTATGGAGGCACAATCTATCAAAGTGCTGCCCATACGTTTCCAAGATAAGGCAGGGGTAATATCTCTCAGGCTCTATGAGGATATGTGTTGGGCGAAAATAGCCCCCAAGGCTTTATCTTTTGTCAGAAGAAGCAGAATGGATTATCAAACAAAATACAACTCTAATAGCGGCGCCGATGCTTCTCGTGATGTTTTACTGCCGCCGTCACCTTCTCATCTTCTGAAAACAGCCGTTCACCGTGTTCACATGACAGCCGTAATGCTCTTGAGTGGGAGGCACAAATTTTCTCCACAAAAGGGCAATGTCGAACTGCCGTGTCCCAGGTCGCTCCTCTTGCAGAGATCGGAGTCTGATTATCTCCTCGCTGCTTTGCCGTAGAATGAAAACGAAGAAAACGGTGGATGGTGGAAATCGTGTGGGTCACTGGGCTGTATTTGGAGGTGAAATTGCAATTTTAATCAGCCGCTGGCAAAAGAACAGCTAACACTGGCATTCAGTCACATCTGTTGTATAATAGCTTACTGCTTGTTATTATACAGTCGGCATGATTTACTTATGAAAAATTAACAAATACATTGGACACATTTAATTGTCTTAGGTTCACTTGAGCCTGGAAATAACTTGATGGCTAATGTTAGCTGAGCTGAAAGTTGGTGTTACATCCAGTGCATTTTATTTTCAGGCTTCAGTGAACTTTAAAAATTAAATGAGGCCAAGATGTTTGGTGATGCGTCATGTAAAAATGTAAATTTCATTGAGCGATTCTTATCATGTATAACAATATCATTTGGTAGCGATGGATGGCAGAAGGATAACATTAGCTTTTGCCACCTGAAATATAGCATGATGTCCCCCTGGATTTTTCCTACCAACTGTTTTGCGATGTTCACGGGGGAGGTGGTGAAATTATGTGATGTGAGGCGATAATGTCATGATGTGTAAGAAATGCAGCTTGGGACACACACAGGCCTTCAACACTATGACACTGCTCTTTTGTCCCACTGTCATGCCCCCCAGCCCTGCTAGGGTCAGGTTTGACTTTAGGGTCATGGTTAGGGTTATGGGTTAGGCTTACAAAGTGGAAGTACTGCCTTATTAGGCAACTGTCAAGGCAAAACAACCTAAACTGGGCCATAATAGCATCATACAGTGGAGTCCACTTATAGCAAATTTATGCACTCCAGTGGTATTGTGCATATCAGGTCAGGGATTGAGTGTGCATTTGTTTGTCTGTTCGCTTGTGTGTGTGTCTCTGTGTTTGGGTGATGCTTATGAATGTGTGTTAATGCTGGTGTGAGAGTAAAATGGTCTTTCCAGTGGGTTGTGTAAGCTAAGGCCTCGGGGCCTGCACACTCAGTGCTGACAGACTTTTCACAGCATTTGAGGTCAGAGACTTCTAAGAAGACTGAAGGCTTGAAGCCTTCACATAGAGTATGATTTAATAAAAGAGGGCTTTGCATATTATAAATGTTCATGACTCCAGAGTATCTGAAGGTGAATTGGAAATAAAAGATCAAAGGGACTTAAAATCCTTTCAAATTCAAACTTGCTATCATTAAAGTTGTTTTACTCAAACTTTGCGAGGCTGCGAAGGTTTGTTTGCTGTTGAAAACGTACGAGTTCAACATGGAATTTCAATTTTGAGACGCAGACTTATCAATGTCAAGTCCTCCTCCACTGATGTTTGTGAAGGTGGCCATTATGGAGAAAAGACGGGCCTCTGGGTTCCAGGTTTTGAAACGAATCTATTTAGAAAATACAATTACAGCAGTGGAATATAATCCAGATCTTATGGGGCGTTTATATGCCTGCACTGCTGTCAGGCAAAAGAGAAATATGCCTGCAAATTCCTTGATTAGCATATGTCTCCCTGACACCTCACCCCTGCGCTCATCATTTCCAATGAAATGAAAGAATAAACAACTAAGAATTTGAAACCGGGGTTTAAAAACGCCACCGTCAGCAAGACAGATGACCTAGATAGCCTTGAAAACTTATGGGGGGGCAAACAGGCTGCTGCTGACTTGCTTCAGTAGCGTGTGACTAATTTAAACGACTGCATCATGCCACAGCATTGAAATCTCTTCATGAATATGAAACTTATTCATGTGCTGCTTGATGAGGTTAGAATGGAAAACCCAATCAGGGAAAGCACTGAGAAAAAAATCTCCATCTCAAAAGATAATTTAAGGTTGTTAGTTAGCGCTACGTCTCTTGAAATAAGTCGTATACCATATATGTATTCTATATAGTTTGAATTTTGTTTAATGTGCACTATCCCAAGTCCAAACACACTTTACAAAAGTAAAACAACAAAATAAACATCTTATATCCTAGAAAATGTGATGGAATATCCCATAGTTTACCACAAAATATATCATATTAAACAATACAATGGATCTTAAACTGTATTAAGAAGTGGTGGAGGTAGACTATTTATGCATCACTATAAGATGTTGACAATACAGTAAATATGTATGTATGTATATGTGTAAATATGTAGTTTATATCTCCAAGGCCAAGGGCGGTCAGACAATTTTGTGCATTTCAGCATTTTCTCGGTCTGTGTCAATATTATAATCAGGTCACCTTTTCCGAGTCGCTGCACCTTGTTTGTAGTCAATTCTCACTCATTTTAAGAAAAAAATAATAATAACATTAACATTCAACAGGAAAATACATCACTGAGTAATGATGGAGATTCTTTGCAGTGTGGTCACGTTTTTTTTTTTTTTTTTTTTTTTTGGTGCATTTGAAAGCATCTAAAATATGTGACCTGGTAATGAGAGTGCAATAGTAGCAGTGAGCAAATTTCATAGCGTTTCAAAAAAAAAAAAAAATGGCACTACCTTCCCCAGTGTCAGTAGCCCTATAAACACAAGACATTATAAAAGAGTAAATATTATGAACATTAACAATTTATCTGGGTGTGCTCTGTTCTGGCATTTACACATAATAATGGTTTAAATTATTCAGCATGAAACGAGCCGCATAGTGTGTACATGCATTAAGCTACATGTACACATCGACATATAGTAATGTATTATTACATTAGTCCCAGTGCTTAGCAGGTAGGACTGTGGTTTACTGTACTTACCTCAGATGTGCTGTGTTTTCCACTCGATAACCTCAGCCCCTTGTGGGCTTAGCGTAAGCCTATTTGTCGGTTCAGTGTCAGTGTAGTGTAAGTAAGTGTGGGTCTGATCAGCATGTTGCACGCCTAATTCAATGAAACATCTGTGATAGGAGGTTCCCACTTGATAACCGTGATGCCATGCCAGCTCTCACCCACAGCCCGCCGTCCCTTTAAAGCCGCGCGCGCTCGCCGAGGGTTTTTATGTGTAAATTTACTCTCGTCTTATCAGTCTAATCCACAAAGTGGGGCTGAACCCGAGTTTAGCAGCACGAGGCGCCCGAGACGCCGTGTCTCGCTGCAGCCACCAAGCAATCCGGTCCTCACAGTTTAAAGTGCACAGCATTGCTGTAATGAGGGATGTTTTGGCAGTTAATACAATTCAATACAAAAAAAAAAAAATCCACGAGTCTTGAGACCTGATTTGAAAAGAGAAATTAATTTCCGCACAAACTCCATTATTAAAAAAAAAACTATGTATGAATAGTAACTAGTAAACAGAACCTTAGTGTTCATTTATTATTATTTTATATTATTTTCATTTATTTAAACATATAGGCAATTAGAAAAAGAACACTTGAGTTACAGAGTGAGGTCTCAAGTTGCATCAGTACTACCAAAAAAAAAAAAAAAAAAACTAGAAAAGGTATCTCTAGACGGAGATTATGTTTTTTTTTTTTCCAATCCATCTTTTTTTCTGTTTGATCTGTCTGTTTGTTAGCAGGATATCTCAAAAAGTATCACAAACTGTTAAGAATGGATTTGCATGAAACTTGGTGGAAGGAAAGAAATTATTATTTTTTCACACTGATTGGCCAAAGTCGGGCGTGCCAGTGGGCGTGGCTTCACATAAAAACGCATGTAACTTCCAAACAGATTCAGGCAACATCATGAAACTCGGGGGAACGGTCGGTCATGTGGCAAGGAATCATAAATCAGATTTTCACACTGATTGGCTGAAGCAGGGTGTGACAGTGATATCTAAATACTGGATTAAAATCTCACTTCTCCAGCTGCCATCTGTGATAGTTCACTTCCACTAATCGTCTAAGTCTTTTAACAACAATGCATGTCTGTATTACTATCTGACTGATGAAACACACTTTATAGAAGCAACAGTGGGATTTTTGGGGCGGATAAACAGAAAAAAAACAGACAAAGGGAAGAGCGCCACCTACAGAAACCCAAAGTTCAAAGTGGTTTCTGGGAAGCGTAGCGCAAAAACACCACAGCGACATGTAAATTGCACCAAAGATGTGGACAAAATCAACAATTCATGGATTGCCACTTTAATGTGTCATGTTTTGTCTCACCAGCCTTTCTAATAATCATTTTATTTTTCTTTCCTTTTTTTTTTTTTCTCTGTCGTGTGACATTTTTGCTTTGTTTGACAGTTTACAGTAAAGAGGGACAGGAAAGAGGGGGTGAACATGTGAAAAAGGGTCCCTGCCAACTCAGTCACCAAAATGCCGGCAAATATCACTTTCACAGACGCCGCTACTCCCCTGGTGCAAACACCCCGGCATATCTGATCGCACGTCAGCCGCAAACCAGCTTCAGCACAACAGCCAGCCGTGATGTGCCTGATACGCCAGAACCAGATGCACAATTCTGAATGAAAGGGAGGACTTGTTTTTCAAGAGTCTGAAGTCCTGCTGGAAATTTTGCCTCGCTGAAATATGCCAAAAAAAAAAAAAAAGAAAAAAATGTTTGATCGTCGGCCCATTTATCTCCAGTGAGAGGAAGCGCGGATGGCATCATCTCCCATGTTCATCATTGACAGGTTTGCTTGGGATGCCAGGTGTACTCATTTGTCTTTGAAATAATTGGAAATTAAGAGGATAATGAGGTCTTTGGGGAGACACTGCTGAGTGTTCCTGACATTCCACTGAATGAGGGACAGAATATATAAACCACTTTGATTGATTTGCCTTCATGATATTCATAAGAGACAAAACCGGCGAGCTTTCTCAAAGTGACGCCTGTGAAAGGAGGCACTGTAGCGTTTCATTTCTGATAACAATAATAGATGATAGCGGATAACAGCGGTCAAATACGACAGTGCCCTGCAAAGCTGGAGCCTATACGTTCAGCGTGATACACATCTGAGGCTTCTCCGAGGCTTATGCCAGTGTTTCTCACAGCTGATTAGGTATCTAAAAAAAATCCACCATTTCCATGCCAAAAAGTTACAAGGATCTGCTTTCCTCCTGGAATTGTGTTTTTGTGGTGCAGAAAAGCTTTTGAAACAGCATTTAGACACTCATGTGGAACTAAAACTCTCAACTGAGACGCGGACTAATCAAATTATTTTAGGGATGGCAATTCTTAGAGGCAGGATGACCTACCACACCTATTCAGTGATCACATTTACACACACACACACACACACACACACACACACAAAAACGCCACTAATGCAATCATAACCCAATTAAGGCAACACTCCAGCTACTGGAACTGTCATTTAAATGCCTTCATCTGTTTCTCTTAACTGGAGGAAGATCATAACCAGGATAAACATAACACCAGTTAATGAACTGTGATTTCTGCTCAGTCTTCCACTAACAGGGTTTTATAAACACCTCCGTGTGCTTTCTTTTGTTTTTCATGTCAGTCACCAGACGCAGTTGTATTTACAAAGCATTAATATAGAGAAGCCATGGTTGCTCATATATATATATATATATATATTTTTTTTTTTTTTCAAATCATCTTGGGATTGCAACTTAATTATCTCATTATCTCAATAACAAATTAATGGTTTTGCTAAGCCTGTTAGTGTTGCCAATATGCAAGGCTGAAGAATTGACAATGCAAGACGGCAAAGTCACAAATTATCAACGTGTTTATTAAGTCAAGGTGGGGCCGAGGCAGAAATTGCAACCACGGTCGGTAACCTAGCCACTTAAAAGTTGTGATCAATGTTTGAAAGCAATTTCTCGTTATCTCATAATGAGAGAATAAATCACGATCGCAAGTAAACAAAGTCGTGATCTTCATGTAACGGGATTAACAAATGTATGAGCAACCGCAGCCAAAGACCGATAATTAAATGAATCACACAAAATGGGTTATTAGAGAAACAGAAATAGTTCGAACCATGCAACTGCTGTGATGGAAATATTACCTCACCCTGATTACTTCCAGTGATCAGTGCGAACATCCTCAGTGGTAGGGGAAACTGGATTATATTACTGCCTTCAATTGGAAAATAATAATAATAATAATAAAAAGTTACAGGGTAATTCAGTGAATAAAAGCAATGTGCGAAGTAAATACATTTTCATGGCAGGTTTTTCATTTTTATGTAAACTGTGATCAAAAGAGTCCCTCAGCCATGTTGGCGGTGGATAACACGGACTGGCCGCTATCCAATATTTAATAAAAGCCCAATATCAGCCTTAAATGTAAGTCTTGTAGCAGAATCTGAAAGAAAACAGAGGGTTTAGTGAAGACGGTGCCCCCACTGAAACCGTTTTACATCGCAGTGACACCTTCCCAGAGTTGAGAAGTGTCGCGGGGGCCATGCAAGCGTGAACTGTGAATACCTGCGGGGAGAAACAGCAAACCCGCCAAAGGTAACGCAGAGGGTCCGCGTTCATCAGCGTCTGCGGTCTCCTGATTATGCATGTTTGTGTAGCACACGGGGACTTGTTAGTTTCCCATGTAATTCTTGCTGATCTGGAGATAAAAAAGACTGTTAGACTGAGAGGAACCTCGGGGGACAGGCTTTCCCCATGCCGTCCATGCTTCCTGTGGCGCCCGTGTGCCTATAAGAGAGGCTGAGAACAGCAGTCGCATGCTCCATCTTGGCGCTAAATAGCATCTTAGTGATTTCTAAATGAGCACGAACCTCGAGAGATCAAAAGCACAACATATGCTGAGATTAGTGGGGAAACAACGAGCGGCAAGAAGTGGAACGATGGTTATTGTTCAAATGGGTAGGGCTTTGAGAAGCTTTTTGCAAGCTGATTTGAGGAATTCTTCAGCTATTACCTATGCATGGCGGTGACTGCGATGGGAATTTCAGTACAAACAATGCGCTCGCATCCGTGTACCTGTGTTCATGTCTTTGAGCATTTTGCATGAACTGTTACGGTGGAAAAAAAAAAAAAACACACCAAAAAATATTGCGCACAAGCAAACAGAAATGGACAAAGAGTTAGTACTTTTTGTAGTGCGGAGAGATTTCCCCAAGGAGAGCCGGGGCGAGATGACTTTGATTATCATGTACGTTGTGTGAGGAACACAATTGGCTCTCCAGACTCCGATTCCGAGACTCTGGGGAAATGTTTCGCGACCCACATGTGTGGATAACATATTGAAATCATACCGCAGTGCTGAATCTTGTCCTAGTTCCTCTCAGAAGCTAATATCTCGAGCCTGCGCGGCGGCTGCCTCGTAGCACAACCGCGTCCCAGCTGGCTCGCCGAGTCTCAAAGGAAAGCTTATTTAATATGATGCTTTAGAAGAAATAAACAAATAAATGAAAACCCGGCTACGCAACACTTTATTATCACTTCCACTGTATTCCCTCGGCGGCTGCGATGTTTGCAACCAAAACAACACAAAAAAAAAAAAAAAAAAGGAAAGGGGAAAAGAAAAGGGAGAGCTCACCAAACAAGCAGCCAATTAATGATGACAGCACCCGTAGACTCCAGATTGCCTTTGGTATTCACTCCAAAAAAAAAAAAAAAAAAAAAAAAAAACGTTATATTTCACAGAGAAATCCCCCCAATGTGACCGTTTAACTTTTGACTTTTTGTCCCAGAAAAAACTCTCATGCGAGTGCCTCAGAGAGGGTTATATGGGTTTGCTGTATTTCCATGAAACACTCTAAACAAAGTAGTTTAATACTTCAGAGGAAGAGGGAAAATAGTGAACCACTAAGCCAATAGTCCTAAGTCACACAGGACCGCTACGACCTGAAGGCTTCCAGCGATTAATTATAATTGTATAGATCTTTGGGTGATTTCACTCCCATATAAATCCATCATGTCTATAATTTGTGCAGCAAGAACTCCAGCGCTAAGTATATTTGGTGAAACTAGAGCTTCCCCTGATATTACTGAACCTATGCAAATCAAACTCTCAGTCATTTCAGCCATAATTTGTTTTTTTGCACTTGATTTCTTTTTCCCCTTCTATTTGCATGATTTCTGTCTTCCCTCAGCCGTGAAAAATGGAAGCAGAAAGGAGGGTACAGAGGGGGGTTGTGAGTGCATCATCGGTGCACAATTCAAATTTTACTTTGCAAAATCAGAAAATGACTAATTGTCAAAAAAACCCTAACCTTATACAATTATACGTGGTGCATCGGTGATTCCGGGGGATTTCATTAATTTTAGTGTTTCATAAAATGCAGATGCCGGGGTGTAATTCGTTCATTCAGTTTGTCCGTGGTATCCACATAGGAAAAATACCAAGTTACAAATTTAATTTACATGTGTGTATGTGGCGGTGGCAATATGCATAATTCCATTACCAGGCGTATCATGAAAACAAGTCACAAGGAGCCACACCACACTTGAGACTGCCTGGTTTTGCAAGAGCTGATAAAAAGCTGCCAAAGAAATGTATCTAAATGTTGATGATATGCATGGCTTTTTCAAGTAATTCATCTGGCTGTCTTTCAGTGAATTTCAGACTCGTGTGATTGCCGAGGTGATAAACATCTTCCCCGGTCTGATTACTTCATTAGGAAGCTAAAAACGATTTCCTCCATGCTGCAGGATGGGAGCGCTCCACTCAGGATCCTCGGTAATTCTACATGTTGCAGAAGATTATCTCTCCCGGTGCCCTGACAGGTGCACATACCAAGGCAGGGCGCTCCGTGTGGGACAAATAAAGGCTTTATCTGCTCAATTCAAAGACCAAAGAAAGACAAGCTGAAGTGCAAATATGTGCAAAAACTGGAACAATAGCCCAAAGTCTCAAAACACGGATGAATGGCATCTGTTCAGCTGTCAGAGCGAACGCGTTTTGGCACGACGCCTTTCATCCGAGTCGCTCAGCAGATAAAAAGAGGCAGCACCACCAGGGATGTAGTAGGAGCTAAACCCACCTAAAGTCATTGTAAATATCAAACCGAGCTACATGAGAGCGACAAAGAGAGAAAAAAAAAAAAAAAAAAAAAACGGTTTTGTGAAAGTGTAATTGATTTGGCTCATAATGGTGGTGGAACTCATTTTACCCACCTTTTTCATTTGCCACTGCTTTGAAGATTGCCAAGTAAATTATCTCGTTCACATTTCTCGACTTTATTTGTGTTTTGTTTTCATCGCTGGCACATCACGACTGCACATGAACTCGCGTCACTTTCCCCTCAGAGTCGACCTAATCCTTAGCTGTCACCTCTAAATATACAAACTGCGAAATATGAAGGATGAGTCGGTTATTATTGCCAAGTAAAACTAGTAGCGCCATCTGTCCTACATGAAAAACACTCACATTTCACAGCTGGTATTCAGCAGTGACAACCACGTATGGTTGGGTGAACACATCAAAGACACAAACAAACAAAGAAAACACCAAATCTGTGTCAGGATTTGACACAACAACAACATAGAAACATTTTCTTTTTTCTTTTTAAATGTCTCTATAAGTAACTGTACCCGACTTCCACAATTCCCCCCCCTGTTGCCATATTCCTGTGTGTTTTTGAGTCCCAAAAATGTACAGGATGTGCACTCGCTACTTTGAGGCATTTTGAATAAAAGAGTATTTCTACTGGTAAATTAAACATAAGGTTAAATGCCCTCCGTAGCATAAATGCATGGTTCACCACCGGTTACCTCTGAATCCACTGAAATAAATACTATTCAGTGTTAAAAGTATGATTAGAATAGAGAGAGAGCACTAAAGGGGTTCACTGTGAAATAAAATATCAAAGGAATAAGTGGAAGGTGGTGTTTTTTGATAACGGGGCTCTCAGTGTAATCCTAAAAAAAAAAAAAAAAGGCAGTCCTCACTTTCAAATATGAAGCCCCATTCAAATTTAATACCTTTTTTTTTTTTTTTTTGAGTGGAAAAAGTAATATCCATACATGAAGGTAATAGTCCTCTCCATGACACCCTGCAGAGCTGGAAGTAACCAATAACATTTACTCGTGTAACTGAGCAGCTTTATTGTGTATTTGTACTTTTCCGAATATTTTTTGAAGTCAGAAATTTCACTTGTACTTAAGAGCATGTTTGCTTGATTATTGTACTTCACTACATCTTAATTCACTTGCATCCATTACGGAGAACAAATGGTCAGTGACAGATTCTCGGACCTTTCAAAATAAAAGCTCAGTCAGCAAAGACGAGAGGGCATCTGCTTCTTCTTTTGTTGGTTCTGGTTTGTTTCATTTCCAAATTTTCAGTAAAATGTGCACTATGAAAAACTGCAGATCACCGTTGAGACTCAACTTGCAAAAATACGGAGTAAGTGTAGGCAAAAGGAAAAAAAGGGGGAAAATATTAATGAGTTGGCCTGGTGATGAGAACCATGTAGACTCAACCATGTAGACTATTTCCAAATTTGCCTGTTGAGCCCAGAAAATAATTTAAAAGAATGTAGTTTGTACTTTTTACTCTCATCCTTTCATAACTGTATGGAAAAGATCACACCTGACACATTTTATTGTTTTGAAAAAGCACCATGGCTACTATTTAAAAATTCCATGGCTACTGCAAATACTTGAATCTGATTGGCTGGAGGGTATCACCGTACATTGGGGCACCTCAAACGTAGCAATTTGGGGGGGGGGGGGGGGGGGGGGGGGGGGGATATATTTATATAATCACGGTTTTCATATCAATGCTCACAACTAGGCCTATTAACCTTATTGTGCCAAATCATAAGAACAATAAAAGTATACACCTGCTCCATTATACTAAGCTAGTTGCATTATAAAATACCAATTCAAAACTATCATGGTTATGTTCCATAAATGAACACTGGCTTAACATTAACAACAAAACAAAGCTAATTTTTGTGTATGTGTCATGCTATTATTATTATTATTATTATTATTATTATTATTATTATTATTATTTATTTATTTATTTATTTATTTATTTTTATTTATCTATTTATTTTGTAAATCCATGATGTCTCCAATGCCATGGCTGAATACATAAATCATTTGACAGTGTCTCTGTCCCACATATTAGTTGCTGGAAAATAGTGCATGTAGCAGGCAGACAGTTTTTATCCAAGTATATTGTTCCCTAAATTGATTAACGTCTCTATATTCTTAATTTTTGGCCATTAGTCACCATCGTTTAAACTCAATAATAAATTGCAATAATACACTCGCCTCCACCAAGTCCAATACCTGACTATCAGGATAACTATTATCACTTAACATCACTTACAAAATTGTTTGTATTTATTTTTTATGGCTTGTATTCCTTTGATGTTATTGTCTATATTCCTTCTGTAATTGCTAATATTTTGGTCATTTTTAATGCTTCATCCATCTGATTAAACCTTTTTAAGATGTTAATATCCATGCTTATATTTTCATGTAAACCTGGGGTGTGTCTTAGTCCTTTTTTTAAAAAAAATAGCAATTAAAGGACATAACTGTAAAGACGCTCATCTCTCTCTCTCCCAAAGCTGAGAGAATACAGGTTCCCTCCAAAAGGAGATATAACTGAATATGAAAGTGACACCAACTGTTATCACACACACAAAAAATGTAAATTAGAAGGAAACTTTGGTCCTTGGCTGGCACAGTTGCCCACCGGGGTCTCTATAATAGGGAGAGCAGATGATGAACACTTTCTTTTTTTTCCTTTTAAAGATGGGTAGATCATTTTTCTAGGTAATCTCTGAATTAGTTTTGTCTTGCTATTGATTATACTTTCACTCTGTCAACAAATAGAGCAGTATAAAGATTCAAATGGACGATTTTTTTTTTAACAATTAAAATCATAACACACAAGGAAGCACCTGTGTTTTGAAAGTAAACTGTGCATCATGTAGCCGCCCCAGCAGCCATAGTATGATTCAAATGTTGTCATATTCGAATGAGACTGGGACTGAGTGAATCCAGTGCACCGTCAACATGCTCTGAACGTGGAAATTCGCTTTCTTCAGGAAACACAAACAGCACGTGGTTCGATTGTGCTGACTCGCCCGCTGCAGACTAACATGTATGAGCGTTATTGAGAAGAGCCACTGATGTCGCCTTCGCATGTCAGCCTGCATTCGCCATTTCGTCTCTCCCTTTCTTAGCTCGACTGAACATGAGGCTTATGGATTTCTCTTTTTTCCATTTTTTGCTGACTGTATCTGTTTTTTTTCCACAAGTGAAGGACATTACTGTAAAGACGCTCATCTCTCTCTCTCTGGGTTTCAGCAGCTATCTGATGCTGAGGAGCAAATTAGAACATGTTTAAGGCTGAATTTGAGCCGTCCTTTTCTCTGTCAATGAATATTTGAATGTTTTCCTGTCATTTGCAGGAAGCAGTTATTCCCCCATGGACGGATGTGAACGGGCTTCCATTATATTTTATGCCAAGCTTAAATCACCGAACGTGATGCGGCTAATCACTGATGCATGGGCAGCCGGCATAATGCTGTATCCACTTGCATTTCACTACTGCAGATCATTTCTTTTCTTGAGAGCCTTTTTTTTTTTTTTTTTTTTTTTTTTTGAGTATATATGGTGATGCAAAACTAAATTAACATACTCTGAAAGAAAACTGCCTTTGAACCAACTTCTTACTTTTTGGTGTATTGGAGTTTTAGTCATATAAACATTTCTGAGAGGCAAACCACGAAAAAAAAAAATCTCTGTAATTTAATCTCATTTAAAGTTTTAAAAATCTTGTTTTTCTTAGAACAATGAAAAAAATCTACCAGTGTCATGAGATAATCCCACTTGTATCCGGTGCTGTTTGATTTGTTTTTTTTTTTTATTTTAAAGCACTAATACTTTGAAATGAGACAGAATAGGGCAGATCAGCTCATTTGTATCAAGAAAATCCAGGAAACAAGTTAATTATCATCAGAATAAAGTGTGATTATCTCATGCCATTGGCATGCCACTTGTTTTAAGAAAAATGCGATTTTAACAGGGGATATGAGACTAAATGGCATGCTATATAGGATTTTTTTTTTTTTTTGCACTGTGAGCCTTTTAATGATATATAGCCGTGACGGTTACCCCTTTACCTGTAAGTGCACAATACCTGACCCTTACATACCATCTTATCTCATTAAAGTCATCATAGCGCAATGAACTCCCGAAATATTACCATATCTATAAAGAAAATGGATCCAATAATGACTACAGAGGGAAATATCTTACTTCTGCCGAGTTCAAACACAGTGGCATGGCGAAGGCTTAGAGCTACCCTCAGAAGCACTAATGTACTCAAATACCCCGGGGCCCTCATTGCAGGAAGATTGAAAATACTAGCAGTGACTCCAAGCCAGGCACTTAAATAGCAACAGCCCCATGGTCACACTTTGAGACTTGTAGTATCTTAATGGTCTGGCTATGATGAAAGGTATGGCAGGAGCGTATACAGGATGTTTCCCTTTCCTATTGCCAGCCTCATCAAAAGACACGCCAGATCCCCCAAAGCGAAGAGAATGCAGGTTCCCTCCAAAAGGAGACATGATATGAAAGTGACACCAACTGTTATCAGACACACAAAAAAAATGTAAATTAGAAGGAAACTTTGGTCCTTGGCTGGCACAGTTGCCGACCGGGGTCTCTATAATAGGGAGAGCAGATGATGAACACTTTCTTCTTTTTTTTTTTTCCCTCAAAGATTGATAGATCATTTTTGTAGGTGATCCCTTTGAATTACAAGTTGTGTCTTGCTGCTGATTATACTTTCACTCTTTCAACAAATAACAGAGGAGTAGCCACATTGCTGCATAAACATGTTCCCTTTTCTCTGTTGGTGCAATACAAAGATAATTTTCAGTCGTTCATGGTTACATACATGGAGAAAAATAGACATTTATCTCTGTTTATATTCCACCAGGACATGATGACATTCAATGACATTCAAAAAAATTGGGATTCAGTGGATTTAGGGACAATAATTTTAGATGTTTTTCGTTTTTATTTTAGCCTTAGATAAAGGAGATAGGCATGATAAAAGTACTACATTTACATTTACACTTTAAATTTAACATTGAAAGTTTTATAAGCGCAAATGGCGTTTATAGATATATGGAGGATCTTGTACCCAACAACAAACGTATTTAGATTCTTTTCACACCCTTTTCAAGGCCAGATGCATATTTATATCCGAAAATTCAATACCTGATCATGCCTCTGTTATTGCAGCACTGATACCCGAGGAAAATGAGGAGAAAACAAGAGTTTGGTGGTTAAAGTTGGGCACAAGGTTTGTGGACCAATGAAGGAACAGATTTTTGTGAACCAGTGAACCGATGGACCAATAGAACGAAAAGGCGCGGCCAACCCACACCAATGAAAAAGGTGCCTCTGCGTCCAATGACGCCTCCCACAAGTGTCTACGTCAACCGGTTCATGACCTATGGTAGGGGGCGTGGCTAAATCATAGGAGGCGGGGCTAACTCTCACCAATAACAAATGAACCCTTCTTAGTCTAATTATGATGGCCACAAATACCTGAAATAAGTGGTTACGAGTCATAAAAGGGGTTGGGGCTAACTAACAGCACTCAAATAGAAACTTTCTGCTGAGATCAATGACAAATGTCTATAAAAAACAGTTTATGAGTCATATCAGGGGGCGTGGCTTGAGTGTAGGGGCGGGGCAAACTGCCATCAATGAAGGTGCCCGTGTTTGTGTATATGTATGTCTGTGTATGTGTGTGAAAGAGAGAGAGCGAGTGTGCAAGTGCATATCGGATGGTATATGTGTATAATATGTGCGTGTTGTGACTGGGTGTGTGACGTCTGCATGGATCGATCTAAGCGTTAGTGAGGGACGTGATGGGAATAATACATGAAAAAGCAAAAAAGATAAAATTCTTCCAAAAAAAAAGAAAAAAAAGAAAAAGAAAGATATGTTCAGTGTAATCATAAGCCTGGAACAAGGGCAAGACAGCCAACTTGCTCTTTTTCTCTTTACCTGAATCAGGATTTTGCTTCAGCCGGCGCACAGCATGGGAAAAGAGCTTTAAATCAAAGCTATAACTTACACATTGTAGCTGATGCTCTTATCCAATGCGATTTACAAGAGCGAGCAGGCAGGGCGTCAGCGTCTCCCCCAAGGATACTGAGATGACAGTATGCAATGACAGGGCACTCGGGACTGAACTTATATTAGTTTATAGTGGCAACTTCTAACTTAACATGTTCATTAAATCCTGTTTGCTGTTACTACTTACTTTTTTAAATGTTGCCACTGATTTTAAAATTCTGTTTCATTCTCATTTTTGGCCTTTTTTGTGCAACAAAAGTAGAAAAAAAAGTTCATATCCTGCAGCATCTGCAATCTCGATCTGCTTTATCAGCCAAACTGGCATACAGAGCAATAATCTTGCATACACATTCCTCATTTTGATCAACAAAACTCTTGGCTGCACAAACCATATTTCCAGCCATATAATAACTTTGTAATGTAATTATTTTCTTCCCAAGGAAAATAAAAAAAAGTAACTGCATTTAAAAATATTTTTTTCCTCTAGCTTGAGACCTGGGATTTCCCAAAATTCTTGACAAACATGCACAATATAGATCATGGGCCCCAATCAAGTGAACTCTGAGTGAAAGTATCCCATCTGAGAGGATTTTTTTTTATTTATTTATTTTTTTTTTTTATTTTTGTTCTTAGTCAGGAGGTAATTAGCAAATGATGATTAGGTTCACTATCAATTATGATGAAAACACCCTTATACATACCCATATTTCTCCAGGGAATGCCAGGTAGTGAAATTATTGTCGCTGTTGACCTTTGTTACCATCTGAAGGACCCCTGGCGGTCCCCAGACCCCAGTTTTGGAGCCAACACTCCATCACTACAGTAAGTGATTCCACCCTGCTTCAGTTTGCAGTGCACATAGCTAAATTTGCTCACACACACATCCCCAAACACAAACAAGTGCAACACAAGAACACCTAAAAGAAAACACTGTTTGCATTAGTCAGTGTTATATTTTTACACGATGGTATTTATATCGGAGGTCAGAGGTTTGCATGCTCCATTATCTCCGACAGGCTGTTCAATTTCTGTCGGACACGAGAGCGCGGCGGTCGGGCAGCCGTGATGCGTCGTATTCATGTGTGATGGTGGGAACAGGATGCTTCATTAGACCTCCGGTGCCCCGGTTCGCTGCAGTCCCCGTCCAAACACAATAGCCCATCTTATTATATCTGTCTCCTGCCCACCTGACCGCTCCATGGAGAGCCCTGGCAGCTACAGTCAAGCTGCTTGTGATCACGGGTGACTGGGACCTTTGTCCACGGTAACATCTGCACCCGAGCTGTCGGTGTGAAAGCCTACTGCTGTCATCGCCCCCATATCCTCATCCATTTTTCTGTCTCACCTCCTTCTCTATCACCTCCGCCCATACACTTAAAAAAAAAAAAAAAACACACGATCTTAACAAGTCACTTCATCTCATATTCAGTGTTAAAACCTTGTTTTTCTTCAGACAAGTGAAAAAATATGCCACCTATTGGGATGTGATAATCTCACTTGTTTCCAATCCCAATCAACTTGTTTCCAGAATTTTTTTTTTGATACTATATTCACATTATTCTCTTAGATGAGATGCTCAAATTCTGTAAATATAAGGACAATGCCATTGCTGCTGTGCTGGAGGTTGCGTACAAAGATCAGAGTCTGATTATTATTCACCGCTTCACCACTGAACAAAGACAAGGGAAACAATGGAGAGGGAAAATCCAAAGGGACACCGGGCCATATTTCAAGGTTAAACAGCACACTTGGTCATCCATCAGCTACTGTTACCTATTGATAGACAACAGCTACTGTGAGCATTCAACCTCAGTGACTATACACTGCATAACAACCTACATCTAGTCTCATATTCAGTGTTAAAATCTTGTTTTGACACAAGTGAAAAAGCCTGCCAGTGGGATGAGATAATCCAACTGATGTCCACTCTGCTTTCTTTTCAAATTAAAAATTCCAAGAAAAAATCCTGAAACTGGAACTGCATTGGAAACCAGTGGGATTACATCTCATCTCACTATCAGATTTTTATTTTAACATTAAAAAACACAAAATTAACACTGAATATGAGACTAAATGACCAAACACTGTCTCCTGTTCTCTCTCTCACAACCCGAGATTGTTCACTCTGTATGTAACCCCTGCTTCTTCTCTTTCACATGAAATTATTCAACATTTGTCTTCTTGTTTTTTTGTTTTTTGTTTTTTTTTTCCCTGTGCTTTTTTCTCTGACCACCCCTCTTAGCTTCATGTATCCTCTCAGGGTTTGCAGGCTCTATTTCCCCTCTCTGCTCTTCTGTCCCAATCCATTCCTGTTCCTCCTCTGTGGATATCCGTGCCCCACCACCACCACCACCCCCTGTAAGTGTCTCTCTCATCTTCTTTTAAGTAGTTCCTCCCTCTCTACTTTTTTTTTTCTCGCTCTCTCTCTCTTTCAAACACACAGACCCTCATTCTCTCTGTCGCTCTCCCTCTGTCTGCTCCACCACCTCTCCTGCAAAGCTAAAGCTGTCTGGCTTCCCACCTGCACAGTCCTTGGAGAGTGCTGACTTATATTCTGGCACGGACTGCAGCATGTGGAGGAATACTTTCATACCGGAGTGGGGAAGGGCAGTAATAGCGGCAGACATATGCCACTTGTCAGCCGGAGCTGGTGCAACCACTCTGGAAATACCAGGCTATAATGCATTACCATTTCGCTTCGCTTTACCTCCATGTCCGCCGGTCTGCTACTGAGCAGTTTCTACGAGACAAACTGTTGTATCAAGGACCGTTCCCGCATCTCCCACATCACAGCAAAGTCTTGCTCCCAAGCTCGGCTGTTTTGATTTATTGGTGAGAGGGTTTTCCAGGAAAGATTTAGTGGATGAACTTCCCATGAAATTAACTCCCATCCTGGAAGGCAGTGTATCTTCATGCTGCACTCAGGAACCTGCTGGAAAAATGTCATGCAGCTGACTTGCATTTTGTATTTGGGTGGCAAATATAATACATATGCTGGAGCAATGATATCGTAAGATGTATTGATAGGACTGGCTACTGTTACAGTTGTTTGCACATATTATGAGCAAAATTCACCACTGACCTGCATTGTGCTCATTGTACTCACGTTGTCCCTATGCATCAAAATGATATTTCACAGCTTGTAAATCAAACCATGCAGCTTGCCCAAGTTTATCACTCATATTTGTGACTTCAGAGGTTGTACAAGTTCACGTTTACGATGGTAAGCTTGAAAATTTCACAAATTTCACAAGCTTAGAAGAAGGATTGGTTGAATGCACTGTTGTTGGTGAAGAAGTGCATGCATGAATAATAATTTCAATCAATAAAACCTTCACAGTTTTTCCACAATCCCTTCCACCCATCCTATAAAATATGCCACCTGTTTACACTTTTGAATGATGCCTTCCTAAATTACATTCCAACCCAACATCCTGTTTCAACAGGAAATGTAGTACATCAAGGAAGTAAAATTGCCATTTTTTGAAGTATTCAAGTTTTTTAAGTTAAAGTTCTAACTTTCAAGACAGTGTTTTAAGTTGTGTTCATACCACAGCATGTTTATTTGAAACTGTTTTGGACTCTGGACAATGCCATTTGAGCTTTCTCTACACGCCTGCAAGCACAGGTCTCAGCCCTTTTCCAAAAAGAACTGAAAGAGAAACTGCACACAATAGGAAACTACCCTGAAACACAAGATTTTATGGGTGTACCAGAGTGATAATGAGTATTTTCATGTGTTAATCAAGCAAGCAGGAATGGCAAATGACATCTAGGGCTTAGCTGAGTTTACAGGAACTAAAACTCGCTACTTGTGGATCTGTGAGGCTTTTGTTTACCAGCCTCATCTCATGTGTACACGGGCCAGCGTGAGCCCAAAACAGCCAAATGCAAAAGCACAAAAATTAGGTACATGTGAGCTTGTTTGCACTTCAGCTCCTTCGTTATCAGGCAGCGCGCACGGCGGCGAGGCTTCACTGTGGCCTCTGTGTCATTATGCCGTTGATTCTGCGTGTGTACACTCTTAGCTGCCTGTCATCCCTCTCGCGGTGCACTCCATGATTAATGAGTCATTGAGTTCGGGGCCATCTCCGCTCATGTCAGCGACACCGACTGTGTGTGCTTGCACTCCCAGCGCTCCATCACACATCGCTAACTATCCCCCAATCTGGGCTGGCTGCGCAATCTTAACATCACAGTCCAACAGGAGAACAAGTCAACACTTGATGTCGCAGCCAATTACCAACTTTGAGGGAGGTGGCGGCGTCGGGGTGTTTGAAAGGCAACGTGCGCCACTCCTACAGACAAGGATCCAAATTAATAACATCAACCGTGGCTCGAACAAAGTGCAAGGGCTATCCATCTCACTTTCTTCAGTCTTGAAATGGCACCCAGTGTCTGGTGGTAATAGCCTCTCTATGCCAGGCAGAGAGCAGTCACGTATTAATGAATGTTGCTATTTGCATGGACAAGCAGTTTTCTGAGGGTCCATGAAAGCAAATTACTTTATCTGGAATGAACGTGACCCCACCGCCGACTGGGTTTTGTAAATAAGCCATTATCCATCTAAAGCATAATTACATCGTTAACGGCGGTATGTTTCGGGCCCCCACTGCTCCGTCCACACATCTACCTGAGCCTAATTGATAAGCTGAACGTACGTTGGTGTTCGCAAAGGCCGGAGGATGGAAAGGTTGCTTCGCTCCGCCAGATGCCAGGTGAGAAAGCTACGGCTGGGCTTGAATGAGAGAGACACCTATGATCAATGAGGTTATTCAGTTGAGAGGAAGATAGGTGGAGGATAGTGTGTGTGTGTGTTTGTGTGTGTGAGAGAGAGAGAGAGGAAGAAGAATGGGGGAGCAGGCAGTGAGCAGTGTTTACTATGATGGCCTTCACGTAGCCACGCAAGGATCCATAGCAACACGGCCTCTTGAATGCACGTAGAGGAAGACTGTCAAGCACCGAGCGCGATGCTGAGTGGGTGTATGATAACAACAGGCTTATTAAAGGAGAAGGAGGACATCCCAAAACACTCGAATGTGGTTTAAAAGAAGCTTCTGGTGATGTAACTTGCTTTTCCGAGTCCATCCTGTCGGCCGGTGGCGTGTTGCTCTTATTTCATCACGTAACGTAACGTCGGGCAAGATTTCTCCAGCGGAGCTACGGTGGGGCTTGACATCAGCGATCTAAAACATTAACAGTGAATATCAGGTCTGCAAGAGGGAGAGAAAGAAGGAAGGAAGAGCTTATTTTGTCGGTTCACCGTTTTTGCAGCGATGTTGAACAATCATAACAGGGCGAAATTCCATCACAGATGAGGCGGAGTCACCAAATTTTCCCGCTGACAGTCGCCTTCAATAGAGCGGCATGCAGCACAGCCACAGCTTGCATCTTTGTGGATCTGTCACGAGTAGGATGTGAATGTGAAATACAGTGCAACGCCTTCTTCGACGGCTTTTTTTTTTTTATAATTTGAACAATGGGGCACGGCGCCATTCTCTCTCTCTCTTCACTGTCACAGCAACATGTAGGAGAGACTGGGGTAAGTTGAGCCAAAGGGTAAGTTGAGCCACCCCCTGTTGCTAGGAAACGGTAAAAAACATTGATCATTTGACCAAATATTTAGGAGGTACACATCATTTCATGGAGTCTGTGAGGGTAAGAACCACATGGGTAAAGTGGTTAGACATTTATTTCCAAAAAAACATTTTTTTACTCTTGAAAGTGAATTCAATCTATCATCAGTTTCATGAGAATTGTGTCAAGATCAAAACAGATCATTTTAAATTTGTTTTATACATCAGTTGTGGTATCTATGAGCTACAACATGAGGTCATAAACCTAGCATAAAAGTGCACCATTTTAGCTGTGGGGACTAAAAAAGTCAAAATGGTAGCTCTGGGGTAAGTTGAGCCATTTGACCAGGGGTAAGTTGAGCCGGAGCCCCATACACTTAATAAGTGTATTTTGGCTGTAGCCTAAATGTCTTAAATATTAAATAAATATGAAATATTGAATGAATGAATGAATGTATAAATAAATAAATAAATAAATAAATATTAATTACTTATTAAGTGTATGGGGTAAGTGTATTTTGGTTCAGTGTTCAAATGTGTTACGTTCATATGTTCATAACTGACCTTACTGTCAGCAAGGACACCAAGAAACTAGTGTTCTAGTGTTTTCTTTCCAGAAACACAGCTGTTAATGTTCTCTTCCCAAGCGCACTTTAAGGCATGTTAAAACAGCTGTTTATTGTACCTGTTGGATTGTGTTTAATAAATAAAAATACACATGAATGTGAAGAAGTGACTGTTATTTAGGGAGGGAGAAGGTGAGGGAGGGGTGGGATGGAGGTGGGGAGGAGGGTGTGGGGTGAGTAGGGATACGGCTCAACTTACCCCGCCCCTATGCTCAACTTACCCCATACACGGGGTAAGTTGTGCCACGAGACCACTTTTTTTGGACATGCTATATTATAGAAACAGTTATGTTTACACTCATTCTGTTTGTTTGAAGAGATGCACAACATCCTGAAATATATGCAGATATATTAGTTATTGCCTTGATGTAGTGATCCTAAATATGAAAAATGGCTCATCTTACCCCAGTCTCCCCTACCTTCACTGTCATCATTGCCTCCTCAACCTACATGCATGCAGCACGGCGGAGGTCATCACACGTCGTCAAGAAAAACGATGAACATCTCTAACTGAGGTGCGCGAAGCAGTTTGAAGGAAAGCGGGTATGCCGAAAAAGTAAATTACAACACTTCATCACAAAATAACTCCCACAATGCGTCGCCCATCTCGACTTGATGATATATAGTGGTGTGAGAGGATCTGAGAGTGGATTTTTTCCTTTAATACAATATCAAACGCTGTAAGTCATCCGTTTTTTATTTCCAGGTGGTTATCCGTTCACACATTACTTTATCCAGTATTATCCATTAAGATGATTTGCTGAGGTAAGGCCCTATTTCGAGGCTTTCATAGAAGTTAGCAGCTCACAGGGAAGTACAAATCCAGATGCTCCTCCGGATCCTATTACAAGCCTGTAGCTTTACAACAAAACTCATCGCGGATTAACCTGACTGAAACCTGACTAATAGCGGTCTGAAGAGGCGAGGAGAGGAGTGGAGACGGCGCGGCGTTTGCATACGTTAGGAGGCGCGATGAATGGATGAGTCACCGCATTATCAGGTGTCAAACTGAGAGGACGCGGCAGGCGGAGAGGAGCGCGGCTGCACCGTGTCGCCCGGCGCGGTAATCAGCATGCTATCACACAGCCCGTGTGTTTAGAGGTGTCACCGCTAATTAGACGTTCCCAGGTTCAATTGTTGGTATACTCCGACTGCCACTGCTGTGAATTGTAAATAGCCTAATCATGCTCATAAGATTGTGGATGCCTCTGTTGGTTTCTATGAGGCCCAAGGAGGGATTTTCTCCCCCCCCCCTCCTTTGGCATAGATGGGTTTCAGTGTTTACATGTGCAATATGGGCAAGGGAGGCCGTGTGCCAAGCTGATTTAATTTCTCAAATGTTCTCCAGAATTAATAATAACCTCAAGTTGAGTGCTGTTCTTTACTTTGTTGGCATCGCAATCGGAGCTGTTGTCGGCTATGAAATTGTTATCCATTACACAACTACAGATCCTCCACACTTCTGATGAAAAATCGTCTAATTCAGTCCCCTCCTGCAGTCTCTTTGTTGTTCAAAGAGGTAATTTTCCAACTGTCAAATTGCTCCTTTGTCCGATGAGCTGACATACAGGACATTTCTGTATTTTTTCCCCCCTTTTTTTTCAGGTGTAATTTTGCTGCTATTGTGACTTTCAGCACACTCACACAAGCTTTTACACTGATAGAAATATCCATGGAAACAACTGCCGCGGATGTGTATATCTTATTTCCGCAGAATGCAAATGCTGTTTTTGGGGACAAAGTTATGGCAGGCGCTTTTTCTGCATCTGTGATGAGGAACAGCACATGTACTTTTGGCCACTGACTCCTGGTTGCATTGAATGGAAAACAGCATTAAGACTGTTTACTCACCACTCACCCTGTAAGACTGCATTGACTCAGCACTGAAATTAAGATGACAGTCACATAAACATCTGTGTTGACTGTGCAGACAGTTTTTTTCCCCACAAATGCTTTTGACACACAAGAGAACAACAGCACATCTAAATAAAGGACAGGACAAAAGAAAAATGGCTTACAAGCAGCTGAGAACAGAGATTATGGGTCAGAATCCAGAATGCTAGCAGGCAATTAAAAACAAGAGAATGCAAAGCATGCTTCCTGATGTTGTAGTCTTTGGGAAATGAAGTGAGGGGAAGAGCATGCGCGTGGTCCCTTTGTGTTATAAACAAAGTGTGATAATACCCCGGTTGTGCTTCACCTGCATTTAATGTCTGTGCAGGCAGCCAGATATGCTAATGTGACGCGCATGTGAGGAATATGAACAATTGCTCAGCCAAGCCCCTCTCCCCGGGGGAGAGTGCACTGTGGAGTGGTATTCTACTTCCCGGTTTTTGCAAACAGTCCTGCAAGCCCGGGTGCAGCGAGCTTTCTGAAGTGCTGGGTAATTAAATGCAAAAAAATGGGATTAAGCAGTGCACTCCGTTCCCTGTTTCCATGTGATTCCGACAACACGATGTGGGTCTGCTAAGCCAGGGATAAAGAGAACTGCTGTGTAACAGTGCAGTGTAGATTACATAAGATTAGGATGTGCGCTTTTATTTTTTTCCTTCCAAATAATTACCACCCACTTTATTTTTTTTCCATCGGATTCATCAAGCTTTTCTGACTTGCACCCGTATCTTATGTAAGTTTTCTTCAATAACACGGTGTCCTAGCTGGAGGAAATGGTAATAATGTTAGGTCACTTTTATGCTTAGACTGCAGTATCACAGCTGGAGTCTGTAGGTTGCTACCCTGGACTTATAAAACAGTGTACACTGACAGTAACACCGCCCCTTCTTTCCTCTTCTTCCTCTCATACTTGGTTACATGGCTTACATGCAGATGAGGATAAGTGTAATTTTGAATTTGCATGTGCTTTCTTTATTACCAAGCCATTACTTGTAGCATGTCAAAGCCGTTCAAGGGTTAGTTATTTTTAGTATCATGTAGGAGATACGGCTGATAAGATCGTTGCACTCCCAGAAAGGTTATCAAACCAAATGAAAGCGGGTCTCTTACTTCATACTTGATTAAATCAGACCGTAATTAACACAGATCACAATTGTGTAATCTTTTAATATGGAATAATGTACTCACTCTAGGTTCATCAAATAAGAACGGTGAAGTGAAAATCAAAGCCTCGCCTGAGATGAGCAATTTTGATAAAATTACTTTCGGAGATTTATCTAAATTGCGCGCCCGCCGGACCGTGGAAAAACAGTTATCATTATTATCACTGTGCACGGTCCAGCTTTTGTCCATGACTGGCCATGCCTTTCTGCCGCACTGACTGCCCATGCTCTGTCAATGTTCTTTTCACTCCGCTATCTAAATAACAAGGTCAGAATTCGTTATTTCTGGATAGCAGCAGTCAATCCTGAGGGGTCCGATATGGCATCGCGCCGCATTCCTCCCGCCGTTTCTGACACCCATTTTCTATTTCACAGTCAACCGCTCGTGCTCACCGATAATGTCTATTCACACCTGGCCATCGTTGTATTCCTCAGGACTGGGGCTGAGATGCAGTGATAGGATGGCTCCTGTGTTAGGGACGCTCTACCGGGCAGGGCACAGATGCACATTCCACTCATCCATAAGCAACACTGCACATCTCCGTGCAGCCTATTATCGCCGAGCGGGAGGTCCACGGGAGATATTCCTCCAGCAGGTAAAAAGGGGAGCTGTAACAATGAAGATATGAATATTAAAGCTTGTTTGCTTCCTTGTGAAGTAGCGCAAAGAAGCCATGCAGGCAAGAGGTTTGAAGTCATCAAAGCAGATAATCAGTAATCAGAAACCATGCTGGCTCTAATAGCCTTTGCCTGGTGGTAGATTGAATCTGAATGTGCCATAATGACTGCATTTGGAAAGGCTTGCACTGTGCTTAATCACCTTGGGTAATTAAGACTACTGTCTCGAAATGTATAGGCAATGGTTATGACCAAGAATTAGACATAGGAAATATTATAAAGAGAGTGATAGCTGCTTTATCTGTGGATGATTTAACACTCAATTATATATTTATTATGGCAGTTTTGCACCTGCATCTGCTGCACACGAAGCCATGAGCACAGGACTTTGTCAACAGTGACATTTGCCTGATTCCCGGTTTAGCACAGGTACATGCGTATGACTGGGAACAGCATGCCAGTTACACATCACAGGATAATTACTGATCCTCACTATCCAATAGTGAAGTATTCATTACACAGTCGAGTTGATGTTTATCTCAGCGAACCAAGAATCCTCGTTCCATTTGGCATTTAACACGAGCATAAATTTGGACCTGCCATGGCAGGAGCTGGAGCCATGTTTTTTTTTTTTTTCCTGCTTTTTCTCATCTGTTTGTTGACTGCTGCCTGTTGCACAAGCCAGCATCGCAGGTAATGATTTGGTGCATAAATTACACAATACACTGATTACACGAAACACTCTTTTAAAAATGTTACACCGTCGTTTAACAGGTTGACTATGAATCTTTAAAAGCAGACATTTAAAAGTGGGAAGGGTGTTTCCAAGACTTTCTCCAAACACTATAAAAGTGGGAAAAAATCCCAACTAAATATCAGTGTCTATCTTTCTGGTTGGGAAGTCGAACCAGTAATCAGTTGAGAACAGATTTAGTGGCTCGGTGTTTGGCAACATAAACTGTATCTTCAAAGTTACAGTTGGTGTTTGACCTCTGTGCATCTGTGAAGTATACAACACTGCCCTGAATTTCAGATTAATGCACCATAAATTGCAATGTATTGTATCAGTATTATCATCCGCACAAGCAAGATACTTGAATGGAAGCATTAATGGCCACTAAGAGTAGCATGCTAACATTAAAGGACCATATCTGTACATATTTAAGTATGTGCATTTTGTTGATGTTGTGCTACATGTGCTAATATTTCTCCAAAGCAAGCAGTCATATTTCAGAACTCCCATATAATATTTCATACTTTTATCCAGCTGTTGCTTTCCAGTCATTCCGCCATGATATGAAAATTAACTCTCAGAGACTTCAAACTTTCCTCACACCTGTATTCCATCACTGTAATGTAAGGTCCTTCACATGATTTTCCCTAAAAGCAGCAGCACTGTTGTGTTTTGGTCACTTGAAATTGAATGGAGGAGATGGGCCCTCCGTCAGGGAAAATAGTCCCCGGAGAAATGTTTGCTTTCCACAGGCAGTTATCATTTCTGCGGTTTATGAATGCAGACAACTTTATTAATCGCAGAAGCAGAAAATTATAAGGTGAGTGGTGCAACCAAAAACTCTAATATGAAATTGAGGGATTTTGGGTAAGAGAGCAGCAGCAACACACTCTCAGGACAGTGAGGCCAGTCTTGGCTGCTGGAATGTTGCTGGAGCTACCTGCCATCCATCTGTCCATCCATCCATCCATCCATGCATCTATCCTTACATTCGTCTTCCTCAGTCCCCTGTCTTTCCATTACCTACCTGCCTCACATCTCTCTTTTTCCAGCTCTGTCACCGTCTGTTAAAGTTATTGATTTTTACGAGCAAATATAAATTTCACTGTGAAGCCCCCTTTTTTAATGAATGTTTTTACCTCAAAGGATAATCCTCGCCATATTCATATAAATAGCCTACATGTTTGTTTTGCAGCTTTCAACTCCATCACTTACTGATGCAACAACACACTAGAGATTAAAACAAAATCTGGTTCATGAAAGCTTTTACATTCGCTGTTCTAAACGCCCAGTGTCTGGCAAGGAACTGATGCATTTTACATTTTTGATTCGTGTGGAATATTTATATATATATATATGGACGTCACTCCCATCTCAGTGCACCTCGGTGGCCAAATTTTCCAAATCACTATATGATCCCTTAATTTTGGTTGCTTGAGAGTTGCTTGGGCCCCTATATCCCCTAAAGGTATTTTTGTCAAACATTATTTTAGATGTCATTTTCTGAATATTTATCAGATAATGTGTTGAAAGCATAAACATGACATTATTTTTTTCTTTTTATGTCATAGGAAGATATGGTTGTGTGTGTTGGTAATGTTTAAGGACATTAGGACATAAGGACGTTTATTGGCATTGTGGTTACACAATGAAATTCGTTACATATGTTGTTACAGTTCTTGTAAATGTTTGAAACTTGTAGTTGGAAACAGCTTGACCATCAACCTAATTTCAGATGTGATTTACCGAACACATGAAAAAGTTCCTGCATGGCATGGATCATGGCTGTTTTGCTGAATTTGCCTGTTAACTAGTTAATGCAAGAAAAAAAAAATGCAACTGTCTGTTCAAGTCAAATGAGCTGCTTCCAGTTCTCAAGCTGCAACACAGAGCATTTTGCAGTAAAGATTAGGGCTTCCTCTTCTTGTTCTGCTTCTATATGTTGACAGGTGTTTGATAAGAAACTTAAGACGTAGCTGCAAATCCTCCACATGCAGAGTCGATTTCTTTCTGCTCTCTCTATTTTTCACAGCTCCACTGGTGATCATCTTGAGTTTTTCTTTAAATAATTCCAGCGTGGTTGCTAGGTCGGGTAACCATCACAGCCTTATTGTTGAATCCTAAAACTAATTTGTAAACTGGGCAAAGAGCTCGCACCACATCCGCATTAACTTTGCTGTTTGCTTTGCTAATGTCTTTTGGATATTTAATGTAAAACATAACCGTTTGGTCAGTTCTCAAGCTACAACACAGAGAGGCCCTAATTTGCATTCGAGAGTTTTTTTCTTTGCTTTTCTATGATTTGACAGGTGTTTGTGTTGCAAAGACGAAGCCGCAAATTCTCTACATGGCGGTTTTCTTAATGCTCTCTCCATTGTTCACATTTTTGGACAGATTTTATGCATCAACTGTTTCTGTGCGTGCGTTGATGGGTTCACTCGCATCCACTCCGGCTCAATACCCCTGTGGATCTGCCAGCCAAATTTTAATTCTGCGAATGCGGCTCATAGCACTAGAGGCAAACAATTACTGTACATCCTGAGCCGCTCTGTGGGAATTGGAAAAGATGCGATGAAGAAACTTCGACCCCCTGCGTGCCAAGGTCACTCTAAACAGACTGAGCGGTACTTTCTGGAGGGCAATACCACTGTTTCCAATAAAAAGCCTGAATTAAAAACCCATTCAGGTGGCCACAATTGCATCCTCCCACGTTATCAGCCGCCTGATGCGATGAGTGACCCTGTGGTCGTCACCCGGGCGGCGGCGACCATCGATTCTGCCGTCATGGTGGTCGGCGGAGGGAGAGAAGCAATGTTTTCTCCTGCCTCTCCTCTGAGTTTATTGCCACCGCATCCCTTAGAGGAGAGCTTTAATGAGTGATGAGGACAATAAAGCTGACACATACATATACAGATACACGCACACACGCTCAGAAGTACACACAGCATTGACTGCTAGGTACTGCTGATCATATGTGGGCCACCAGAGGAAAGAAATCCTCTCTAGTCAATGGGTAATGAAGCCGTGGCAGAGATCGAGTCAAGAGGCAGAGAGGCTAACTCTAAGTCTCTCGAGACCAGCAAACCAGCGGCTTGTGGTCGTTTGAACTCTTCTTTCTGACTGTAGGGAGGGGGGATTTTTTTTTTTCATTTTATTTTATTTTCTCTGAATTTTCTGCTAAGCCTCCAGATGTGTTTTGAGTCTAAACCTCAGCGATCAGAGGACAAAACCCAACCGACACATCAGATCTCACCCATCCAAGCTACATTTCTATACAGGTACATAACAACCCTCGACAGTATTTCTTATTTCCCCATTCTATTTCTCATAATTTCACTGATGCTTATATATATATTTTTTTTTTCTCTCAAGAATTAGAGCAACTTGCAACTTCCCCTCGGTCAATAAAGCATATCTGATTCTCACTATTGTGATAACCATAAGTTTGATTCTAACACCCACTGCTATCTTTGAAAAGGCACAGCAACATGTTAAATAATTAAGTTCAATAATCATGTTCATATATTGAGCTGCACTGCAGACGAGGCGCACTGAGCTGCATAATAAAGCAACGTAATTGTCATATATTACCTAAACGTTTCGGGTCTTGTTTTTGTCTAATTTTAATTAGAGCTGTCCTTTCATTATTAATTCGAACAACACAATTGTCCACCATGACAACTCATGATTATTTCATTATGTTATGATTCTATTGCAAACAAACACTGATACTGAATTATTGCCAGCAATAATTAGAGCCGGGCAATATGGACAAAATCAAATATAACAATGTTGTTAGCGGATACATCGATATGGATAGTGTGATGATATTGTGGAGATGATTACTCGCGCTTTAACCCTTACACACATAAGTAAATGGAACCGACACTCTTCCATGAATGCGTCAAACAAGACCAGTATTAGATGCAATGGATTTCTTAATAATTTAAGCTGGTTGTTTTCACCCTTTATGCTAAACTTTATTAAATAAGCACATTTGGTGAGCACAACAATGATTTATAACTAAAAACATGCTTATTTGTGTAAGTAGTGGATAACAAGTATACACACCATCATATCAAACTAGCAACTCACCTTCTATATGGGCTTCCAAACTAATTATTTACTTAGGTTAATGTGTGTAAAATGAATGGGACAGTATCAAAAACAAGATTTTGTGGAAGACCTAGAATATGAAAAGATGGAATAAAAAAAGATGGAAAAAACAAACAGGCAAACAACAGAAAAGCTACAACAGTTGAAGTTCAGAGAATTGTAAACTTTAAAACCAGGAGATGATCAAATTTATTCTGTATCTGATGTTCAAAATCCCAATGTAACAAAACATCACACAGCCTCAGTCATAATAAATTAGTTGCATTAGATGTTAGCTGTCGATGCATGATGGAAATGTGTACATCACGTTATATTTCAGATATATCATTGCTCTCAGTGCATTCTGTACATCATGCAGGTTGGATCATGAAGTATATTTAGGACAGTTTGAGCACCAAAGTGTTAAAAGAGCACAGTAATGTGGTGCAGACAGACAGATGCAACCACAGAAGCTAATTCAAGGAGAAGCAGGTGTTTCATTCATACAATTTAAATATGTAAGTCAAGCTGATTGGACTATTTCACAATCAAGGAAGGGAAAAAACAAAAGCGGCGATGCTGATTTATTAACGGGAGCTTGCTAAATACGGTCATTATAACACACTCAAGCACCATAAAGGTTATTAAAGCAGATACGGGTGTCTGCCATCATAATTAACCAATTAAGCTTGTCTGAATAATTAATGAGCTCTGTTTTCTTAGCTTTGGTTAATTCCTTCACATGAATTAATGAGCATTAGGCTTTCATGTGCGCCATGTGTACTTGGCCGTACACACGCTCTCCTTTAGGGAGCCGGTGAGCTGGCCTGGCTGAGGCATTTTGATGTTGAAGCTGTCAAGATTAATTCATCCATCAGAGCGATCAGTCTCACCGCTGCACATTTGACAAGCTTTAAAGAGGGATGAAAAGGTACAATGAGCTGACGCAAACAGGGTCAAGTAGTTCAGAACAATGAAACGGCGTGCTGTGATGGACTTGTAGCACCAGGGAAAACTCCTTCACTCCTGATGCCGGAGAAAATGAAGACGGAGCAATGCCTCGTGGTTCAAAATATGAGGCTTTCGTGTGTTTTGCTGATCGAGGAAATACTGAGCTTTCCCACCAGGACAATACATAACTACGCATCTGTACACTCATATATCTATAGATAGATAGATTTTTTTCAAGTGGGAAACACATCTAAAGTCCAAACACATCTAAAACCACCCACAATAATTTGACTTTCCTATATAGCAGGGCACACACATGCACACACACTTGACAGCCGTGGTTATGTATTACCGCCGTGCAAAATGCTGAAAAAACCTTAAGGCAAAGTAATCATAATGCATTGGTAACACAGTGCAATTTTAATCATCTGCTCTAACTCCTCTGTAAATATTTACAGACATGGGATGTTTAGAGAGTGTTTACAAGGATGCCCCCACCATGTTGGAGGAGTGAAACAACAAAACTGTTAACAATATTGGCTCATCCCTCCTGACAAAAATATAACTCCTACTCTCTGAAATACTGTAGTCTCTTTCCCCTTTTACAAAGCAACTGGAGTGCACTATGGCCTCACAGGCATTTATTTTGTTTTGAAAGAGGAAAAAGTGAAAAAAAATCCCAAGGTGCTCTTCACTGTGCCAAAAAAAAAGGGTCACATTTATTGGACTAAGTTATGCTCTCTATAAACAAAACTGTACCCAATGTATTGCAGCCACACGAGTTCCTCCTCAATATATTTAACTAAAATGCACCAAACCCCCCAAATATTACATATTAAGACCCCGCAATCTGGGTTCTCATTTTGTGCAGGGAACATTGTAGCCTTGAGTTTGAAAATTCAAAGGGTTTCCTTTGGGACAGTCACTTCTTCACCCTTGTGGCTGTCCTGTATCACCTCCAACACTCTGGCCCACTTCTTTACAATGCATGGGATAGTTCTCATTCGTCATCCTAATGGCGTATTTGTGCTCCGCCAACCTGTCCCCTTATACCGCATTCACCTTATTTGGGAAAAAAAAGGTAGGGCTGGGAAAGATTCCCATCAATACGACTTGCACGTGTTCACATCAGTTGGAAAGTAAAGCAACTGAACAAGAAAGTAATATTAAGCTATCGTTACGATTTTTCTAATTTACATCAAAATGTAAACACTATTGATTTGTTAATTTTTATGACATGCAAAGATTTAAGGTCGGCAGAGTTGGTTTATTGGTTAATAAAGCTTGCATGATAAAAGTAGCATTAGAATTGGGTTTATCTGCATTTAACGGTCACCATTCAGATACTTACATTTGAATTTCCCTGGTTGGGATCAATAAAGTATATCTATCTATCTATACACCACCTAGTCAGACATATTACAGCTTTCAGAAGAATAAGACATTCCTACCTCTAATAAGGAATTGGTGGTTTTTACAAGTTGCGTTAAATACCATGTAATGTGAACACTGTATAAGCTTCTGTGTTTTTGAACATCCTCTGAAAGGGTTGGTCCAGCCTGTAAACATGGGTGCTATTGCAGTCATCCTACTTTACTTTTATATCGTAGTACAAACACTGCTGTGCATCATGTGGGGATAAGGGGGTGATTACAAAACCAAGCCAGCAAAATACCTAAAATAAACTGCTGTGTAGAGGTCTTCAGGGTTCCAAAGTTTATCCCCAAACCAAAAAAGACCAGAAAAACAAACCAGACCTATGCATTATTTGAAAGCTGGGTCCCAGTGTTAGTGTTAGTAGGGTGTGGGTAAATTAAAGGGTCAGAGGTAATGTGTGTTAACAGAATATTGAAGTGGGGAACTTATGAGCCTAGGAACATATGACCTTGGGAACATAGGATCCTGGGAACATAAGGCCCTGAGAACATATGACCTTGGGAACATAGGATCCCGGGAACAGATGACCCTGAGAACATATGACACTAGAAATACAGGACCTTTGGAACAAAAGACCCTGTGAGCATAGGACACTGGGAACACAGGACCTTGGAAACATATAACCCTGGAAATACAGGACCTTGCGAATATAGGGCACTGGGAACATAGGATCCTGAAAAAACAGGACCTAGGGAACAGAGGACTTTGGGAACATAGGACCCTTGGATCACTGGACCCTGGGAATATAGGACATTGGGAACATAGGACCCTGAGAACACAGGACCTTAGGAACATAAGACTCTGGGAATACAAGATGTTGGGAACATAGCACCTTTGGGACATAGGATTCTGGGAGCATGGGAAAAAATACAAAGGTTTTTCTCCAGCATGAAAGCTTACATTGGGCCACACAGCATAAGATCTGCAATAATTTGACACTGAAAAAAAATGATGGATTGACAGATACACTGACCTTCAACTATTATGTAACAGCAGATTTAAATTCCAACAAACAAAATCTTACCCTAATCTTAACCTTTTTTTCTTTTTTTTAATTTTAATAAGGGGCTGTTCACCCAAACCATTAGTGCAATCTGTGTGATTTGGCACTGTGAAACATCAGCAAATTGTATTGATTCATACAGTTTGCCAGTGATCTTTGGCAGGAAATAGTCCCCAAAAAACTCATTGCTCCTGAGGGCTGTGGATTATGCTGGGTATCCGTGTCATTGTTTGGAAAGAGCTGTTTCTGTTGAGTTATTCACATGTAAATTATTGATGGCTTGAGCTCCGCAAAAGAATACCTACCCAGCCTTGATGTATTGATGTGAGACAGGGACAGAGAACATCACGACCGACTAGAAACCTCACCAAATCACACAGAAATTATCTGGATAAATAGATCACATTAGGGGTAAGTAGGAACATGTACTTTTTTGTATGTTGGATGAAATGTTCCTTTAACCTAATCATTTTAACTAATTGTCACAACTTGTTTTACTTGCCTTAACTGTTTTCTAACCTTTCCACATAACAAGCATTGCCATATTGTCACAACGTCCATTTGTGGTGGAGGAACATAATGTTCCCATTTGAATACACAGCATATGTTTGTTGTTTCAGAGTTTTGTTTTTGCTCATGTTCTAGTGATTGGGTTTTATATACACGTCGCTTATATAATTTGACAGTAGTCTCAGAGAAAAACAGCACCAGGAGAGAGGACGCTGAGAAAAATCACCGGCCAGATGATTTCAGCATGCAGAGCTGCTGCAAATGAGAGGAGTGAGAGTTTAAAACTGACTGGGGAGAGATCACAGCTGAGACTCGCTGACTCTTCCTTGAGTTCGGTTATGTGGGTTGGCTGGGTGGTGAGTCACAGCAGTCCAATGGTCTTTCATCTACCCAACAAAGCAACATCGCTAACAGCCAGAACATTTGCAGACCTGCCTCCGAGTAGCTGTGCATGAGGTGTGTCATCATTGCTGGCCCACCAAAATAGGCATTCTAGCCGGGGGCGTCAAGTGTCATTCCCTGTGCTAAATACACTAACTCTGAGGCAGGCATGGGAGTGCCACGCACATCTGCAATGTGACCTCCTGTAATAACTTGCTAATTAAAAAATGGCATGCACAATTAGAGCTCAAAATTCATGATCCAATAAAGTCAGAGCATCAAGCATGATATTATCTCCCTCTAAAGTAAAAGGGCAAAGGACACATATATTATCCGCGGCAGAGTAATTGTGATGATGAGCACAGGCCAGCATTTTAATACAGTTGCGATGGTAGTGCATTAATATGAGAAATTATTATCATTATTATTATTATTATTATTTTTCTAACAAGCGATCACATGGCTGGGTTGAACGCTTGCCAACACATATATATTTTTCATAGTAAACACAACACAATCGAAGCTCTGAGGATGTGAGAGTACAACCCGGCTGCAAGTTTGCTCAAAGCAACTGAGCAGAACAGCCGAATTTACGAGGAAAACATTGGATTGATGTACCATGGGCAATCTATGAAAGGATGGGATGTGAGAGTTTGTTCGGTAAGGTAACCAAGGAAATTCATTGTTTCCTGCTTTCACAGAAGCTACATCAGCTTACACAATGTTTCCAATTGGACAAACACGAACTATTCATCTTGAATAGATTTACTGCTAGGGAATTGGCTGCAGGTATGTGATCTTCCAGAAATTGCTTTGTTTTGAGGGTGTTATTTCCCAGTGGCTTACATGCCGCAGCCCATGCACAAGTTACATTCTGTTTGGTCTGGGCCAGCATCAAAAACTGTGGTGTGAAATTTTCTTTTCCCAGGCAGAAAATGGCACCCCAGGTTCTTGAAAAAATATCAAATTGAAATGATTAAGCATGCATTCGATGTTTGCTTACTTTTTGACTGCCAATTTGCTTTTTCTTTTTAAGTTTAAAATTACATTCACCATCACATTGCAGCAAGCGCTGACAACAGTGTTCTGATCTTCCTTTGGTTATGAATCAGTATATTTACAGGTGCACAATCCCAAGATGAGACACAGTATTAAGCTTATAGTTCAGGTAAGACACTTCAAAGTTTGAAACGACAGGATTTCCCTGATATTGTTCTCTATTTTACTTTATTTTGAGGCTGATGCCGTTGTGACGCAATAATATCCAGCCTGTAGCAAATTCAATTCCAATATCAAACAAAAATGTCCAAAAAGTTATTTTGTTGTTGTTTCCATTGATACCAATTGAGATTGGACAGAGCACTTCACTTAAATGTAATGCCTCCATTTGTGTACTGTAAAGCTGCATCTGTGCCAGTGTCCTCTGAGACATTTTTGACACATACATACATTTAAAAATACTGTATGTGCAATAAAACGGGGCTAACAGGAAAGGCAAATAAATTAAATCATCAACTAAATATGCAGTAGATGTGAATACTACTTTTTTACATACTCTTTGCACGTTGGTGGGTTCAAATAGCCACTAGAGGTCACTGCTCAAAGCATGTAAACTTCAATGCCCAGAAGTCATGTGACGTTAAATCAGTGTTTATTGATTTATTTAGGGTTTATTTGATAGGAAGCAATACATTAAACATACACAAACTGATAACAGCCAGCCAATGCAAGTATCATAGTGTTTATAACAGATGCTAATTTGCAACAAGTGGAATAAGAGATTTAAAAAAAAAAAAACAACAGAACAGAGGGAAAATTAATTACAACAACATACAATAAAACACACAAAACACACATTTAGAGTAAAATTAGAGAGCATCAAACTGGCCATTAATGATCATATTACACCTACAGGATATCAAAGCGACATGAGTTTTGAAGTTCACACTTCAGCTTTGACTTCTCATCAGTGACGTGTCCATACCCCAACCAGAGTTTAATCTGGCAAAGACGGTGGATCTTCAGGGTCTCAATTAGGAGGGAAGGGATGTTCTTCTCTGTTGCACCCCCACTTTGTGAGCTACAACGCATGTATTTTTACATAAAATTAATCCGGCTTTAAGACCCGCAGGCTAAGACATTTACCTGACAATTCCAAGAGGCAAGCGGTTGCCGTGATTAGGTTGAGATTGTATCATCAGGGTGCAATTTAAAGGATCCATTGTGAAGTGATCATTCAAACTCAGACAGGACCGCGGCAATTAGGTGTCAGGCTTGAACCTTTGTCAGGGAGAGAGCGACTGGAGTGGACTTGATGAGACAACAAACTGTCCGTCAGTAGATGGAAGCAACTGAGGCGTGAAGCCGAGACCGGAGAGACTGCAGCACCTTCCATGACAGACACTCTTAGCAGCTCCAAGTGACCACAGTGTGTGCTATAGAGGAGCTTTATTTGCTTTCAGTGATCACATTGAAATGCACACAAAAATGCAACTGCGATTTGTGATTTAGACAACAATGTGAATAAAGCAGAAGGCTGATTATGTTAGTATGACTTACAGTTGGAGTAAGCATCATCACAGTGACATGGGAAGACATGGGATCTGATACCAGAGCAAAAATAGGAACCCCATTAGTGTGATTCCTTTATTTTAAAATGTGCATAAACATTTATAATCAGAAAATGTCCTGTGTTTCAAATTGTAGTCATATGTAGAATAAGAGCACAGAGTTACAGATGCAACACTGGTCCACAGCTTTAAAGAAGAGGAAACAGCAGCCCAGCAAAATGGTAATTTCAACTTTGAGGAACTGTATGAAAAACACAAACACAGTCTCCAAATACATTGCTGTATACAGAGCAAATTTAAGTGGCATTATTTTTGTAACCTGCAGTACAGATCGTACGTCAACGCTGCCTGGAAAGTCCAGGTTTCAAGCTTCTGCCTTTCAGTATTATCATCCAAAGACAAACAGGATATAAAAAAAAAAAGTTGCCATGTAATTATCACACGACATAATTAGCCATGCTATTACGTTAATTATACGATTCCAGTGGAAAATGTGAAATGGGGTTGACATGAAATGCGTCACAACACTACAAAACCTCCATCACAACAACTTATTAGTACCATTGTAGGTAAAAATAAATAAATAAATAACTAAATAAATAAAAATACAGAGCTAGGTGTTGGGGTTAGAAAGAAAGAAAACCTGGAATTTCTGAGTTTAATATCATAAATGTATGAGGAAAAAACTCCCACATTTATAAGGAAAACCTGAAAAATTCTGAGATCATAAAGATATGGACTGAACATAATAAACATTTATTTATATGTAACAGCTGCATGGTATGGCTTTATGCGGCCGCCAGTTAAAAATTCATTATTTGTGTCCACAACTTGTGAAACTATTTCCAAAGGCCGAGCAACCTGCCAACAGCATGGGGCCTGGTCATCAAGTACGGCTTAATTAAATACCAATTGATTCTGCGGTTTAATCCGCCTGAATTAAGGTATCATCTTGATTAGATGTTTACATTCATGGAGGCAGTCTGCATCCAAATAAATAAAGGAGCGGATTGCACAGAGCCGAGGATCCTCGGGCTTTCATTCCGCCGGGATGAAGCGCAGATATGTGTCTTGATCTCAGGTAATACCAGTAAGATCATTTCACTGGTGGCAGGTTATCTCGTTGCTGTAGATCCCGACTGAGAAATCTGCCCTGTCTCCCAGCGTGGTCTGTGTGCAGTAACAACACTCTGATGTCGAGATCTGGGCGGAAAAAAAAAAAAAAAAAAAAAAAAAAAAAAAACAGCTCCGACCCACAGAGAGTCATTTTTTTCAACAGAGGAACATGCAGCCCGGGGCCTGAGGCCTTGTAATTTTGACAGCGCTAAACCAACCCCACTGGTGTGAGTGAACAAGATGACTTTCAAAGAATTCAGTCATTTGTTTCCCTGTACAAAGCTACCAAGAGCAGGAGATAACCCCCCTTTGTATTTGTTCATCGCGCCTCTAGAAAAATAAAACCAACAATTCTACAAAACATTAAAATCCCCATAGTGCTCGACGTTTTGAAGTAAAATTTGAAATAACTGCCTGGTACAGTAACAATGTCAAAGCGGTCACTGTGTTCAATATCAAACAAAAAGAAAACGCTTCAAAGTATCACGTTTGAATCCCATATCTCCCCGCGCTCTGTGGTTTCTTGTCTTCCTTTCAGTCGCCTGGTTGGAGCTACAGAGCTGACTGAGTTTGAAATCGTCATCTCAGGGAAGATAATGGGAAACCCATGGGAGTCCCGCGAGGCAGGGAGACAATGCAGTCTGTGTCTCGCAAGTCAACCTTTAGCGAGAATGAACATGTGCTGCTCTCTTTTATCTTTTCTGCGGAGCTTCAAGGCCACGCCGCAGAAAGGAGGGTGCAAGGCAACACTCGCACAACAATTTGCCACTTGCCTTGCAGCAAATTCTTGGGGGCAACGGTCCTTGTGCACCCATCTGTATTATTCCTGAGCGCTCTGAATTGCGAGGAAGATTCACTGAGATTTTAAAGGACAAATTCACCCTGGAATGCTTTCACACTGCAAAAAAATCTCCAGCACCGTCTCCGTCTGGACGTGAGAAGGTCTACCGGCACAAAGAGATAATCCCTCTTGCAAATCAACTTGTTTTGAGAATTTCTTGGCATCAAAAGTCAAAGTTTTTTGGATCCTAGTAGGTTGTTTCGGCATTTTTCTGCGTGTTTCCAGAACTATTATGCCGCCAGCCATCAGACTCCTCAGACTCCTCCCATTATGCACAATTTTTTTTTTTTTTAATGATCACACTGTACCTTTGGCACTAACTTGCTCTCTCAATAGTTTATTTATTTATTTATTCAATTTTAATGCATATATTTATTCAAAACAGGGGTACCCTCCTCAGAAGACTCCACCTCTATTGTTGTTTTCTTTATCATTTGTGTTTTGAATGATTCTGTCTTGCATATGATGTTTTTTTTTTTTTTGTTTTTGTTTTACTGTTGTTTTTAATACTGTGTCGGCACTGTGAGCTGTTAAGCACTGCAGTTTCCTTCGGGGTCAATAAAGTGAATCTAGAATCTGTTGGAAAGTGGGATTATAGCTGCTTTTTCCCTAACGGTGAATATGAGATTGAATGACTTTTTTATGACGGAGAGTTTTTGCAGTGAACACTGTAAAAACCTATGTTGGTGCTTAATGTGTTTCTCTTACCCCTGTGGATAAATGTAGACAACATGATCCTATGCTGACATTTTCCCAGCACAGCTACACCAAGTGGTTAATTGCAGAACATGTTTCAAATTTCTACAACAGCGACGGTAAGTGTGTGTTTTTTGGTTAAAATCTTGTTTCTTGAATGAAATGTCATTATTTTTCACATTCCTACTGTGCTGATCTGCCTTATTCTAGCACTGAAGATGAGACTAAATGATTTGTTAAGATGGAGATTTTTTTTTTTGCACTGCAGGTTTTTTTGCAGATTCACTTTGTTGCACCAAAATTTAACAATCCCTTTAGATTGTATTGTGGGCAAAAAACTTTGGTCACACCATAATATTACCTACCTCGAAGAGCTGCTAGTCATCTTGGATTTTTATCTTAGTTGTGTCCTGGCTAGGTTCTTCTACATTCTTTTGGATAAAACAGGTTGCTTAAAAGGAATATTCATAACTGCCAAGGTGATAGGAAGCTTCCTTGCAAATAAACCAGGCACCATACATTTCAGAAAGCGAGTTAGCCCTATTTATACACCTATCTTTGGCTGAAAACAAGTTTATGTGAACCAGACGAGGCAGGCTAAGGAATAGTTTATACGCCGATGGTTGTGATGGTAGCAGTCTGAGAGGGGCAGCCCAGACATCCTTTTCCACCGCCCAAATCCGCCACATCTGCCGCCACCTCCTGAGAGATCCTGAGGTGCTCTCACGCCTGGACTGGGAAATTACAACACTTAATCACAAAGTAACTCCTGGAATTCACCGAACATCACAGACCGGTGATATTTAAATCAGGTGAGACTAAGTTTACAAATTCGAGAAGCCTGATTGAATCAAAATGCTGGCATAGACTCCGGTTGAGGCTATTTCCCAGCAGAGCCCGGTAGATTGGAAAATAATGACATTAACATCCAGAAACAGTTGTTAAGGGAAAAGTGGCACTGATTTGTGATTGGTTCCCACGTGGGCGTGAAGGAAAAGGATGCACTTGTTTAAGGACACCTGTTACCCTCCTGGTCACATGACAGGCAGAAACTAGCTCTTGCAGAGTTTCCCTTTGTACCTGAGATTACGAATAGATTGAGATGGCGGCATATAAAAAATCTGTCACCGTCATCACTCTTTGAATTGAGATATACCAATCAAATCACCTGTTTGAGTTAAAGGAGAATAATAACTATGAGTTATGAAGTCTAAAGCGAAATCCCATCACCAAGAGTGGGCTATACATGAATTTAGGCCTTATTAATTAATTCAAAGTAGAAAATGTTTCAAGCCTTGTGATTTTTTATTTTTTGAAAACTTACCCCTGCACTTATTGTATCTCAAAAATCCGGAAACGTAGCAGATGTGGGCTGTGAATGTTTGGCTTGTGATACTGTGGAGTCTTTACCCTTTCAGCTGTTTGTCTTCAGCCGCGTGGCTTTTGTTCTCCGCTAAGCCGCCACGTCATCGGCCAACAGGGAGCCCATACACGAATGCACCCAGGGTGTGGAAACGCTTAAGCCTAGCCGATTGGATGATGCAAATCCAATGATGTCTGTCTTTGAGATTTAAACTGACTGGGTTATTAGAAGTGAATGAAAGAGAAGAGGGATAATTAGCGAATGAAGTAGCCCTAGCCCTCCTGATTGAACTTCTGCTAAGCTTATAACACACTTACGTAAAGCAGCGTGTGTGAGGATGGATTTGTTGCCGTGACCAGCAGCTAGTATAAGTCTCTCCATTCGTCAGTAGGCCCAAAAATACAACAATAAACAAATAAATAAATGCAATACCTGCTTGCACTGCCTTGTAGCACCTATGTCCTTTAAGCTTTATGGCACTTGACGTGGTCGTTCTCTCCTGAATAGATCTTATTTTCTGATGTATAAAAATCTCATTTCTACATCGCTTTGGATAAAAAAAACGTCTGCCAAATGTGAATTGTAATTGTAATTATAAATCAATAACACTGCACATATGCTGCTGTGGGATGCAGGGTTTCTCTGGCAGGCCACACCGGTGCCTCGCCACACTTTGTAGGTGAGCAGACGTCCATATGGAGCTGCTTGGCTGCAATCTCAAGGTTGGAAAATCATGATTCAAACAGTTTGACTCTTGAACGCAACAAAACCCAGGATATATATAAATTATGCTGCTTGATATGAGTCAGTTTAGACAGCATTTTACCATCAAGATGCTGAGAAGAAAGTCACTAAAAGTATAGCTTGAGAACATTACTTTATGTTGCACACAGCGAGCAATAGGTCTTAATAGCAAATCATCATTGAGGCCATTTCACAAACATCCATGGCATTAATGACTAAAGTAGTTTTGGCCTCAGTATATTTTAAGCCATGTTCCAGACCTGCAAGATGGCTCTAAGTGATTTTACCCCGTCATGAAAAGATTATCTGTTTTGTTATCAATATGAAATTGTATTATACTGTTTAGCTACTATACTTCAAAATGATGAAATTGAAACATAATGTCAAAATAATGACTCATACACTCATTTGTATCATAAGAATTTCTAGTGAATTAAATTATAGCAAAATTACACTGCTCCTTATTTTGCTGACAAGCCTCTGGAGGTCCATCGCTGACCCCTGGGAGTCCCCACACCCCACTTTGAAAACCCCTGCACTAATCTGGCTGCGGCTTATCACAAATTATGCGCTTGTTCCTTTAAGCTGCTAGTAGATGTTCTCATCCAGAGTGAATTACAATGAGCGAGTGGGTTGAGTGTTTTGCCGAAGCTCGCCGCTCACTGACTGATTGACTGCTGATGGATCTCTATTGGCCAACATGGACGCTGAACCTATGACCTCTCCGTTGCAAGAAAACACTCCAAACACTAAAAGCACCCCGCTGAGAAAAGTGTAAAGCAGTGGGGCTGCTATCCTAAGCACTTTATTCTGCCTTCCACACCGCTGCCTTCCCTCGCTCGTATGACCCAGTTGAGGCTTTTCTAGCGAAGGCTCAGCGTGTCAAACTTATCCCTTCACCTCAGTCGCTGGCTACCAGCTCATCTGTTATGTGGCGAGCAGAGTTCAGAGACCCCCCTCCCACCATCCACATTGTATTTTGCTCTGTAACCAGCAGGATGATTTAACACTCATAAGTTATTCATCGCATAAACAAACAGAATTCCAAACAGCTGCTCAGCAAACACTCCTCAAACACTTCCTGCTCCATTTCCCTTTGCACTTCAGTGCATGCTTTAATTGGCATTTCTAGCGCCCAATGTCACTTGGTCAGGCTGAAGATTCAAATTCACAATTAGCCTACGACTGTGCTCGGCGGATGCGGTTGCTCTCTTATTGTTGTGGAACATGAAAGAGCCGCGGAGATCTCCGCCAACAAGGTCAGCGTGATGCTCCAATCCTCCCTCTTTCTCTGCCTCTTAACATTGCAATGCCAGGTGGGAGCTAGTGCTGAATACCAACCGAGGCTTTCCAGCTCTTTCCCGAGCACGAAAAAAGAGACGTAATTGTTTACTCTGCGTGCACAGTCGGATAGCTAGGAGGCCTTATCCTTATTATGTAGCTGGTGCTGCAGCAGAGACAGAGAGAAGAGAGGCCTGTTTGCCCTGGCTCCCCAGAGGGAGCTCTATTCAACAGCAGCCTGATGGATGCTCATGCTTTTGTTCTCTGGGTTTTCCACCGGCTAACAGTGGCTGCTTACACCATGTAGCCGCCATCTGCATTTGTGAGACCGGTGCTCTTTTGTTATTACTTTTTTCTCTCTCTTTTTTTTTTTTTTACTTATTGCAATGAAATGAAAATATAGCTGCCGGTCTCTTCAAAGTTTGTGAGTGGAAACATCATATGGCATTTTAATCTGCTATGTAGTCGGTTTAACCACTGAGAGGAATTTAGATTTTCTTTGAATGAGATCCTCTGTAGGGCCGGGCTGCTCGTCATAAAAAAGCAATGTACTAAAAAAGAAAGCATAACAACAAGAGGCACTTGAGCGGCCTAATCTCTCACCATAATCACCACGGTATATTCAATATAATCAGTTGTGCTAATTAGGTGATTAATTGAGCTAATTAATGTGTTGATTAGCATTTTTTATGTCAGCATACTCATCTTCGCATTACACGTGGGTGGTATTAATATGAACTCTTTACCTTACAGCGTCAAGGAGTTACAGTAGTTTCAAGAAATTCAGTTTACCTCATTAATATGCAAATGTATGCGTCAAGGTGCTCCAAACTCTATAGGGAGAAACTGCGGCGTGTGAAGTTTCTATCAAGTATTTTTCTTGAGCTGTTGTATGCAAATGTGTCCACAGATGGATAAACAGACACGTGCCACCATGTTTAACTCATGTTGTTTTAGCACATCCAGTTTATACAGAATAACTGGACTTTAATTTAATGAAAATATACCTGCCTGGACTTGTTAAATCTGATCTTAAAAGTCCATACCGGTCCTATTTTGACTTCTCGTCGTGATTTCCAGTCTGTTTTATTCAATAATAACCATTTAAAATGTATTCATGAATAAAAAAAAGTACTGGATTCAAAGATCTAAGAGGTTTTTTTTTTTTTTTTTTTTTTTTTTTTTGGGTCCACTTTGTTAAAACAAAACTTTATTGAATGCAAAATTTAATTGACCCTAGCTGGAGTGATCTACTTAGTTTGTAAGGAATGTGTATGTCCAATCCCTGACCTTCACCGTGCCTGGGGTCTGCTTTCCCAGCTGTCAATCAAAAAAAAAAAAAAAAAAAAAAACACTCCTGAGGAGAGCCGCTCAGCAGGACTTGAATGCGCATTTTGCACTTGCTCCTTTCAAATGCACAAATTTGAATGGATTTACATTCAGTCATTTTTAATGTAAGTATTCATAAGATTACCCATGAAATACCTGTGGATTGCAACTTTCAAGTCTCTCAGACCAGTTTTTCCACATTTTTTTTTTTTTTTTAACATGACTGGGTAAGTTAGCCTTGACTTCTAAGCTACCAAAGCATATTCTGTACACACTTGTGCAACTGATATTTGTGAAGGACAAATACCGCCCCGACTGCTGATGAGAAGTCAAAATAGCGCGAGCACGGTCGTGTAATCCACTCCCTCAACGAGTGAAGCAAACCCTCAGCTCGGTCGCAGCGTATATCCAAGTCAAACACACCCGCAGACTGCTCTGAGCTCAGCCGAACACTCAGGCACACAGCCGTGGCGTTACAAAAATATGGACGCCGTGAAAAAAAAAAATAATTTATGATCAGTTAGGAATGCCTTTGGCTTCTTCATGATTATGAATGATGCAATTCCTGCACTACTACACCGCCGGCTGCAGGCCAAACGTGCTATTAAGTGAGCGAATACACTTTGACAACTTAACAAAGAAGTTCACTGTTTTCATTTCATCACTTTTAATGAAATATGGATGTAGCTGATATCTATAATAGAATAAGGATATCATACGGCATGTACATGAGACAGTGAGATGAATTGATTATTTCATTAGGCCTTAAAAAAAAAAAAAAAAAAAAGGAGTTGCACCATCAAAACGCAGGATTGGTTGATGTGAAAATGTGATAGCCGGACGCCCGCTTTGCCCATCGATTCCCTCGTCTTCAAAAAAAAATGACGATTTGACCTTTAAATATTCAATTGAACCTAAGCAAAAGGATAAAATCGGTCATGTGGTGAGTGAGAGAATGGGATTTGACAGCTGGTTACAAAGAGGAACATCATTAGTTTCCTGCGGTATGTCAGAAAGATTTGTCCATGGCCTGATAGCCCTGCTGTCAGAGAGGCAATATCACTGAACAGATGACACCACATTATAGCTGCACATAGGAGGAATTAATTAACATGATCTTATTGTCATCTCAAGGCGGAAAGTAGGAAAAGAGAGGCACATTACGATCGCCCCAGATCGGTAACTCGCTGATAGAGTACCCTTTAAATGCCTCTGAATCCTTCTATCTGTACTGTCATTTCATAAATGGCGTCGTTTGTCCAATGCGCTGTGTATGACAGCTACAGCATGGGGCCTTGGGTGAATTGGGATGACGGGGGGTGGAGGTGTGGGGGGGGGTGTTAAAGGCATCAGCATAGCACAGGCTAAAAAGGAAAAGGTGATAACTGCATTGCATCAAAAATAGAGTGAGAGCCCACTGTGAAAATTTTCCAAGCGCCGCTTATAAAGTTTACACGCTGCAGCGCCAGCCCTTCTGCAGCAAAGACGTGCGGAAATCACAAAGATCACAAGGGAAAAGATGGATATGATTGCCATTAAAGCGCGGCTCAGCGCAAACAGGAGGAAAATCCGCGCTCCTCGGGTTTGAATTCACATTCAAATGCCAGCAGCGTGTAAGCTCTCCTAGCATAGTCGTAGCTGAACGAAGGCGACGGAGCTTTTCAACAGCTCTCTCCAAGATGGATCCCCACTGTGTCAATATGCTACCGTCTGTCTGCCTGTTTTGTCTTCGGTGTGCCTGCGACTTGAAGGCGCCGACTACCTGCTCAGGAAAATCAAATGAAATATGAATAGCTACACAGTCAGGACGTTATGAATACTTTTTTTTTTTTTTGGCAAACGGAGATATTCATTTCCAGTTTTATTTCGGGGACATCTTGGGTGTCTTTTTGTGCTCGACCGCCCAGATACCGCTGGGAATCAAACATTGTCGCCAGTAGGCCGCTGCATCGCCTTCTGTTTGGATTTTTTGTTTGAGTTTCTGTAGCAGGCACAATCTAGAAAGTCCACATAGGCTGTTTGCACAATTTCACCCGACTTTGGATCAAGTTTGTGCAGGAAATGGCTAAAAAATAGGTTAAGCATAAAGTTCAAAATGCCAAAAAAAAAAAAAGATAAATTTGATCCTCAATCACTCCAGTTTATTAGGCACACCTGCTTGTTAACGTGAGCGCCCAATCAGCCAATCATGTGGCAGCAACACAATCCATAAACGCTCGCAAGCACGATCAAGAGCTTCCGCTGTTCACAGCAAAAAAATCAGAATGAAGGAGAAAAATGTGACCTTTTGATTGTGGCATGAATATGCAAAAACACACAACAGCAGCCAGTGAGCAGCAGTTCTGTGGTTGAAAATGACAGGGAGGACAATGAATGCATGTGGATCTCTCAATAGCCAACAAATCTGATGGAGGAAGATGATGTTATTAACCCACATGTGACGCTGCTTATTAAAACACCACCATTTGGTTGATGTGTGTGTTTTTGGTCGCCTGGAAGATTTGAACTATATCCTGTTGTTTTGCATTAGATTACAGTTACCTTTCATTGATCACCTGTAGGGTAAATTCAAATTTTAATAAAGAGGAAGAAGGCTCCACCAGTGAATGTATTAAGTGTTGCTCATGTTTTTTTTTTTTTGTCCACACACACACACACACACACACACACACACACATTTAAATATGCATGTTTGATGAGTATCAACTTGCTCCCACGAAATTTGCACTGAACATAAATTCTGCATTTCAGATATGGCACATATGGATTTGATCTCCATTGTCAGTAAACAAGAAGGCTCCCACGACAGTTTTGAGAGTCTGTCAAATGAAAATGTGTGTGTTTGCTTATTCTATGAAAGTGAATGCAACCAAAAGAAGAAGAAGAAGAAGAAAAAGAAGAAAAAAAACACTGTCATTACTCAATATCATGCTTTTAAATATGGTTGAAATTGAGTGTACCAAGTCTGAGATTGTGAATGTGGCAGGAAAAAACACACACACAAAAAAATGGGGGGTGTTTAGCTCCAATGTGAACAGGGATCATAATCATAATTATAATAGGAATCATAATAAAAACAGCCATGTGTGCTAGTCCTTGATTACACAAATGCTGAGCAGAGAACATCAGGAAACAAAAAGGATCTATCAGGCCTTGGAGTGAAACCCTTCATATGTATGTCTGAAGTCCAGCTGTAGTTGTAGGCGCTAATGAGATCACAGGAAGCAAGGTAGCCTAGCTGGTCAGGCCTCAGTAGCACCGCTCACAGCCTCCCAGTAGGATCCCCTCCAACATCCAAGATCTGACTAACGAGCAGGATGAGCTGGCCGTCCTTATTAGCTGCAGGCTGGACATCGCCAAGGCCTCAGTGTTCACCAAAACTTGACTCACTGTTAAAGTCCTGCAATCTGCTCTGCACTGGCAAAGCCTCCTCTAAACCTGACTGAACACATCGCGCTCCGCCAATTGCCCATTCAAATGGAAGACTGGACGAGCTCCGCTGCTACGCTGCAAAAAATGTCCGTCTTAACAGCTCCATGTAAATTTGTATTCAGTTTTACTCCTCCTAAAACGGCTTAAACCTATAAAGCCTGAACTATGAAAGAATTGGCAGAAAATTCCAATTTTTTGAAAGTGAACCCTTTATTTAGTCCTATAACAAAATATATATATATATAAAAAATAAATAAAAAAATAAAAAAATATGTTATTACATGACCTTTCTGGTGTATGATATATGATATGTACTTGAAGTGCCAATGGTATGGTCCAGGGTGAACAGGGGAAGTGTTCAAAGGTATACAACAGTATTTTGGTCAAGTATTGATTAAACTGAAAACGAAAAACGGAACTGAAGATGTGTATCATATATGATACGACGGCTTTATAGGGTTAAAGAAGTCTGGAAATTGTTTCTGATGCATTGAGTCAGGCGATATTGCTTCTAAAACAAGGGCAAACGTGTTACTTGTTCAGATGGACGTGTATCTGAGTCAGAAATGGTGTCGTGACAAGAAAGGTCCTATTACAGCCCCGCTCCCCAGAGGTGGCTACTGCGGGAATTTCCTTCCCTTATCCTGGTAAAAGAGTTGTTGACATTGCAGCCGGGGCCGCTGCTGCAGCTCAGCAGATATTTGGCCACGCCGGGGAGGGGAATGACTTCCTGCAGTAGCTGTCAGTCTCCCGTTATTACCTGGGAGCGGCTGATGATTTGAAAATAACTGCCACAATTTTTGGTGGTTTATTTAATTCTGTTTGAAATTGTCACGTCTGTAATTTTCAAGGCTAAAATTCTCAGTGCAACACTTTTTTTTTTTTTTTTTTTTTTTTTGGTGAAAACAAAGGTATCTTGTTGATAGTAGTCCCACATGAATTAAATTATCAGTACTTTCACAGCGGTTTTCTCCTTTTTCTAGATGTGTGAACTATCTTCCTCTTGTCATGAAAAATAGATGGAATGGTGGAATCTATAGAGGAAGGGTTTGAATGGATTCCATGCACAAGCTTCCAGGTTTTTCTCTACTAAATCAGAAAATGCCAAATTATAAATCTTGACTATATGCAATTATTTTTTGCAACATCAGTGATTTCAGCAAAATTATTTATTCCTTTAGCCCTGGCCGTGCTAAGGTACACACAGGCCACCACCAAACTTAATTAAAGATCTGTGGTATTTAAAATCAATACCTCAGCAGAAAATCATGCTCAGGTGAAGGCCACGACCTATTTTTTCACCACACCGATGGGAAAGATAATAAAGATTTGTATAAACCCTTATGCAAGTGAATAAAACAAGAAGGCATAGTGTGCACACTAAATAGGCCAGGTTTAAATACTGTAGTAACATCACAATAGAAGACTTTATGCAGGATATGAGCTTCCCCGTCCCCACCTACCTGGCGGGCTGCTGACCTCCACTGCTGGCTACAGAAACAAATTGGTGACTGGAGGGTTGCAGGGGTGTGAATCCTGGGAAGGCTGAGCCCCTGTGGAGCGCCGCAGCCGCCAACAGTACACTGTAAAAGCATTTCTGGACCGCCCTCACGTAAACAATAGTCTTCCCCGAGTAAATCGGGCATAAAAACAACTTGGAAAGGCATAAGGCTTCCTTCACCACCTATGACCTTCATTACTTGTGCGCGGCAGCAGTATGCGTGAGGTTTTCTCCTCTATCATGCCGTGCAGCAGCGTCTGTATCTCTGAGGAGTTTATGTTTACAGACAATGCAACACTGTAAAATGAAACAGCTCATGCAGATCAGGCCTAATCAGGGATTTACTGCTGAAATAACTCACTGGTTATCATTTGTAAGGTTGTGGAAGGAGGCCAGCTTCAAATTCTCCTCGACTACACGCTCGTTGTCTGTGCTATGTCCAGGTTCGGTGACTTGACAGAAAATGAGAAACAGCAGCTCCAAGTGTTGCACGTTTAGCTTCCAAAGGCCAAACGCTTAGACCTCTCTCACTCCGGTTGCAATGCGAAAACTCAAAGTGTCTCAAAATGTACCGATCTTTCGTCTTGTGTCACTTCTTTTATTGCATCCTCTCGTGCCCCTGCACAACTTCGGGATCACAGTCTCTTTATTTGCTTGATGCAATAAATGTTCAGCAATTTGTCTTGGTGCCACCGGCGCAGGGACAGGAATCAACGTGTCAAATGCGACATTTATACCACTGGTCTTTATACACAGTTTTGAATTGCTGGCCATGTCTGTTTTGTTTTGGATTAGGCTCTGTGTCACCTCGTATTGATGCATTATCGACGCACTTGGATGAACCAGCAAACAACACTATATTGGCAAGAATCTGAACTATCGCTCTCTCAGAAAAAAAGGATTTTAAGTTTTTCTTGCAGTGCCATTGCACCTGTGATTAAAAAGGATGACTCAGTGCACCTTCTTCCTGTTCAAACTGATTAGAAAACGAGGAAAAAAAGAAAAAAAAAAAGTCTGCCGGTGTCCAAATTCAGACAACTGCAGTGCAAATACAGCCACTCCACCATACTGGGCAGGTGTAGCACAGGGACAACAGGTGCTGCTCGCGACCACCGAGTTTGCATGTCACTTGGCAGTCATGCATTCAGCGTTCATCCATTTTGTTGCTAAGGAGAAGTATAAACAAGAGAGGCCACTCAGAAAACTGTTTGTCCTCCAGCAGTGGAAAGTCCCAGCTCCATTTGGGCCGCAGCAGACTGAAGCCAGAGGCAACACAGCACCGAGCAAACTGTGATAAACACACTGACAGCCGCTCAGCTCAGACAAGCTCTGTCGGCAAGTGCTGCAGAACACACAGTGCAACATGTTCCTTCAAAAGAACACAAGTCACTTCACATAGTCTTGACACATGGTGGCATGACAGCGTGTAGACAAAATTTATTTACTTTCATTTTTCACTTCTTTGGAATGGTTATCTTTATTTGAAACATAATTTCCTGTTGTGATGTGATGCTATTCTTTATTTCCTGGCCTGGTTTTGTGGATTTTTTTTCTCATTTTCTCATTTATTTATTATGCTGATTCCTTCATTCATTCATATTATATAACTAAAGTGATGATGAGGATGATGAGTGATCAGAATTTAAATCTCATTTTAACAAGGTCAGGAAAACGCCCTTCTTTCATTTTAGGAATATCAACAAAGTCCAACCTTTTTTTAACTCAGAAAGATGCTGAAATTCACATTTGTGCTTATATTGCAAGCTGTTCAGGATTACCTAAAAAGTGCACAAGGAAACTACAGCTCGTCCAGACTGCAGCAGCACAAAATCTTACCCAAATCACAGAAAACTGATCACATTACCCCACTGCTTCAGACCCTACACTCTCATCCTTTAGCACATTTGCCTTTTATGAGCTGATGCAGTAACAAGACGTCACCTCGGCTCCTCAAAAAAAAAAAAAAAAAAAAAAAAAAAAAAAGCAGTTGTCATCCCACATACATCAAAAAAAGGCAAAGCCATTGCATGCCGCTCCAAAACACCATTCTGTTTAAAAAAAGGTCTGCGAAGAAGAAGAAGAAGAAGGAGAAGGAGAGGGGAAGAGCCTGGAAAAACCAAAAGCCTGCTGAGCCTGGGCTTGCATGTGGGCAAATGATAAGCGCTGGCTCGCCTCATTATGCCCATCTTGAGCCTGACCACGGCCAACAGGCTAACGAGTGCCAGCGAGTCAGACAGGCCTGTGATTGACAGCATATGAATTGTCTGGATGTGGTAAACCGCACTTATTTGCTCCTCCAACCAAGTTAAAAGAAATATGATACATTTTGTGCAAGCAAGGATTGACCCAGGTCTGTGTGCATGTGCGTGTGTGTGTGTGTGTGTGTGTGTGTGTATGCAGTGATGGCGCTGGTGGTAGAATAACCGCCTTTTCATCTCGAGCACACTGGGCATATTCTTCTGCAAGTTTGTTTGAGATGAAATAAAGTATTCAGTCTTGAATCTTTAAAAGTGGCATGAGCACATTAGCATGCCTTTGCATTAGTGGCAGGCGTTCGCGCGCATCTCAATGTGCCAGGATACTATAAAAGCGACTTCTAATTGAAAAGAAAGAGACGATTTTTTTCCTCTGTTTCTCTCTCTGTGTCTTGCTAGTGGAAAATTGACACCACGAGAGAGCAGCTCTTAAGTCTGTGTAATTGTGACTTGTTTGGAAGGGCAAAATGTTTACCCTGAATGAATTTAGTTTGGATGTTATTTGCTTTCTCTGTTATGCCGGCGTCTCAGTGGTACAAGCCCTGCGGGATTCTGATGAATATTTCAGTAAGAAATTCGTGCGCTCCTCTGTCTTTCAGCTTCACAATGAATACAAATTAACAAAGTGTGAAATCCTGCTTCCCCTCCCAGAGTTATGAAACTGTGACTTTCAAAGAACGTGCTGCTGCCCATCTGTCCTGTGAGCAGCGGCCCCTGGTTGTTAATCACCGCTCAGGAAAGACTAGTCGATAAGCTCAGGTGTAAAATACCACCGAGTTTCTCTGTGCCGGCTCTCGTGACCCGTTTCAAGGATTCAAGGATTCAAGGATTCAAGGAACTTTATTGTCATACCAGTTCACACTTACATGCTAGTGGTACAAAATTAGCACTCAGGTCCCGGTATAAGCCAAACCCCCCCCCCCCCCCCCCCCCCCCCCCCCCCCCCCCCCCGTAAAAAGACCAGAAAAAGAAGTGTAAATATAAGTGTAAATATAAAATATAAGATATATAACAGTATATATATATATACACTATATTGCCAAAAGTATTCGCTCATCTATCCAAATCATTGAATTCAGGTGTTCCAATCACTTCCATGACCACAGGTGTATAAAATCAAGCACCTAGGCATGCAGACTACTTCTACAAACATTTGTGAAAGAATGGGTCGCTCTCAGGAGCTCAGTGAATTCCAGCATGGTGCTGTAATAGTAATGTAATAGGATGCCACCTGTGCAGTAAGTCCAGTTGTGAAACTTCCTCGCTACTAAATATTCCACAATCAACTGTTAGTGGTACTATAACAAAGTAGAAGCGATTGGGAACGACAGCAACTCAGCCACGGAGTGGTAGGCCACATAAAATTACAGAGCGGGGTCAGCGGATGCTGAGACGCATAGTGCGCAGAGGACGCCAACTTTCTGCAGAGTCAATAGCTTGAGACCTTTAAACTTCATGTGATCTTCAGATTAGCTCAAGAGCAGTGCGTAGAGAGCTTCATGGAATGGGTTTCCATGGCCGAGCAGCTGCATCCAAGCCTTACATCACCAAGCACAATGCAAAGCATTGGATGCAGCGGTGTAAAGCACACCGCCACTGGACTCTAGAGCAGTGGACACGTGTTCTCTGCAGTGACGAGTCACGCTTCTCCGTCTGGCAATCTGATGGACGAGTCTGGGTTTGGTGGTTGCCAAGAGAACGGTACTTGTCTGACTGCATTGTGCCAAGTGTAAAGTTTGGTGGAGGGGGGATTATGGTGTGGGGTTGTTTTTCGGACGTTGGGCTCGGCCCCTTAGTTCCAGTGAAAGGAACTCTTAATGCTTGAGCATACCAAGACATTTTGGACAATTTTATGCTCCCAGCTTTGTGGGAACAGTTTGGAGATGGCCCTTCCTGTTCCAACATGACTGCGCACCAGTGCACAAAGCAAGGTCCATAAAGACATGGATAAGCGAGTTTGGTGTGGAAGAACTTGACTGGCCTGCACAGAGTCCTGACCTCAACCCGAGAGAACACCTTTGGGATGAATTAGAGCGGAGACTGCGAGCCAGGCCTTCTTGTCCAACATCAGTGTTTGACCTCACAAATGCATTTCTGGAAGAATGGTCAAAAATTCCCATAAACACACTCCTAAACCTTGTGGAAAGCCTTCCTAGAAGAGTTGAAGCTGTAATAGCTGCAAAGGATAGGCCCACATCATATTAAATCCTATGGTTTAAGAATGGGATGTCACTCATGTTCATATGTGTGTGAAGGCAGCCGAGCGAATACTTTTGGCAATATAGTGTATATATATATATATATATATATATATAGGTATAAACAGTATATATAAACAGTATGTGTGGGTATAAACAGTATGTAAACTATAAACAGTATATGTAAATAAATGTAAACATCATATGTAAATGTAAATAAAAATATAAATAGTATATATATAATAAGTATAAATAAACAGCCTATATATAAGTAAGTAGTATATATATAATAAATAATAAATATAATATATATATAAGCAGTAAATATAAAAATATAGAGAAAAATATAAACAGCCTATGTAAATATAGACAGTATATATATATATATATATATATATATATATGTATATATTATTATTATTATTATTATTATTATTATTATTATCATTATTATTATTATTATATGTTTCACCAGGATGAGGCGCTTATGAAAGAATAAAATCATCTGGATCAAAATTAATTACTTAAATTTGAATCTTAAGTTTGTCCCTCATGCAAAATATTTCCCTCAGCTCAGAAATTCATTTAAGAGCCACTGAGTGTTTAGACCAAGGTTTTTCACTGTAGTTGCTGTCATGTTACAGCAGCTGTACACTTCAGTTGCCGTGGTAACGCTGCAATTACATCCTCGTCCCTTAACGGCGCTTTGTGAAACATAACTATTGTCAGTGCTTTAGCTTCACCAAAGTGGACATAAATGATGATTTAAAAAAAAAAAAAAAAAAAAAAAAAGTAAGCACTGGCTATGCACAAAAATAACCCTGTTAGTCTCAAACTGAATCTTAAATATTGTTTTTTTTTCCTTCTTAAAACAAGTGAAAACATCTGCCAGTGGGATGAGATGATCCCACTTGTTTCCAGTGCAGTTTCATTTGTTTCAAGACTTTTTTTTTTTTTTTTTTTTTTTTTTTTTTCTGGGAGAAAGTGAAAACCTGTTCAAACAACAAGGCAGAATAAGGCAGATCAGCCCCCTACTAGGATCAAGATTCAAGAAAATTCTGGAAAGAAGCTGATTAGCGTCCTGAGTTTCTCATCCAACAAGTGGCTTTCTCTCTCTTGTTCAAATCAAAATACGATTTTAACTCTGTAAGAGATTTTTTGCGGGTAGTGAATGTTTCTGGAAGTTTCTTAATGATGTTGAACATAGACAGATGGTTAAATCAGCACTCCCCAGCAAGCTCTCATAGTCTCCAATGGCTTTTCTCTGTCCAGAAGAAAATGTGTCTTGGTATCTTCTCTCCCTCCCGGATTACCATAAATTCAGGGTTTTTGTGTGTGTGTGTGTGTGTGTGTGTGTGTGTGTTTATAATTTTCCATTTAAGAGGCTAACGATTCTCGCAGGAAAATGGTTGCTAAGAGACTTTGAAGGAATATTCCAACATTTTGGGCAAAAAACATACCCAGACTGAGACAAAATGTTCGATACCATTCTCACCTCTTTGCGTCCTGTACTTCAATGCATGCGGGTAGCATTTGGTGTTAGCTTAGCATAAAGACTTGAAGTCTATGGGAGTCGTTAGCCTAGCTCCATCAAAATGAAAATAAATAAATAAATAAATAAACCTTACAGCAACTTTCAAACACACTGTGTAAATAAGCTTCAGATTGCTGAAAGGTTTATTTTATTTTATTTTTTCATTTTGACAGAGCTAAGCTAACGACTCCTATATACTTCAAGTCTTTATGCTAAGCTAACTGAAAATGTTACCCATAGAAACTGAACCACTGGACGTACATAGGTGAAAATAGTATCCAGCATCTTGTCTCAATCTGGGTAAGTCGGAAAAAGTGTGTTTGGCTCAAAAAGTTGGTGAGTTAAGAGCAACCTTGGCCTTGGTGGCTTAAATTTACGCAACTGGGCATTGAAGACTTTTATCCTTCAAATTGATGCTTTGTGGCTTCTAATACAGCAAGACTACCAGCATCCAGAGAAAACAAACAAAAAAACAAAACAACAAAAAAAAAAAAGAGTTGTTTCAATCTGAACCACAGTGCTGATGCCTCCAAAGATTGGCTAACGCACTTCACCGTGTCCTTCAGCGGGTCTATCTCTGCCCTCTCAGCTTGCCCCAGTTTTACCGTTTTCGAAGGAGTGCACTCACCGGCTCGCCAAAAACCAATTTTGCACTGAATAGCACAGTTTTCCTTTGTGGGTAGTTTCCGCATTCGAGGCCCGGATGTGTTCAGCAGCACAAACCGGATACCTCCTCGTGCGATAGAGAAGCTCCATTTCCACTTTTTTTTGGAGCAAACGCCGAGAAGCAGATAAGTGATGAGAGCGAAGCCCCTCTCTATCTGCCGGGGTCACATTGTCTCATTAATTGCTTATGAGTTATCGCCGTACATATGTGAAACAGCTGGAGGCCATTACGATTGGGTTGAAAATAATACCCCAAAGGGTTCACCCTCGCGTCGGAGTTTGGCGTGTTTGCGTGTTGTGTGGGTGTGTGGCGTCTGTGTGGTTGTCTGTCATCTGTACTGGAGATAAAACTTCCTTCAAACAAAATGAAAAAAACAAAAACAAAATGACAACCCCCCCTCCTTCCTCTTCCTCCCTCTCTCTCTCTCTCTCTCCCCCTCCCTCTCTTTCTCTCACTCTCTTATCGCCAAGAACAACAAGGCAGGTGACTCATTAACATTCCCTGGTCGCCGCAGGATTAAGAGCTTTGCAGGTTAAAAAACGTGCCGTAATCAAATTATTCAAATGACCCTTACGAGGCTTCGACCTTCATAGCGCCATTTCGGAGACAATTACGGCGAGCAAGTTGTGCCTGAAACCATTTAATATCAGAGGGAAAAGGGAGAATGAAAGAAGAGAGAAAACAGAGGGGGGAGCGAGGCGAACAGGAGCCACAGATACCATACACAAAAAGTCTAAATGGAGAGTTAATTAAAATCGCTCCCTCAAAGATATATTTTTTCCCAGCGACGGATAAGGCGAGGCCTCACGCTGTGCAAAGGGAATTCGATAAAATAAGGTATCTCTCCGGATTATTGACCTCACAGCGGGTCGGCTCTAACCCTGCAAACTCGATGCTTGACAGATTCAGGCATGCTTTTAAAGACGCTGCTCTTGTGTTTCACCTATCAAGTATTTTTGTAGTCCTCGCTTCTTCTTCTTTTTTTTTTCTTTTTTTTTTCCGTTTCAACTAGACGTAAAAAAAAAAAAAACAGTGCAGTACATCCACCCGCCTCGTGTGTGTGTTTGTTTTACGCTGTGCCGCCGACATCACAGAGCCTGCCCTGCGCGGAGCGGGTTTTTGAGGAGAACTTTGCACGGAGAAAACCAGGAACGACACTTTGGGAGTCGGCGTTCGAACTTCTCCGAATTATTACATGACGCATCACAAACAATTAGGGCTGACGGCCGGGCGAATCAATACGCCCGGCGACACGGCAAGCCTCTGTCATCTCGCTGAAGGTGCAGGCGGGGAGCCGTCCCGTCCTAACACGCCGCCTCGGTAATGTTTATGGATTTGAAACAAAAAAATATTTCCCTGGTTAGGCATGCATCTATTCAGCCCTCTATTTTCTGCCCTCAACGCCGTAATAGACATAGCCAATTACCGAAAAAGGTGTGTGTTTGTGCATGTGTGTGTGTGTGTTTCCCTGATGTGATTACTTTGTGTTATCCCGGCGCTGGGAAATTTAAGAAACATTTCACCATACATCTCATCATTTCTGAGCGGCACTCCCGTTGGCCTCCAGGTAATTAGCACGGGGCCCAGTGTGGGAAGCCAGCGTGGGCCTACCTCTCCAGACATGATAAATATTGACTTAGTCATACTCTTTCTTCTGCAGAGTTAATTAAAGTGTGGACTGTTTATTTTTCTGGGGCTGCCAACTTGAATTTGATGTCCTGTATTAATCAACACCCACCATGCTCTCTGTTTGGATGTGCCCCACCCTCGCCCTGTTTAATGGGAGCGGAATGAAAATGCGAGTGTGTTTGTATATGTAGAAACACAAAAAAGGCCTGACACTGCGAGTGTGTGTGGGTGTGCGCATTTATGGGTAAGAAACACACACAAAAAAGACAAAAAAGGGGGAAAAAAAATCCAAACAGAGCGTTAATTAAAATTGTTCCCTGAAATATATATTCTTGCAAAACAAGGATCAACAGCTTCTGCAATTACATCTGAAATGGACAGTTTTGAGAAGTGAGTAATTTTTGGCCAATCCTTACAATTAGAAGAGCCTGGCTGGATTAATGTTAGAAGCAGGATTAAGAGTTAAAGGACAACTACACCCAAAAACACACTGTTGTTCTAAGATGTAATTCTGTTTTTCTTTTGATGGGGAAAAGAAGTGTGGTGTTTTTTTTTCTCTGTATGTTTATGTGATGGGGACATTTCAACCAAAATAGAAAAAAAAAAAAAAAAAAAAGGATATTTTCCCACATGGCTCTAGTGCAATCTAACCACAGAGATAGTTTTGTGTGATTTGGTGAGGTTTCCACTTAGCCATTATCTGAGTATGGAGCTAAAACTGTAAAAAAAAAAAATAATAATAAATTAAATAAAATAAAAATAAACATGAAAAACTCGACAGCAACAGCTCTTTCCAAAAAACAGCGACACAGATGCCCATTATAATTCACAGAGTTTTGTTGGGAACTATTTCCTGCTGAAGAACACCTGCAAAACTGTATGTATCCGCCTCCAATTTGTCACTCTTTCAGCAAAATCACACAGATGTGAATGAATAGATTGCATTTGGGGTAAGCAGGGAGTTTTTTTTTTTTTTTTTTTTAATTTCTTTTGGCTTTTGGGGGAAGATCCTCACAAATACACAAATGGAAAATAGGTGTATGAGTGTGTTTGGATGTGGAGATGCCACAGATGGTGTTGACATCCTGCATACAAAGGTGGCCGCTCCTTCCATCTTCAGTGTTCCTAGGCCATGTGAGACACGAGGGTTTAAGCCAGGAGCAAGTTAGGCATTTGTCCCAGCAATTTTGCATTAATATTTCAAGGATTCAAGGCACTTTATTGTCATACCAGCTCACATTTACATGTTAGTGGTATGAAATTAGGACTCAGGTCCCAGTATAAGCCCAAATAAATAAATAAAGCAAGGTAAAAAAGAAGTGTAAATATAAAAATAAGATATATAAGTATAAACAGTATATGTATATAATAAATAAATACAGCCTATATAAATATTTAAAGTATAAAAAGCATATGAAGAGTCCATTTGCAAAAACAGATAAAAAGCCATTCTTAAAATGAATACACCTTTTTCACTGATACTGCTTGGAGTACACACACACACATATACACACACACACACAAAGCATGATTTAGGCTAATAAACATTATGCCAGGCTAAATAAACATATAAAAAAATAGAAATAAATATAAAGTAAATTTTAATAAAAGTCAAAAAAGCTTAAGAAGGTTTAATAAATTCAAATGGAGATATCTGTTCTTGGAAATGAACTCTTCATATATATAATAAATATAAAGAAATATATAAACAGCCTATATAAATATAAACAGTATATATATATAATATAAACATCGTATATAATATAAACAGTGTATATGAATAGATGATATAAGATGACTGGAGCTGGCCGAGCACCTCACTTCAGTGGAAAACCAGTCGAGATGATGAGGAGCAGTGTTGCAACAAAGCTGGACGAGATGCGCCGGCACTCCTCGGGATCATCAGATTGCACTCACTTCACTCGTGTTTTTGGTTGCCGGGTAATTGAGTCGCACTGTTGCTGCGGTATGACTAATCAGCCGCTCATTATTCCAGGTGCCGCCAGAGGAAGAGGCAACAGCATCGGCGGCGTTAGTGTGTGGTCATTAGAACGGCGCCGTGCCATGAGCCGTACATGAAAAACAACTCTGGCCCCTGTCAGAAAGACGACCACTCCCGCTTCATAATTGATGCGCTCATGCATGGATAAAATACCTGTCAAAAATGTGATACTATGCCCTCTCTTTTGTATACATAATTCACAGGGTCTAGTGGAGTTGTTCTTTTTTTTCTTTCTTTTTTTTTTGCGCTGAAAATCCTCCCACCACCCAGCACAGTAAGAGACACTGACAGATTTTCATTGAGGTAAGAAAAGCATTACAGTACATTGCTCTAAGGCTCCTGCCCAGGGGTGAAGGGGAAGCCTGTACTGTACCAGTGCAACTTTTTTTTTTTTTTTTTCCCCGTCAGCTATTTTTGCATATCGATTCAACCAAAGTGCGAACACTGCCAGGAGGAGATGCTAAAGTAACAGCTAACAAAATGATATTTTGTCAATCCGGCCCAAGTACAATGTATCCATCCAGGTATTTTCTGTGTGATTTGGTGAGGTTTCCAGTCTGCCATGGCCTCCCTGTCTCACCAGAATACAGTGGGACTGGATGGGTATCCGTTTATAGAGATCAAACCATCAACAGTTTATATCCTTAAAAACTCAATAACATTTCCTGCCAAAACCAAAGAAATGGATACCTGGCACCATCAACAGCCAGCTGGGGGTGAGGAGATTTTTGGGAGTTAGTTCCTGCACTATCTATCATCCATCCCCAACAAGTACAAAGTAGAGTATGGTAGTAGGGCATACAATCTCTCTCTCCCTCTCTCTCTCTCTCTCTTTCCATAGGTAGATGGGTGCACTCACATGCCAGTGCACCTCTCAAACTGGCCGCGGTGCAGAGCTGCGACTCCGAGTGTAATCACCAAGGAGGGGAGCTGACCCAGGAATAAGTGTGTGATCCTGGAGCTTCCTCCGATAAGCATCTGAAGCCCATAAAATAACCCGTTAACAATATGAAATATTGATGCAACATCATCATATCATACCATGCATCTCTCTTGGAAAGATGAGAGGGCGGAGACAGAGAGAGAGATATTTGACTTATTGATGCAGGCTGTAGAGGTCCATCTCCGTCTCCTGCCTCGTATGGTTAATATTGTAGCGCCCCCCTCCGGCCCTCGACTAATCCCATCTCCTCCCCCAGCCTCCTCATCCCTGTTAGTCATGCGTCATATTCTTCCCTGTGTGGAATGATTCATTTTCCATTTGATCTGGACACTGGAAACGGAGCTAAATCCCCGGACAGATTGCTGCCTCTCCCCTCAGAAAACGCCATCGAACCGCCCGGACATTTCAAAAGGTTGAGCACATCCTCCGCCGTGCTTTATTTATACAGTGCAACACAATTGGTACCAACTGCGCGATGGTGACTGATGCCTTCCATCCAATTCTGTCAGCTGCAATCAGCGCTGCGTTTGCTGACGCGCGACGTACACTTCCCTAATTTAATATGGAGGGAGGCAGGATGAGCGTTGGTGAAAGGTTCACGCCCCCCGAGTCTATGATTAGACAGCTCGATGCAGACGTGGTGGGAGGGCGCAATTGAGATGAATGCAATTGCTTTACAAGATGCATGATTCACGCTGCGTGCACAGAGACACTGTCTCACCCCGTTTGTTTTCGAACTACAGTGCAGCACAGGTCAAATTGCCTTGTTTATAAAAAAAAAAATTTGGGAACACGAGGGAGAAAACATAAAAATCCTCATGTGTAACTGTACTGTCGGCCGTGGTAAATTTGTATGTTTGCCAGCACAAATACACCAGTTCCCAAATGTTGTGCAGCCAGCACTCTACCGAATCTTACATCAGACATAGAATAATGCCATAAAAAACATTCAATCACGCTTGAGTGTATTTTTAATATTGAATGTCAGAGTAATGATAAAGAGAGATTGGGATTTCCATTTGTGGCTCTGGCTGCCAGGCACTTCAGGTAATGGATATGAAATTCTACACAGGGGAAATATCCCCACATCTAAAACCCAAAACTAAAGTCTCTCTCTCCCTCTCTGTCTCTCGTTCTTTCTCCTCCCTTCTCTATATATCTGTTTTTCCCTCTCTCTTTCGTCCTGTCGCTCCCTGCTCTCTGCCATTCATTGCATGGCTCCATCCGGAGAGAGGCGTGATGATGATCTAACCCTCTGCTGTGTGGATCCCTTGCCTCCGGCCATATTGCTCTTGAGACAGGCAGCCAGCCACCTGCAGGATTTCCCCCTTGATCAACTGCAGGACAGGCCCCTTTGATACCGGGCCGCTCTCCCCCCATTTCGCCGCCACAGACAATACCAGATGGCACAGCATCCCTGGAGGGTAATAAAAACGCAAAGAAAGGAGGAGGAGAGCAGGAAAAATTGCCTTCGTTAACCCGACGCCTGCACAACCACGGATTTTGTTGTTCACGTTGACCCAGGAGCTAAATAAGATAATGAGCATGATTATTTCCAATGGCGAGGCGGGGTGGGGACGGGCGGGGCGGGACTCTGGCCAGTCAAAGCACACTCATCTACCCGGCGTGCACCAGCCCATTAGAGAAAGAGAAAGTGAGCTAGCATCGCACACGACTTTCTCTTTCTTTGGCTGCCGGTTCCTCCGAGTCTGCCGCCGTCCCCATTAGAGGGACCTGCTGCAGTCATGTCTGACCCTCCCCGCTGGTCCTGATGCCTGCACTCTTCACACACACGGGGCTGTTTGCGCCATTGGTAGTGATCAAGAGGAGTTTATAGGAGCGAGAAACAAAAGGAGGTGGCAGAGCAAATACAACGAAGACCAGGAAGGGAAAAAAAAACAGAGAGGAAGAGAGAGGCTGAACTCTTTTTTTTCCAGTCTCTGCACAGCTTCACACTCTCCTCCAGATAGCTTGGATGAAAGTGAGTGCAAGAGGAGGCAAAGGATGAAGTTACTTTGGCTAAATACCCAAAGTGTAGCTCCTGTTGAAAAGCCTCACACACTCTTACCTGTGAAAAACACAAGATACAGAACGACAGAGTAGGAAAGTGGGTACATCGCTGCTGCTTAGGTGGTGGTACTATAACTAAGGGTCCATTGAGAAAATATGATGGTTTTCAGAAACAATCTACCACAACCATAAGTCTGGTTATGTTTCAAGCGTGTATTTGCTCCTGGATTAGTCGATGTGATGTGATGATCAATCTGGATTCAGTAAATATTTCAGTGGCTTCAAAAAATGCGACCTTCTGAGTTATTTAGTCCTGTTTATCGTCCACTTTCATGAACCACACATCTAGCCTGTCGTGATTCTTGCATAAACGCCGGGATCATGATTATTTAACCTGACTGCAATCGTTTTGCATGATCGTTACATTCCACCGTCAGGTTTCCGAGCAAACATCAAGGGGCTCGTGAGCCGGTGTTAGACATGTAGCCGCAAATAAAATCCGAATCCAAATGCCAGTCAGTCAGTCGGGCTGCAGAAATAATCTGACTTTCTCTCACAGTGGCCATATGGCATCTTCAAAATGAGAGCGATGCTCACAAAGGCACGCAAGCCTATATGTGCAGAGATCTGCACCGATGAGGGTGGGCATGTGTGCTCATACACACACGCCCACACACACACACACACACACACACATATACACAAGGGTTTCCCCCAGATATTTATAAGCAAGGCGAGTGTCTTGCCTGAAACTGCAGAAGGAAATGCTTTAGTTGTCATTGCAAGGGGATTTTTTGGCTTTACCTTGCACTCACCCAGACATCTAACCAAGCTGGTGATCTCCCTATCAAAATACATGAATAAATTCCTCCACGTGACCTGACTGGTAACGATTCTCACCCCTGTGAAAGTTAAGATATCTCTCTGAGACAGCGTGCTGTTAAAACACTGAGTACTTACTGGATGTGTAGTTTTAAGATAATGATCGTGCACTGGCAAAAAATTGTTTGACACAGATCAGATGAATAGTATTTATAGTAAGACTGCATTAAAATACATAGTCGAGATGGTGTCAAACCACAAATCTCTGGATTTTTCTAAAAAGTGAGTTTAAAAACAAGTAAATGGCGGGGACACTCACTTCCTGAGCCGGTCTGATGCCCACGATTTCCCACTCTATTGGGAGTAAAACCCTTACCGTGGCTTGCACACACACTCTCACAAAGAGACATTAGCATGCAATTATTATCCCGAGTCTTTGCAGAAAGGCAGATCCTCCTTTGAGGTGCACGTTCACGAACCGCCTCCCACATCTCACGAAGCCGAGGTGCGAGAGCACGAGGAGGGCGGCGAGGGAGAGCTTTTCTGGCGAGATTGGAGGTGTCACACTCGCCGACCAGAACGTGACGACGAGCCGTCATGCGGACAGGGAGAGAGACGGCGTGAGCAAATGAAAAAGACAAGGAGAAGACGAGGAGCGGGGCGTTAAAGGAAACGGGAAGGAGGGGAGCGATGAGGAATAACAGCTACTTCTTACATATTTTCGCCGTTTCCATTTTGTCACGTGAGCCGGCCTCGATGTGTTCATGTAATTCTTTCTTTATTTACGGCCTTCACTTGCTCTGTCTTATTATCGGCTTGTCAGTCATGTGTGAGGCACTTTGAACCGCACTAAGCTGTGTGAAAGGTGCCATGCAAATTAAGTGTGATTGATTGACTGAAAAGGCTGTGTGAGGAGGTCGGAGGGCAGCACATGTAGGTCATCTGCTCGCTCTTTTGGGTGGGTTTTTTTTATGTAAAAACGGAGGAAATGAGAGGGAAATGGGAGATGAGAGAGAGAGAAAAAGACCGAAAAAAGAGGTGTGGGGGGGTTGATAAGGTGGAGTATATGCAGATGACAAGCTGCCAGGAGCGGAGAGGAACCGTGCTCCGGCGATGCTCTGCAGGGTGAGAGGCCTCGTCTGACACCGTGGCAGCGATATGGGAGCTGACAGGTCGGGAAGAGAAAAAAAAAAAAAAAAAAAAAAAAAAGGAGGGAAGGAGGGAAGGAATCCTGCGGAGGATGAGTCCAACAACTCTGACATGACACTTCCAAAAGCTAATTTAGCGCCGCTGAATGATGATGTGTCGAGGTTTTCGGCGCCTCACTGTGCTGCTGCGTGCGGGGAGGGTGAAGTAATTACACTTCCATAGACACATACAGCGTGCAGGACAGCCCGGCGCCCGCGGCAACAATTTTTGGCATTTCCTTAATACCGCGTCTTGAAAAAAAAAATATATATATATTTTGAACACATCCCTGTCAGCGGAGAATTTCACTCTTAATTGTATTGTGGCCGGAAGACGGATATTTTGCATCTGTAGTTGACGCTTAAATGACACCCGACTGTTCCCTCAAACTTTATTTCCTTGCAATGATGTCCTCTGGTGATTTACCTAGACTTGCATGTCACCATATTTCATAAGCGGATCAAGGAGCAAGGGCGTTTCTTAATTGCGCCTCTAAACAAAGCGAGACCCCGCCCACCGGACATTACGTATCCCCGTTTCCCCACTAAATCTTCTCCCTCGCCCCTGTCACTTTGTCATTCCCTCCCTCTCCCGCTTTCTATCCATCTCTCGCCGTCACCTTGAGTCTGTGGAAGTGCCGTGCTCCTGGGGGAGGCGCCGGGGTGCAGGACGCAGGGCAATGAATTGGAGCGCGGGGGTCACGGCGCCACTGTCACCTCCTCTCGAGTGCGGTAATGAGCTGCGGCCGGCCCGGGCGGAGGGGAGGCGGCGCTCTGACAAACCCTGAGAAACAACATCACGCCGCAGTGCCGCCGCTCCCCCGGCAAACCTCATTAACTGGGCTTCAACCCCGGCTACAACCCTGGCCTTTATGTACATGCCTAACTGGAGGTGAGGAGGATTGAGCCCTCTTTAATTAGTACAGCTATCAGCTTCTCTTCACCGCGCTCACCTGCTTCTGCCGGCGTGCACGCAGAAATTCGGCTTCACCATCGAGGTGCACCCGGGAAGGAAATTTGCTGTTTTTATTGTTATTTTTCTAGTATCGGTTATTTTTTTTTCCCGTTTTGTTTATCCTCCCGAGGTTGTGAAGCAAAACTGAGTAAAAAATGAAGCAAGGAAAAAAGATAATGATCAACAAAGGGATTAACTCCTGCAATTAAATCATTCCATTTTATGTCAATGTTTCTATTCATTATAAGGCAGATGAAGAAAAAAAAAAAAAAACAACACTAAAGGAAAGAACTGCCTCCTACGCCGTGCATCTGCTGTGTTAATATTTCTTTAGATTCGCTGCTGAGGTATTCAGTTGACACCATTTTTTTCCTGAGTGACCTCGCAGGAGGGGGGCGGGTAAGGGTTCAGCGTTTTGCTCAAGGACACTTCAACACGAATCAGTCCCGGTGACCTTTTTTAGTTTCAGGATTTGTCTAATGAGGCCACACATCTACCATTTCTCCTTTCCCCTCTTTTTTTTTTTCGGA